>NC_063056.1:24748752-25062508 GCF_018812025.1 Megalobrama amblycephala | reverse complement strand
GAATTTTTAATGTTTTTAATAAGTCTCTTATGCTCACCAAGGCTGCATTTGATCAAAAATACAGTAAGAACAGTAATATTTTGAAACAGTAAAACAATTTAAATTAACCATTTCCTGTTATTTATATTTTTATATATATATATATATATATATATATATATAAGGAAATATATTTAGAACATATTCAGTCACATGAGCCTTTTTGCTGTAAATGGTAAAATATTTCTATTTTAAATAAGTTAATTTTGTTAATAGAACTTTTTACATTCATCAAAGAATCCTGGAAAAAAAAAAGATCGTTTTTTTTCACAAAAATGTAAAGCAGCAAATAAATGTTTTCAACATTGATTATAATAAGATCCATTAATAATAAATGAGCACCAATTTCTGAAGGATCATGTGACACTGAAGACTGGAATAATGGCTGAAAATTCAGCTTTACCATCACAGGGATAAATTTTGTTTTAAAATGTATTATAATAAATATTTATAAAAAATTTTATGAAAAATTTCATAATATTACTTATATTAAATTACTTTTACTTTTTTTTTTTATCAAATAAATGCAACCTTTGAGAGCATAAGTGACTTCTTTTTAAAAAAAATCATTTCATACTTTTTACTGTAGTGTATAACATCTTGATTTGCTTCAGGTTAGTCACACAATTACTCTAAGCACCTTGGGGGACTCGGGGTACAGATTCGGAGCCACATATGTGGGCAGCAAGCAGACAGGACCTGCAGAGGTGAGCACTTTAATTACTTTGTAACTGACAGGCTGACAGAAATTTGACTTTTGATTTTCTGTCAACTTGCTACACCTTTATTTTTTCAGAATGAAAAGATGAGTAGGATATGATGTTTACACCTCTTTTTTGCATTCTGCCCCCCTCAGTCTTTTCCGGTCATGGTTGGTGACATGGACAACACAGGCAGTCTAAATGCACAGATCATCCATCAGTTGACCAACCATGTTCGCTCTAAAGTGGCCATTCAGGTATGTACAGCTTTGCTATCATGTTTGCTGGTTACAGTTAGAGTTATAAGGAAATAGAACAAATTATGGTCCAGTAGACCTCACACATGGCATTGTTTTTAATGTGATTAAGACTTGCTGTGAGAGAAATCATTCCTATAATTTGGTGATAAGAATTGTATTCCTAGATGGCTAAATGATTTTTAAATTACTGCTCTGATTTTTTTTTCTTCTTCTTCTTTGTTTTTTAACTTGTTAAATGGTGCTCAGTGCTGCATAGTGTACTGTTATTAATTGCCTTACTAAATGATGGGTTACAGACGCAGCAACAGAAGTTTGTAAACTGGCAGTGTGATGCAGAATATCGTGGCGACGACTTCACAGCTGCTGTTACCCTTGGCAACCCAGATGTTCTTGTTGGCTCTGGTAACCAATTTGCATTCGCTATTGACCATGACTGTCAAGCTTCAAAAGTTACTATACAAGAAGTTGTTTTTTTTAACACTATATTCCTATTACAGACTACTGTTAAATTTGGGTCCGTGAGATTTTTTTTAAAAATGTTTTTGAAAGAAGTCTCTTATGCTCACTGACACTGCATTTATTTGATCAAAAATATAGTAAAAACGGTAATATTCTGAAGTATTATTACAATTTAAAATTTTAAAATGTAATTTATTCTTGTTATGGCAAAGCTGAATTTTCAGCATCATTTCGCCAGTCTTCAGTTGTGGCCTAAGTGTTAGAGAGTCACTTGTAACCCGAAGGTCACGGGTTCAATTCTCAATACCGACAGAAAAATGTAGGTGGGGGAGTGAATGAACCGCACTCTCTTCCACCCTCAATACCCACGACTGAGGTGCGCTTGAGCAAGGTACTAATCCCCAGTCACTCCCTGGGCGCCACAGCGAATGCCTTCCCACTGCTCCACGGTCTGCTGTATGTGTTCACTACTCACTGCTCCTAATGTTTATGCACTAACTTGGATGGTTTAAATGCAGAGGATAAATTCCAAGTATGGGTTACCATACTTGGCCTTCATGTCACTTCAGTATCACATGATCCTTAAGAAATCATTCTTATATGCTGATTTGGTGCTCAAGAAACAGTTCTTATTATTATCAATGTTGAAGGCAGTTGTGCTGCTTAATATCTTTGTGGAAACCATTAAATATTTTACTGTCACTTTTGATCAATTAAATGCACCCTTTCTGAATTATTGAAGTATTAATTTCTTTCTAAAAAAAAACCTCTTACTGACCCTAAACTTTTGAATGGTAGTATAAGTCTTCAAAAGTCATATGATTGTTTTTTGGTGAGGAACAAACAGAAATGTAAATTATTTACTGATAATCTCCCATATGTAGGAGCTCACATTCACATTCATGTTTCATCTGATAGGTATCATTGTGGCACACTACCTCCAGTCCTTGTCTCCCTCTTTGGTATTGGGAGGTGAGCTGGTCTATCACAGGAGACCAGGAGAGGAGGGCACCGTCACATCGTTAGTGGGCAGGTACACAGGTAATCATTTCCAGATCATTCTTTATCACATTTTATTCAAGGTCTGGCAAAAATCATAATTTGATTAAATGTACTGATTTTACATGCTATCTTTTCATCCTTAGGTAGTAACTATGTTGCCACGTTGACTGTTGGAGGAGCCGGTGCACATGCATCATATTACCACAAAGCTAATGACCAGGTACTTCATGTATAGATGTCGGCCAATTAAATGACAGATCTGTTACTCAAGATAAGATTCTTGGTCTGTTAAACTCACTCCTATGAATCTTAAAACCTCCTACAGCTCCAGGTTGGGGTGGAATTTGAGGCTAGCACACGAATGCAGGACACAAGCATGTCGTTTGGTTATCAGTTGGATGTACCCAAAGCAAATCTGCTGTTTAAAGGTATTGAAAGGCTTTTCTTAAACTGTTAGCATTCAAAAGTTGAGTTGAGATTGAGATTTTATATATACAGTACAGTCCAAAAGTTTGGAACCACTAAGATTTTTAATGTTTTTAAAAGATGTTTCGTCTGCTCACCAAGGCTACATTTTATTTAATTAAAAATACAGTAAAAAACAGTAATATTGTGAAATATTATTACAATTTAAAATAACTGTGTACTATTTAAATATATTTCACAAAGTAATTTATTCCTGTGATGCAAAGCTGAATTTTCAGCATCGTTACTCCAGTCTTCAGTGTCACATGATCCTTCAGAAATCATTCTAATATGCTGATCTGCTGCTCAATAAACATTTATGATTATTTTCAGTGTTGAAAACAGTTGTGTACTTTTTTTTTTCAGGATTCCTTGATGAATAGAAAGTTCAAAAGAACAGCATTTATCTGAAATACAAAGCTTCTGTAGCATTATACACTACCGTTCAAAAGTTTGGGGTCAGTAAGAATTTTTATTTTTATTTTTTTGAAAAGAAATTAAAGAAATGAATACTTTTATTCAGCAAGGATGCATTAAATCAATCAAAAGTGGCAGTAAAGACATTTATAATGTTACAAAAGATTAGATTTCAGATAAACACTGTTCTTTTGAACTTTCTATTCATCAAATAATCCTGAAAAAAAATATTGTACACAAATATTTTGTACAATTGTACACATTAAATGTTTCTTGAGCAGCAGATCAGCATATTAGAATGATTTCTGAAGGATCATGTGACACTGAAGACTGGAGTAATGATGCTGAAAATTCAGCTTTGCATCACAGGAATAAATTACTTTGTGAAATATATTCAAATAGAAAACAGTTATTTTAAATTGTAATAATATTTCACAATATTACTCTTTTTTACTGTATTTTTAATTAAATAAATGTAGCCTTGGTGAGCAGATGAAACTTCTTTTAAAAACATTAAAAATCTTAGTGGTTCCAAACTTTTGGACTGTACTATATATATATATATATATATATATATATATATATATATATATATATATATATATATATATATATAAACACTGTGTGGGTGAGTGTTTTTTTTTTTCTTTTTTCTTTTTTTCTTTTTTTTCCATCCCTCCTGTCGTTTGTTTGATTAAAATTGAAGGGTTAGTTCACCCAAAAATTAGAAATCTGTCATTAATTACTAACCCTCATGCTGTTCCACACCCGTAAGACCTTCGTTCATCTTCAGAACACAAATTAAGATATTTTTGATGACTTCGCTTCATAAAGTTAAGATTGAACCACTGCAGTTACATGGACTACTTTAACGATGTCTTTAGTACCTTTTCTGACCTTGAAAGTGGTGGTTTAATTGATGTCTATGGGGGATAAAAAAAAAAACTCTCGGATTTCATTAAAAATATCTTCATTTCTGTTCTGAAGATGAATGAAGGTCTTACAGGTGTGGAACGACATGAGTAATTAATGACAAAATTTTAAATTTTGCGACTGCAGCAAGTTTATTAGGCTGCTGTCACTTTAAGAGTTAATGCACGGATCCAGTATACTGATACACATGCGTTTGTTAACATAAGACATAACTGACTATGTTTACGAGTCTCGTTAATACGGTCATTTTCAGGCGCAAGAAGATGTGAAAGAGAGCTTAATTCAGTATTTGTGCGCTGTCTGAGACAAATATTCAGTATTTGTGCGCTTTCTGTGTGCGCTTTGGATGTTTGCGCACAGAAGACTACCCACACAGCAAGTAATGAATTGAGCTCCCTTTCGCGTCTTCTTGCAGTTGAATATTTCAATTGGCAAGGCTTAAACTTTCATGAAGATGCAGCACTGGCCCGTCAACTGTTCCGAACATCGTTCATGTTCTCACAATACTGCATTGCTTGAGTTCCTAAAAAAACTCAGTTGACACCATTTGACCAAATTTGGCCAAAATTTGTCATTGTACATCATTATGACTTTAAAATAACAAGAGTTTTTATAATAATTATTAAATAAAATTGGAATGAAAAATTAATATTTCTTTTGTAATATTTCACTCTAAAATAAAACATTTAAGAAAAAAATATAATAATAATTCACCTGAATTACAACTGACGGAAAACCGCAGGAAGTTGATAAGCACTTCTCCTTAAAGTATGGGAAGAAGGTTGGCATATGTTGCATTCTCAAATGCATGTTAAAGTGCCTCAAACTCAGAGCCAATGCAGTTTGTGTGGAGCAGCATTTACTGCAAACCGAGCTCTTCTGAGATGCTGCAAATGCCAGCGAATCATGAGCTGATCACGTGTAATAACACAGTGCCACTCTTCATTCTGAAAAACATTGCATATATTTGACTAAATCACAGCTTATTTGATATGAAAACCTCAATAAGCTATATCTAGATTTTGGTTTCAGTGACTCGTGCAGCCCTACTTAAATGCATGTTCCAGTTTTCTTCCACTGCTAAGCTTACTTCTCCTCTTCAACCTTGTTCTTCAGGTTCTTTAGATAGCAATTGGGTGGTGGGAGCGACGCTGGAAAAGAAGCTGCTTCCCCTTCCTCTATCATTAGCCCTAGGCGCCTTCCTTAACCACCGCAAGAACAAGTTTCAGTGTGGCTTTGGTGTCACTATCGGATAGAACAACCATGGTGATTTCAGAATCTCGACAGATACAACCCTCCACCACGCTTGGACTGGTGCAAAGAGACATGGGGACATGGACCAACACTGAAACGGACTCAGAGACTCCCAGTATTAGTGCGTTGAACCTTCACAAGGATGGACCAGGACAAAGAGCTCGCGGGACAGTCCAAAAGAGCTCTCATCAATCTAAATGTTCAGTTATCTGATAAACAGACAGTCACATAAGGTTTGTTTTTAAATGCACATCATGTGGAAGAATGTCCGATGCATGTAACATTAAAGGTGTTTTGGAAGAAAGTACGTATCTGTATTCAAAATATGATTCAGTCAAATACAGTCCGTTAATGTGGAGATGCCTTTGCTCTGTTTTTTTGCCTTTGTTGAGACAAAATTATTTTTTTGGCTTTTACACGAGACGGTTTTCTTAAGGGCAAAAGACGTCCATTTTTTGATCTATAAACATAAACCACTTGTTTTGGTCTATATAAATGTGGTCAGACGGTTTGAGTGTGCTCATTTTTTACTTAATGTTCTTGTAAGAATTAAAATGATTTAATCTTCAATAATATACTCCATGACATGCTGTTTGTGATGTCAAAATGATGAAAATTCAATGCATGGGAAGCTCTGGGTTGTTTAAGTCAATGCCTGTGTCCCTTTTGCCTGGTTTTGCAGACAAGGCTTAAGCCTAGTCCCAGACTAAAATAATTGTTTGAGCTCTCTTAACTAAAAGCAACTTGCACTGACATATCTTAAAATATGTCAGTGGCTTTGTCTCGAGATGCACACCAGTAATCTTTTCTAAGGCACATTTATAAAAGCTACTTAAATGTCCTAATTTAACTATGGCCTGCCTATTCCTGGCTTAATCTAAGCCTTGTCTGTGAAACTGGAAAAATAACTAGTCACAGAACACTTTTCCTGTATTTGTCCGTTAGGGTCTTAGGGCCAAATTCGGATGCTGGTTTCATATTGACCGGGGCGTAACCAATCAGACTGTCCTTTTTATGTCTTGAAATGCATCACTCTGAATTTTCCACTTGGAAGAATTTCCAATGTTTGTATTATTTTAATTAGTTGTTGTACACAATTAAAGGTTTTGGGGGCAGTCAAAGAGTTGGAGCAGATACTATAATAAACCTGTAAAATCTAAGCTGGTTTTAATGTCCAGTGGAGTTTTTCATGCCTCATGCTGATTTCATGTCTTTGTGACATGGTGGAGTAATATAAAACAGGCTTTTGGCCTAAATCTATTGGATAATTTTACAGTGCAATTGTTGAATAAACATCTGGTTGTGAATTGAGTTGAAAGGAAGCAGGTTTTTATTGTCATTTACAGAGATGAAAAAGAGTCTTGCTCTCATTGACTAAGGATAAAATGTGTAGGTAATTTGAGGTTTGACAGTGAGGCAATATGAGAAGGAACAAATATTTTGGGGTTTTTTTCAAGTCAGCATAGTGCATTTATATTTGTATTACAAACAAGAACTGCAAATGTGTTATATATTAACTATAACAAACCAAATTTTACAACAAAAGCCTCCAGTTCTAGATTTCAACATTCAGGCAAACCATGTTCCCATTTCAGACAAAACAACTAGAACATCCGCGGGACTGATTTGATCAAATTAGGTTTTTCCGCTGTGTCTCTTGTGGTTCTGGATCATTCTCTTCATAACCAGATCCAATTCGAGGTCCGACTGCTGAACATCTCTGTTGTCACAGCCAACCTTTGGACAGCTGTGAAAAAAAGAAAAAACAGTTCTTTTAAATTGTAATAATATTTTACACTATTAATATTTTTACTTTATTTTTGCTTAAATAAATGCAGGCTTGATGAGCATAAGGCTTTTTTTTTAGTTTACATTGACTGGCTGGTGACAGGACATGAAAATGAATTACAGATAAATGTATACTTATTTGGGACAAGGTAAAAACAGAACTGAGCAGTGGCAACATACCGAAAATTCTTCTTATTTTTGTGCTTGGCTTTAATCATTTCAAGTACAGCCGCTTGGTCATAGTAATGATTGCATTTCTTATTTTTCACTGGATTGACCATCTCAACCTGTCAGAACAAGATAAGGTAAAATTAATTTCTATATATTTATGCAATACAAAAAAATAAACAAAAACACCACCACAAATGTGAACTTTTAACTCACGAGCTATAACATCTTGTGCAATTGATAATGTAAAATTATGTTTACCTGGGTGAGAGGGCAGATGAAGTTTGTCTGGCTCTGTGTTACAGCAATGTCCTCATCAAGTTCCTCCTCTTCGTTCTCAGCATCAGTTTGACCTAATTCATACACATATATGCACAAATATACATTGAAGAATGGCACCACTTATGATGTGGCTTTTGTGAATGCTGTGCTGCAAAAAGTGTTGTGTGTCACACCTTGCATGGCATATTTCCTGACACTGTCTTTGAAGGCAACCACCTTACTGTGCCTTTGCAGGTCTGCATCTGAAACTCCAGCCATTAACTCACTAAAACGGTCCTTTACAGAGTTTCTCAGATGAACCATGGCCTCCGGAGGTTCATTTCTGACCTACAGAACATTTGAGAGAAACCCAGGGTGGCTCAGTGGGTGACTTGACAAAGACTTTGTGTCAAAATTAAGCACCGGCAATAGTCAGTAAGACAAACCTGAGCAGTTTTCTCATCAACTGACTCCACAAAACAATTGATTTCTCTGTCCAGTCTGGAACACTCCATAATCATCTCCTCCAGTTTCTTCAGAGATGGACTGTTATTCATACCTGAAATTAGATGAAAGTAGTATGTCTGAAAAAAAAAATAATATTTCAGACAAATATAAATATATGCATCCAATTAAGAAATATATAATAGGCAAAAAGAGATTAATTAGGATTACATATCTTGTGGGTATTATATATATTAAATCAGGGATTTTGTTTCTGAAAGAAGTCTCTTATGCTCACCAAGGCTGTATTTATTTGATAAAAATATAGTAAAAGCAGCAATACGGTGAAATATTATTACAATTTAAAAAACATGTTCTATTTGAATATACTTTAAAATGTAATTAATTTCTGTGTAAGCAAAGCTTTTCAGATTTTCAGCATCATTACTTAAGTCTTCAGTGTCGCATGATCCTTCAGAAATCATACTATTATGCTAATTTGGTGCTCATGAAATATTTCTTATTACAAAACATTGTTTAAAACAGTTCTGCTAATTAAAGGATTAGTTCACTTTCAAATAATTCCTGATAATTTACTCACCCAATATGTTCATGTCTTTCTTTCTTCAGTTGAAAAGAAATTAAGGTTTTTGATGAAAACATTCCAGGATTATTCTCCTTATAGTGGACTTCAATGGCCTCCAAATGGTTGAAGGTCAAAATTACTGTTTCATTGCAGCTTCAAAGAGCTCTACACAATCCCAGATGAGGAATAAGGGTCTTATCTAGAGAAACCATCGCTCATTTTCTAAAAAAAATTATAATAATTTATTTTATACATTTTAACCATAAATGCTCATCTTGAACTAGCTCTCTTCTTCTTCTTCTCTATTAGAACTCCGGCAGTGTAGACACTGCTAAGTGTATTACTGCCCTCCACAGGTCAAAGTTTGAACTAAATTGTCATTTACAATATGCTAGTGCAAGTATATAACAATTGGTTCAAACTTTAACCTGAGGAGGGCAGTAATACACTTAGCAGTGTCTACACTGCCGGAATTCTAATAGAGAAGAAGAAGAGAGCTAGTTCAAGATGAGCATTTATGGTTAAAACGTATATAATTTCAATTTCTTTTTTAGAAAATGAGTGATGGTTTCTCTAGATAAGACCCTTATTTCTCGTCTGGGATCGTGTAGAACACTTTGAAGCTGCACTGAAACTGTAATTTTGACCTTCAACCGTTTGGGCTCCATTGAAGTCCACTATAAGGAGAAAAATCCTGGAATGTTTTCATCAAATCCTTAATTTCTTTTCGACTGAAGAGAGAAGGACATGGACATCTTGGACATGGGGGTGAAAAAATTATCATTAAATTTTAATTTGAATGTGAACTAATCAAATAATCAAACTAATGCTATTTTTGTGAAAACCATGTGATTTTTTATTTCTCGGGATTCTTAGATAAATATCAAGTTCAAAAGAATAGCATTTACTAGAACATTCTAACATTATAAATATATTTACTGCAATTTTGATCAATTTAATGTATCCTTGCTGAATAAAATGAAAAATACATATAAATATAATAAATAAATAATAATAAAAAATAAAAAAAATATATATATATATATATATATATATATATACAGTATATATAGTTGATTAAATGACTTGCTGCTCACCTTGTGCTTCGACTATTCCCAGTGCAACGTCTGATATCATGTCCATACAAGCTCCAATATCTGCTTGACATGACTTCAGAGTGGACAAGGTGGACTGTACTGAGCTTAGAGACATCTCTAGAAGGCATAGGACTGCTCGAAAAGAAATAAACACAAATTCAACCCACAAACTCACGTGCAACTTTATCATTCACTTTCACCTACTTTAACAAAAGCGAACTGCAAGAAACATTTAATTCGATAGTGCACTTAATTTCTCTTTCACCCAACCTCCCGTTGTTTAAACCTGTATGACTTTCTTTCTTAAATGGAACATCAAAAAGATGATGGACAGAACGACAGCTTTAGTCACCATTCAATTGTATTACATAGAAAAAGATGTGTAAGTGATTGGTGACGGTCTCAAACATCCTGCCGAACATTTTTTGATAACCTCAGGGGAAAAGAAAGTCACACCTGTTTGGCACAAAATGATGAGTAAATGATGGCATTATTTTTATTGTTTAGTGAACTCTTTAATAAAACATATTAGCAACTTATTGATCTAAGTGGCAAGCTATAACATTTTTTAAACATTCAAATTACTTATCTGCGATATTTTTAAAAAAAAACATAATAATAAAAACTCGATACGAAACCTTCGCTTTACCAAAAGTAGCGCCACCATGAAGCCGTTTCCGGTTTCAAAACGCCTTGAATGACACGTCAATATAAAAGACTTCTAACCATTTCATAATCATATCTAGTCTTAAAATACTTACTACGTTGCATATAATTGTGTCAAAGTCTGTAAAAAAAAATCGCTGACAAAATGCTACATTTTTTAAATATCAGCATTTTTTCAAATTCGAATAAACCCCATATTTCTTTGAGTGAGTGACTGTTAATTTGACAGTCAAATTTAACGGAAATTCGCAACAAGGACGCCGTGCGCGGCCACGTCATGTAAACTGAACGGGGAAGGAGTAGCGTACACCAGGGTAACCAAAATAGAAGAAGACTGAAACAGCATTTCTGCGTTGGGATCTCAGATTCGTTTGTTACACCTGCGCGTTTTCCAGACCTTCATCGGCGGGGAACCGACAGAGCATCTTCAGCGTCTTTAATCATATGGCAAGATGTCAGATATCGGGGACTGGTTTAAAAACATCCCTTTCATCACCCGTTACTGGTTTGCTGGCTCAATTGCTGTTCCGCTAATAGGAAAGCTGGGATTAATCAGTCCTATGTATCTTGTGTTATGGCCGGAGTCATTCTTTCATAAATTCCAGGTAAGTTTAGATTAAATTAAACCGTAGAGAGACTTTAAGACAACCGCAGCGATGGCAAGGCCTTGTAGGCCTCATCTGAAGTAACGTTATACAGATGCCCACACAGGAGAACTGTGTTGTAGTAAACTGTTGTTGATCAGTCTATAAAGTCTGGTTGTGCACACACAACTCATGGTTGCCGGAGTTATATGTTTTTGTGTTATAATATTTAGTTGTACATTAGGAAGCTTGAATGTTAAAGGTTGTCGAAACGAATAAGTTCGTGCGATGTTGAATGATTATGCAGAATTAGATTGGTAAGAGATGACAAAACCGTAACACATGGGCTACATGTGCATCGGTAATATCCCAACATAATTAATCCCACCCTCCATCTGTCAGTTACCATTAGAATTGTTAAACGAGCTATATTATAGTGTTGAAAGGCAGAAAACGCCGTTTGATTTAAAAGTTGCGCACCCACAGAAAATAAAAAACGTAACATTGAACGCGTCCCAGCCTGGTCTGTGCTCAACCAATGACAGCTGAGTACGCGTCTGGAGACTACTTCCGGGACAGTAAGACTGCCAAATTATTATTTTGTTCCCTTTGCTTTGACAAGCACTTTTTTTTTTACTGTGATGCCAAATACTTTAACCTTATTTACTATTTCTAATTAGAAAATATTTGAGTTTTGTGACATAGAATATAATATAAATAATGGTGTTGTATTTTCCACATTGTGGAGGTCGGCTTTTCTAATGCCTGATTCTGACAGTATGCCTAAACTGTAAGATATTAAGCTTGTAAATATGTAAAAAATATATATAATTAGCCATGGTGTCTCAATCATCAGAAATATAATATTTATTCCTTTAGTTTCCACCAGGTGGCGCAAAGATATTTGTTTATGGGTTAAAAGTGTAAAACAACGTGATGAATGTTTGTAAGACTGGGGTCTGTGGAAAAGTTTAGAGTAAAACAATGTTAAAATAAGATGAAAGTAAATAAATAAAATATTTATTAAAAAATAGTTTAATGGAAGAACTATTTAATTAAAATGAACAAATACTACATTTAACAGTGTTTTACTGAGTAGTGAAAAAACATTATGTATAATAAATATATATATATATATATATATATATATATATATATATATATATATATTTTATTCAAAATAATATTTTACACATATTTATAATCTAAATTTCCCAGTATAAGTTGGAACTTTATACATGAAAATGTATAGGGGTCAATGATGTGAACATATTTTTCTTTCTTTTTTTGTGTCCATATGGTTTAGTTAAATTTAAAAGGGTTAAAAATTCTAAATAAATTTGCAAATTACTTGCATACATTCTCTTTTAGGACAGAGTCTAAAATTTCTGGTTTTAATTCATTTTGAGAGAATATTTGGGGGATGATTGCAAAAACGTCAATGTGGTGTAACCGTAAAAACTGTACCAAATAATTGATCTTGTTTAAAAAAGGTGAAATTCTCAATAATAATTGTCAGTACATAATAGTAAATGGAACACCATTGTTCTGGATATTATAATTAATTTGGGGAATCATGTGAGTCGAATCAAATTCCTGAAGTGTTAAGGCGGCGTAACCACCTTTCAAGGAGCCATTTTGTTCAGATTGTGCAGGAAAACCATGTGACATGAGTATTAACTTAATTAAAATATTCCCTCCAAGGCCAAGTGCTTACATATGTGTCCATGATAATGCCTGTCAAATTTAATTTTAAATTGAAATGTCAAATGGTGTAACCAACCTTTCTGTAATAGGGGCCAATTTAGTCAAATATCCCTAGTTTATGATGCTGATTAAAGATGTAATATAAACTAACCTACTATTTGGAACTATTTTCAAGTTTTCTTTCTTTTTTTTTTTTTCTTTTTTTTTTTTTTTGAGAATTTCACCTTTTTTAAACAAGATCAATTATTTGCAAAGTTTTTACGGTTACACCACTTTGACATTTTTGCAATCATCCTCCAAATATTCTCTCAAAATGAATTAAAACAGACTTGTTCCTCAAAAAACACAATGTATACAAGTAATTTACTAATTTATTTTGAAATTTTAACCCTTTTAAATTTAATTAAACCATATGGACACAAAACAAATTGTGTCACGTCATAGCTACCTTATAAACTTTAGGATGGGGGTCCATCAGATGAGGATGATCATATTTGGGGGGGTCTGTGAAATCTAAACGATTGAAACCCCCCATTTTAAAAGCTGTCATGCAAACTGTGATAGCAGGATAATGCACTTTTCCTTAAGAAAAAAAAAGCCCCCTTAAAGTTATTTTATAATGTGGAATATCTGAAAACCCATATCACACTATCAAGTAATTTTTGTGGCATTTAGCATACATCACATGTCACAATGTCCTTAACAGTGAGTTTTTACTGACAGTTATTGGCTAATGTAGCAAATGTAAATGGCATCAATATTGCTTTTAATCTGTTTCCCATGACACCTTTTTATGAGTGATTCACCTGAAATTCAGGCACAGAGTAATTTGACCTCTGCTAATGACTAATAAACTTCTTATTCATTTTTGTAGCTGCAATTTTAGTTGTAATTTATTTAGGTACTTAGACATTGAGCTCCTATTCATATAGTGTTTATGTGATATATACAGTCCTTGTGTATGAACATGCTGTTATGTAGGATACAACTTTTGTAGGGCAGATATAGGCACTAAGCACAGGCCCAGCTATAGATTGAGGCATAACATGGGACAGTACAGATAAGCTTTATAGAGTGTATATCGCCAAGCCAAGGGCAGCACAAATCTTTTTGTCACAGTGAACCGGTGATCACATTGGCACATTTGTCTTGTGAAGGAACCATTTAGCTGTTGAGAAGCGGCCAAATCAACCTCTCCCCGTCCTCTCGCGGCATACCAATCCTGCTGTGCTTTTTAACCCACTTTTCTCTGTGCTGCAGTGCACAGAGGTCACCTCTCCACACAAGTGAGCTGGCGTGATTTATGCTGCAGTGCGAGAGGGGGCCGCTGGACTGCCTGGCTACTGCAGAGACGCTTCAGACGGCAACATCAAAGCATTGCTGTTCAGCGGATTCACAGTCCCCCAGACCGAAAAACCCTGCTAGCTCAGAGTTTCTGTGAGCCGGAGGGAGGAGAGAAAGCACTAGAAGTGAGGGAGGGATACAGGGAAAGGGAGGAGGAGGACGAGTCAGCCGGAGACTGTGGAGAGGGATAACGTGTGCATCTGCATGTTGAAAGAAAATTAAACACCGGAGAGTTTTAAAAAATTTGTGCAGGGATGTGTGTTTGTTGTTTACTGACCCAGTTTTTCTCACCTGGGAATTACAGAACAGATCTTGATAACAGACCAGATGAGTGTCTGTTCCTCTCAGAGCGAGATGTGTGGCGTAATAGCTTCAGTCGTGCTCAGGCACATGGATAATGAATCAAATCTGCTGTGCAAGCATGGTAGCCACTCTGTTTTACCATAACTTTCAGGCAGTGCTGGTGACTGCATACAAATTGTGCCTGCGGAATATTCTCAGTGCCTGTTGGTTTTCTATACTTCTACTTCAGTTTAAGTGTCTTACGTCTAGCTATTTTTAAAGGAGATTATCAATGACTACTTTGATACATCTGTTTCAATAGGCCAGAATCAATGGGCATCTCCACTTGTGATCTGCGTCAAGCCACTAATGATTTTTCTGTGCTCTCTCAACAGATATGGAGACCATTATCTGCAACATTGTATTTCCCAGTTGGCCCAGGGACAGGTTTTCTCTACTTGGTTAATTTGTATTTCCTCTACCAGTACTCCACAAGGCTTGAAACAGGTAGCTTGTGTGTCCTTAAATCTCTTTTAATAAGAATAACCTCTGACTGGACTGAAACATGCACATAGTATTTTTTTGTTTAAAGGATTAGTTCACTTTCAAATAAAATTTTCCTGATAATTTACTCACCCCCATGTCATCCAAGATGTTCATGTCTTTCTAAGAAATTAAGGTTTTTGATGAAAACATTCCAGGATTATTCTCCTTATAGTAGACTTCAATGGACTCCACTGTTGAAGGTCAAAATGACAGTTTCAGTGCAGCTTTAAACAATACCAGACGAGGAATAAGGGTCTTTTCTAGTGAAACGATCGGTCATTTAAAAAAAAAAAATGTAAATGTATATGCTTTATATAAACAAATGATCGCCTTCCAAGTGGTTCCGCCAAAACCGCACTTTCGTATTCTTCAAAAAGCTTACGTTGTATGTCCTACGCCTTCCCTATTAGCTTTTCATGGTATTTCAAAATGGCACCCCCCTTGTGGCGACCCGCTCCATGTAAAATAAAATGGCTTTTATTAGGCTTCTAAAATGACTGGAGTCTTCATCTTCAATTCATTTTAATAGTTTTCAGTAATATTATTCTTTGTGTAAACTTTTTTTATCAGGAAAAATGAGGGAGTACACCTTTTAATGGGAGTAAATGAAATGTTGAGACATTCCATACTAATCATCATCTCTTCTCGCTTTCACAGGAGCTTTTGATGGAAGACCAGCAGACTACATGTTCATGCTTCTTTTCAACTGGATTTGCATTGTTGTATCCTTTCTGCTCTGTGCACACTGTACTGTAATATTTTAAAAGATTAAATGTGTCATTCAGTGCAGCACAAATATTATTCAATGTCATCAAATGATTTGCATCTGTGTAGCACATACTCGCATTAACAGTAAATGAGTTCAGTCAGTGAATGTGGCATGCTGAATTCAGCATTTTAGTATATTTGGTCCCTTTAGGATGTTTTTTATGCTATACAACTTCCACATAGCAAGAAAAAGCTTTTCTAGGAGGCATGTGCGTTTCCCTTTAACATTTATAATTCAGATAACAGGTTTAATGATGGACATGCAGGTTAGTATGCCTTTTTTTTTTTACCAGTGTAAAGTTTTGATACCTTTGAATTTAAACTATATTATTTATCTGTTTGTTTGTTTGGTTTTTTTTTTGCTAGGTTGTCGGTTAAAAGTTGATATGAATCACAGAAGCTAACACTCTAGACTTGCTGTTACATCAGGGAAATTTCATGCTAGCAGTTAAAATAAAAATTAAAAACAATCTTATTTGATATTGTGTAATAATATCTTTTTTTTTTAAATAATATTTTTAGTATGTACTACCATTCAGAAATTTGGGGTTGTAAGATTTGAAATTTTTAATCCTCACCAATGCTGCGTTTATTTGATCAGAATTACAGTAATATTGTGAAATACTATTACAATTTAAAATATATTTTTTCTATTTCATGTAATTTATTTTTATTTTTTATTTATTATTATTTTTCATGTAATGTATTTTAAATGTAATTTATTCCTGATGTCAAAACTGAATTTTCAGCAGCAGTCTTGAGTGTCACATGATACTGCAAGAATATTATACTATTAATATACTAATTTACTTATTATTTATTATTATAATCAATATTGAAAACAAGAAGAAAATGCAAAAAATGCCCCCTGCCTCTCTTACGAAATCTTTTAATCATTAAATTGCCTAAAAAGCAAACATCTTATATTGTTTAAATGGTCATTAAATGAAGACATTTATAAAAATATTTTTGTATTTTTTTTAAAAACCTGATACTTTCTTGAATGACAACCATTTGTGATTTCTCACTATTCTTCTGCACTCCTGGAATTCCCATTGAGTTAATTAAGCTTTTAAATGTAACATTAATTGTTTAGGGGACCGTTGCATGACACTTAAAAGCGTCTTTTATCAATGTTGTGTGAGAGAAATTCTATTATGTTGTATTAATTTTTAATTTCCCCATTCATTTGTTCATGAATATCGGGTTCCTTGTATTTTGCAGCTCCTGATGATCCCTTTGATCATGTCTGTTCTGTATGTCTGGGCTCAGCTAAATCGTGACACGGTTGTATCTTTCTGGTTCGGCACCAGATTCAAGGTATTCATTACATTACTATAGTATGTTTTATATAAAATATTGATGTGTGTTTTAATGCTCCACACTAAAACCTGTTAATTTTCATACTAACACAGGCTTGTTATCTCCCTTGGGTAATTCTGGGATTCAACTATATCATTGGTGGCTCGTAAGAATCTTTTTCCCCTACACAGATTCATGTTTAAATATCAGTCATTTGATGTAGATGTTGCATAACAATGAGTCATCACAGTCGCATAATTATCCTAACAATAACCATTTTTCCCTTCAGTGTTGTCAATGAGCTGATTGGGAACTTGGTTGGCCACCTTTACTTCTTTCTGATGTTCAAATACCCCATGGACCTGGGTGGCAGGTCCTTCCTGTCCACCCCGCAGTTCCTGTGAGTTTATTGGCTGAAAAGCTGGCCTCGGTTTTCTATTATGAGTCGAGCAATGCTGGTATAAATAAAGTGTCTGTTTATGAAATATTTAATTTATGAATCCATAGGTGAATGAAAGTGATAAGGGTTGAAAATCCCTAAAATGATCTTATGATGCTTCATTGTCATATTCTTCCTTTCATTTCCTTTTTCCCCTCAGATACCAGATGTTCCCAAATCGACGAGGAGGGGTGTCTGGATTCGGTGTTCCTCCAAGCAGGAGACCTGTACCCCAAGAGCAGGCAGGAGGCGGCGGTGGTGGTGGTGGGCGCCATAACTGGGGTCAAGGCTTTCGGCTGGGGGACGACTGAAGCCTTTGACTCTTGCATCAATGGATAAATACAGAAACTTCTAATATCAATGCTGCAGAATATGGATTTTATGATTTGGGGTTCATTTGTGTTGCTTTTCTTCTGACCCACAAGGAAAAGTGACGGGGGCTCTTTCCCAGCGTTACATGTTTTCCTCTTACTCTCGATGTCATATCACACTGTTATTGAGTTTCACAGTGTGTACAGAAACTCTGCAAAAATATGCGCTGTAGCAGAGTTGGTGTAATTGTAGGAAATTCAGGGGACTTTGATTGTGTTTCCCATAATATGACCACATCATTCAACGTAGACAGGCTTCATGTTTCTTGCTCAGTCAAATGTAGCTGATTAATTTCTCTATGAACTGTTCAGTGTCAGTTGTCTGTAGCATGGTTGTTTAGGAATGGTCATGGACTTTAAAACTAATTTTTTTTTTTTTTTTTATCAACTCATTTGTCTAAATTCATTAGGTTAAATTTATCGTAAGTTTTTGTAAGCATTGCTTATGCTTTACATTTGTGAATTAACTGAATTACCAATCAGAATCAGAACACGCAGATGAAAGTGCTGTGCATATTTCAGTCTGTTTGTTACATACATTTAGATGCATATTTCCATCTGTTTGTTTTATAAATTTAGATGCCAGCCTTGTAGTTCCATTTACAGTTAAACTGCCATGCATTTTTCACACATTACTGATGTTCAAACTAAGTTATCCTGTGATACATGCATACATACAGTCTGAAATTTTTCAGAAAGTGAATGTTTTAATGACTAGCAAACAAAACCAGAGACTTAAAGAAAAGAGTTTTATAATTATTTGCACACTGAAAGTTATATTTATGGGCTTTCAGTGGTATCATATTTGATTTAGTATGCACTAAATGACACATTGATTTAATATTATGTCCCTCAACACATTGTTTTGATAAAGGTGCTTTACAAAATCCCAATACCTTTGTGTGCATATGTTATATAATGGTGTGATACAGTCACATTAAAATTATACATGGTGATTTTGCCAAAAATCCTTGTCAAATAAAATTTACTACTGTTCTAAACTACAAGCTTTACTAAAATGTTCAGTTTACATTTCTAATGCTTCATTATTGCCATTTCTTTGAGTTCTTTTTCAATTACTGATGCTACAAATAAACAGCAACTGTGCTCACTAATTTGAGTACACTGATTTCACAGTGTCTTGAGGGACACACTCAGGATACAGGCGCCTTAAAGTTGCATTTAAATTTTGCAGCACCCTGAATGGCGACTTACTGTAAGAAAATTAGCAGCTGTTTGAATTTTTACTCTGGCAATGCTACCATTGTGTAAACAATGAAACTCGGAACATTCAATCATTTGTGTTTTATTGAATTACAGCAGACTGGTTCTTATAAAGAGCAAGCAGGATTCTTGGTAGCAGTACAGTATTCCTGATACATGTCTGAACATGACACTAAAGCAGCAGCAGGAAAAAGAAATACACTTAAGCGAGCTGAAAGCAGTTCACAGCTGAGTAGTGGAAAAATGGAACTATGCCTTGGATACCAGGAAAAGCCAACATGATAAGTATAATTTTGCAGTTACTGTAATATTGCCAAAAATTAGCCTATGACTACAAATAAACATGTGCTGTGCATCACTGTATTGTATTGATTTCTGTTTTTGATTATGTCCACCATGTGGCTCTGTCCCCTTGGCGATAAGGTACAGTATGAGAGTGCAGGCAATGTGTTTATGGTCCAAAGAAAAGTCCATAATTTCACCTCGTTTTCTGGAATGAGATGGTTTTTATTGAAGCACCGCTTGTGTGTGTGTCCACTTGAAATATTAAGTGCCATCATGGACCACACTGTGTTTTATAACAGCTTCACCAGCAGGTGGGTTGGTTTTGTGTCCTCACAAAAATGATTGAACATTCCATTATAAGGGTCAAGGGAAATGTCTTGGGACTCCTATTATAAATGTAACAAAAGTCTCATCTCCAAAAAATTTTACAAATCTGTTGAAGTACAGAAAAAATATTTACAAGGGCCCTTTTAAAAAAAACAAACACATAACAACAAAGCAGTCAAACTTTGGCACTCCATGGTCACTCCGGACAGTGTTTCACAGATGCTCCCAGTCCATCTTGTCTCTGTTAACTTCAGAGTCCAGATATGAGATCATTGGTTCCATACACGACGACAAAGGTCATTCCTTAATCATCAGGCCCATCTAGTTCAGTCATAGCAGCCTGTTTTCTTCTGCAACAGAACAAGCAACAAATGCCACTTGACTCACATAAATTATGGATGGAGGCTTGAAAGAAAACAGAAAATTGACTCACTGCCCCCTTTCCCAACTTGCACAAAATTTGGGCTCTGCCCTCTCGCTCACTGCTAAGCTGTTTTTCTAAGGGCTAAATTACAGACTGCCGACATCCTGGGTGTCTTGCAGCCACATCTGTTACATTATCACGAGAAGCAGCTATTACTCTGGGAAAGCAACTCTTGCTCCTTCTCCATTCAAAACTTCAACCAGCTAGTTAAAATAAAATAAGACTATTACCTTTACAACTTCATCCCGTCACTCTGTGTTCTGCTGACAGCACTTCGAGGTCTCGTGCCACTTTCTGTGCATCATAGTCTTTGCTGTCAATGTCCGCTGCCAAGGAAACCCACCTCTTACCATCTACACTTGCCTGTCCATGTTCCTTGCTCTTGCTGATATCAGGCATGTTATGGCCCAGTTTACTGGTAAACCATTCTACTATGTCCTGGTTGGTTAGTTTTGGCTGCTCTGCAAGCTTCTCAAAACCCTCCCCTTTTTGTACCTTTGCCTCTTGAAAGTGCCTTTGTAGGACGCTTTGTGTCTGATCCGTGATCAACAAGCTGTTTTGTCCATTCGGTCTTTTGTTGCTAAGACTTTGAAATTGTTCCATCCAATCCAAAGTTCCATTCTTCAGAGCAGATCTGTTGTCCTTAAACCAGCGGACAATTTCTGTACGAGCTAGCCCTGTTTGGATTTCTAGTTGGCTGTACTCCTCTGGTGAGGGCCACTGGGTTTGTGCAAACACATCTTTAAGAAGGCAGAGAGACTTGCCATCAATGGCCTCTGGACACACTGAGGATGTGAGAATGGGAAGAGGTGAGTCCCTGACTCTGCTGTCCTGCTCATGGACTCCATTCAGTGTCCCCCTTTGAAGGTGATGCTCCAGCCTTTTCGAGCCCATCGAGTTGAGCAAGGCTTGCTCTAGGTTGTCACGTAGTGCACGACGCTCCGTAAACCAGCAGTCGATTTCGTTTTTGGAGAGCCTAGTGTCCGCCACAAGGTGCTCTATCTCAGCCTGGGTCGGAAAGCTAGTCCTTTGGAAACTCTCCTCTAACTTTTTCATTTGCTCAGAGGATTTGCCTTTAACTCTCTCTAGTAGTGGAAACTGTGTGGCGACAGGCTTATGTGGTTGGCTGTCCTTTGAAGAGAAGTCTGTTTTAATCTGTTGCACTGCCTTATGGTTTCCATGGCGCTGATCGCTGAACCATTTTTTGATCTCTCCCCAGGAGAGGCCAGTCGTCTCAATGAGACGATACACTTCTTCATCATCAGGAAACTGGCACTGAGCATAGCTTGTGGTCAGCTCTCTGATCTGATCAGGGGTTTTTTCACAATCTGAAGAAAGACTTGGTGTCGGAGAGACAGACTTCGGAGTACTCTGAACGGACTGGATTATTGAAGGCCTCTTTATCTCTGGGGCAACCAGTGGTGCTGTGTGGGGCCTCTTGACACCCTGTGCTATTTGATTTGTGACTGTTAGTGCGAGAGGAGAACTGGTCGCATTTGAGCCATTGGCAACTGGTGCCAACACTAGGCCAGATTGTCCAAGGACATGGCAAGGGACGGTCTGGATAAGGGACTGTGAAGCTTTAGTGGACTGAGCTAACTGAGCAGGTAAGACAGTGAATGCTTGTTGAACAGGCTGAATCGTTCCATTGAACATTTTCTTACGTGCTTCCTCAACTTCCTCAGGAGACCAGCTGATACCTTGTTTTAGCCGTTGGGTAGTGAACCACACTTTAATTTGTTCTTCGGGGTGTTTGGAGGCTGCAGTGAGCCAAGAGAGCTCTGCTTGAGTAGGGTATGGAAACTTGTTGAAGGAGGTGATGAGGGTCAAGTTGCCATCTAACGAGGGGTTGTATTTTGAAGTGTTCAAGGGGACGGCGATTTTTGGTACTAAGTTGTAGTTAGGTGGGCGTTGCAGGGATGGCATTATATGAGAGAGGCCGTCTTTAAGAGTTGCATCTGGGATTATCACAGTCCCATTCACATTCACTGCAGTAATTTGCTTTTTCGGGAGATCTTGAGCGAGTTTGTCCAGCGGACTATCATCTTGCAACCGTAAACTGTCTGCTTTGGACTTGCCCAGCTTAACAGTAGTGGATTTGCTTGAAGGAAAAGAAGTAAAGTCCTCTCCTGACTGAGGGCTGGTTGTATCATAGATGACTGCACAGTTTGAACCTTCGATTGTCTGTTCTAGAATGGTCTGACTGTTTAGTTTGATTCTCTTGAACTTGAAGTTGCTCTCCCCGGGATGGCATTTCTCATTGTGTTCTGTTAAAGAATCAAACTTTTTTGTGTTGAAGTTACATACCGCACACAAGTAAAGTGGGTTGAGTATAACATTGGGGTGGTTGGAATCAACATGGTCTTTGAACTCGTTGAGGTTTTGTGTGGAAAAGGGACAGTATTTGCACTCGTAGCCTCCCTGGAGTTTCCTCTGTGGTCGTGTTTTCACTTCAGGTTTCTCCAGCTCTGTTGCTTCCTGAATAGAGTTCACAGAACTCTTCCTATCTGTCCAGTCCTCACTAGAAGACACATGTGATGATCCATTCTCTTCTGTACCATCCAAACAAGAATCCATGTCTTCTGGGTCATCTGCAGTCACCAAGTCATCCGGTCGGATCATGCAGGGAGTTGTAGACTTTCTTCGACTAGCCATGGTCAGGGAGTAAGACGGTACAGTGCAGGGGGACTCTGGTGATGAGCAATGGGCAGGTCTTTGTCTGGTGGAGGATCGGTAAAGGATGATTCAGCTGACTGTGAATGTCAGCTCCAATGAAAGACTTCATGAGACTTCATCCCAGACCACAGAGTCTATTTAAAACAAGAAAAGATACAAATTAAGCAGGACAGATTATCATGCATTAGAATTAAGGTATCATCTAGGTATGAAATATATGTATAACAAACACTGGGGTGCTTAAAGAGGTCAGACACAAGACAAAGATTCTCTATAAGTAGGCTTTATTCAAGATGTCAAACTACAAATAGATAAACTTGTTAATGAAACATTGGCTATAAACAAGGTATTGCCTAGCCTACAATACATGTTCCTTGCCAAGATTTTATTTTTTAAAGATTTTATATAGGCTTGAATTTGAAAAACTTGAATTGCACAGAAGAATTTTGAACAGTCCCCAAAGTCATATCAGGGATAGATGCCGAACATCAGCTGCCGTGTGCAAAGATTCACAGAAAAAAAACCATCAGTTTTGATTTTAGGATACTGCATGTTGTGTGTCTGTCGCATCTATTGTGTGACTGCCTTTAGACACTTCATGTGATAATGCAGTTTTTTAAGGTTCCTAAAATAACAGCTGAAGAATAAAAACTGTGAAAAAAAACAATAAAAAATGTGATTAGATAGATGTCTATCAACACAAAAGGTATCAGTTTTTTAACTGTTTTTTGTCACTTCAGGTGCAACACAGCTTGATTTAGTGTAAAAATCATTCACTTCATTAAAATTTAAGCTATAGCGTTAAGGCTCCTGCATGAAAGCATTTAGACACACACCCTAGTGCTGTGCATTAAATTAGAGTCATCAGCAATATGATGGTCAGTCCACATGGGAGGGGCAAAAACATCCTGTGCTAGGCCGAACTTATCCAGTCCAATAATAGCCTTCCTCAGGCCTGTGGTGCCCTCAGCAGATCTCAGTACATTGGAGACTGATTAAATATGGATGGGACCCTGAGCATCTCATATCACAGCCTCAACTCTGTGAGAGCATGAGTATAATGTAACCCTTGCTATTCTTTTTTTCTTCTTTGAGAAAACTGCCAAGGGCAAAAAAGGACAACCAAACTTTTGACATTTAATTGTTATGCAAACAGCTTTTATGGACACATACTGAAAGACAATTTAAAAAAAAGTATACCCTATTTATTATTGTTTGAACAGCAGAACAAAAAAATGATTAAAAATAGATAGTTAAAGGGTTAGTATACCCAGAAATGACATTTCTGTCATTAATTACTCACTCTCATGTCGTTCCAAACCCGTAAGACCTTCGTTTATCTTCAGAATGAATACCACTGTAGTCACGTTGACTATTTTAACAATGTCTATACTATGTCTATGGGGATTAAAAAAAAAAAAAAAAAAAACTCTCTGATTTCATCAAAAATATCTTAATTTGTGTTCGAATGACAGAAATTTGGGTTAACTAACCCTTTAACTATTCATTTTTAATAATTTTTTTGTTCTGCTGTTCAACCAATAATAAATAGGCTATAAGCCGCTACACTGAGGAAAAAAAGACTCACCTAATCCAGTCAGTACATTTACTACCGCATGAAAAATCACTAGGAAAGGACTCATGCACACTCTTTTTTGACAAAGGTTTGCAGCAAATAAAGAATGAGAAAGCATGAGACCACGTAAGTTATGATCACATAGCGTTCAATCTAAAGCCATTAAAAGAAAAAAAAAGAAAAGAAAAAAATCATTACTTGGCCTTTAGTCTCACTTGTGGTTAAGACTGTGCTAAAGTCAAATGACAAAAAACAACAAATAATATTTATTAAAAATAAATAAATATCCATTTTTCACAACCTTAGAATTTTAGAGCAAATTTTAGAATTTTAACTTAGAATTTTAGAGCAAAAAACTACTAAATGGGGATACACCAATAGGATTTTTCAGATACTTGTAACTTGCTTTCTTATTTGAACTTTTGTCATTAAAGCTGCTGTCTGTAACTTTTTTGGTTAAAAATTATTATTAATTAATTTTTGAGCAAGTACATAATCAGCCAGTGTTCAGAACTATCTCCTTACCTTAGGCCGGTTCACATCGGTAAGCTTGTAATAATGTTTCGGGTGGTAATGGTGGGTTTACGCAGGAAGTTCGAGCATGCCGCCGTTCGTCTATGTGTCATTACGTCACATCTGTTTACATAAAGAACGAGTCCCAGCTAGTGGGCTATATCATGTGAGGATGCTGCAGGTGGCAGATCATTTATAGCATTTTCTCACAGCAGCTGGAATAATAATTAAACTTATCATTTTGATGGTGGATTGTATGGTATGACAAATAGACAATTGGAGATTAGACTGTACAGAAATTGAAATTTACAGATAACACTAATGCACACTAAATACACATAGTCACGCAATGCTGATGTTAACATTAACAATTTGAGAACAAAGTATAACAATTTGTATGGTTTGATGTGATATGAGCTAAGACAGTGGTTCCCAAACCTGTTCATGGATCCAATATACTGATACACAGGCATTTTATTTCTCATTTAAATCTCATTAATGACACAGAGTAGCAAGTGGGTATATTATGCTGCTATCTCTTTAAGACCAAACGCACAGATCCATTATACTGATACACATGCGGTTTACACCCAACTGTTTACTTTCACTTGAGACATAACTGGCTGTGTTTACATAAATACATCCTTTACACGACAGACATTGACATAATTGCGTGTGCATTTGACCATTTAAGTGCAATAAGACGTGAAAGAGAACTGAATTTTCAGTCAGCGCGTGCAGAGTTCTTTTTTTACTGCTTATTGTTTTAAATAACGCTTTTTAAACATTGAGCACGTCCAAATTCGCGACTGCTTTCTGAGAGAGGCAGCATTCTGTACGCACATTTTAGCAGTGTACCGGTTCAGCACGAGCACTGCACCTCTTTTTCAGGATATATTGTGCTATACATTTGTGATAGTGATATATATTTACATATCGCGATATACACGATATAGCAAAATCTCTAACAACAGACATTTTATACCGTGGTAGTGATATATATCGTCATACTGCCCAGCCCTAATCTCTACTACTACCTTTGACAGTGGTGTTCAGCATGAACTACAGTTTCTGTAAAACTCTACTGTTTGTCACAAAACTGATATTGGTTCACATGCATTGACATGCATGTTTCTAGGAGAGGATGTTGCTGCGGAGCCGCTGTGAAGGGGCGGAGACTGAGCTCTGTTAATACTGTGGAGCACAGTGGGGGGGGGGGGACTGAATTTGGGATTGAGGCAGAATTAATTTAAATCTCATCAAATGGGGCTGTAGAAGCCTGCAGCATTGCACAGATGTACACCGAGTGCTATTTTTCATGACAATACTGACAAAAAATGTTGAGTGCAATTTGTACAGATCACATCCCCTTCTACAATTTTAGACTCAATATGTGGCCACTACTGACTCCTTTTGAATATTAGGATGAGGTCTCTGAAAACACAGCAGGATTGATACCTGATGCTGAACAATATATTATTCAATCAACAGTAGGGCCATAGATTCTATTTCAAGCCTGAGGTAATAAGAACTAAAATTGTTTAAGAGAGAAAAAATTAGTTTGTCCAAATGAGGATGAATGTGGGTGCATGTGAGAATCAAGTAGTTTTACAGTAGGAGAATGACACAGAGCTCAGAGCAAAGTCCTTTGGGTAGGTGTCCAGGCTTTCAGTGTTTTGGGGTACCAAGGGACAGGCCTTGAAAAAGCTGGACTCATGCGTTGCTATGGAAACGGCCCAGCAGCAGGTGGGAGGGATTTTCACCACAGAGATCCAGATGAGGAACGTTCCGCATTCCTATTTTTGGCTGAGCCTGTTCTTTCGGGGTGAAACCCACACTAAGAGAATGTATTCATCCTATTAATTCGAGATTTGTATTTTTGTGTAGGCTATATGCTGATACAATTTTCATGAATCAGCACGAGTGGGTGCATTAATTATGCTTATTGAGAGGAAGCAAAAATAAACTTAAAAAACCAACGCTAACATGTGCATCTTGTTGATACTGAAAACACAGAAACAAAAATCAATGTCTCGTCCCAATAAATGTCTAATTTTCTGACACTTTCCACAAATAGATTATTAAGAAAATGATTGGTGAAAGGGGGTGCTTAACCTTTTTTTTTTTTTTGGTAACTGTGTCAACCTCACAAACTCAGTCAGAAAAAACTATAAGAATATTTTATTTTCTGATCGTTTAATAAAGACTGCAACTTTTTCAACTCTGTTACAAAAATGTGTCTACAGTTCCCCCCTTCGTTCATCTTCGGAACACAAATTAAGATATTTTTGATGAAATCTGATGGCTCAGTGAGGCCTCTATGGAGAGCAAATCCACCGAACCTCTCAAGGTCCATAAAGGTACTAAAAACACATTTAAAACAGTTCATGTGAGTACAGTGGTTCTACCTTAATATTATAAAGCGATGAGAATACTTTTTGTGCGCCAAAAAAACCCCCCCAAAATAACGACTTTTCAACAGTATCTACTGATGGCCGATTTCAAAACACTGCTTCTGAGCTTTACGAATCTTTTTTTTCAAATTCGCGATTCGGATCACATATCAAATGGCTAAAACTGCTGAAATCACGTGACTTTGGCGCTCCGAACCAGAGATTCGATTCGTAAAGCTCAGAAGCAGTGTTTTGAAATCAGCCATCTCTAGATATTCTTGAAAAGTCATTATTTAGTTTTTTGGCGCTCAAAAAGTATTCTCATCGCTTTATAATATTACAGTAGAACAACTGTACTCGCATGAACCGTTTTAAATATGTTTTTAGTACGTTTATGGACCTTGAGAGGTTCGGTGGCTTTGCTCTCAATAGAGGCCTCAGTGAGCCATTGGATTTCATCAAAAATATCTTCATTTGTGTTCCAAAGATGAACAAAGGTCTTACGGGTGTAGAACGACATGAGGGTGAGTAATAAATGACATTATTTTCATTTTTGAGTGAACTAACTTTTGAAATTGTGCCGTTACTCAGTAGGGACTAATATGTTTGGGACCAAAACCAATCATGCAATAACAGGGCTGCACACAAAATATGGGATACAGCTAAATATTATGCATTTATGAATTATAATAATTTACTGATTAAAAAAGCTTTGATTTTGCTTTAAATTAATTTAATTTATGATTATGACATAATGACATAGTTGTATGCTTTTAATTGTTGGATACAGTTAAAGGCCTAAATCATTATTTGTACAGACATTTGATTCATTTAAAACCACATACTTTTCATTTTAAATAACCTATTGTCTAACATGTCTAGAAGTTCTTACTGTAAAAAAACGTTTCCTCTGTGCTTTGAAAAAAAAGTGCTTTTGCGAGCTGAGAGGCCAAAAAAAAAAAAAAAAAAAGTAATTCAAAAGAACATGATCGGAAAACAATTACCAATAAAAACAACACAAAACAATAGACTTTTATGAGTCACAGTGCATCAGTTTGAAACTGGGCAATATTTTGCAGGGAAAACCATGCTTAATTCTGACTAAGTAACCAGAGACAGAGGGCATGACATTCCTGCTGAAGCCATCTGTAAAGGCCTGGCTGCTCAGCAGCATACAGTGTCTTCAAAAGAAACCAAATCTCTGTGGCCGACCACTAACTTATATGGCTGCTGTCCCAGAGAGTTATGAAATACTCATGGAAAGGGTCACACTGAGGATCAAGAGATCAGGGTCATGTGTGAGCACTGCGTCTATGAGCTTTGGATGAAATACTTTGTTAAATAAAACGTTAATCCAGTAACACCGGCTGGTTAACATGACTGTGTCTACACTACACTCACTGGCAAATGTTTTCTTTCAACAACATTAAACAGGTTTTAATCATTCTAAAGAGCCACTACTGATCTGATGACTTGATAACATTTATACAACACTAACAATTGCCAGTTCGGAAATGAATGGCAACATTTGTCTTCTCTGCTTTGTTTGAAATACTCCTTATAAAACAACAACAACAACAACAAAAAAGACATTTTGGCAGATTCAATGCCTCTGATATGGTCGACAACTGGTTTATCAGACTCATACCGCTGGACAATGATCACTGCTGGCATCCATCTGTGAGTTTGAGTCACAACACACAAGAGGGCTGAATAACACATATCTCACTAAGATCTAAAGCTCTGTGTGACTCCACAATGACACCAACACATTCATTTTAGGGATGAGAAGAAAACTGGGAGGTAGAAAACTGACTGCGAATGAACTCCAGTCTCTTTTTGTTTATAGCTTTCCTCATCTGATCTAATGCATTCCAACATGCTGATGTGAACAAGAAATTAAATCACAATTGTCTTGTCATGCAATGAATGCCATAGCTGACATGAGCTTTTTTTTTAGGGATGCACACAATATATTACTACTAGGGCTAGGCGATATGGCAAAAAAAAAAAAAAAAAAACACAACTCAATTTTTTCAGAATGATTGACCGATTTCGATTTTGTAATGTTTAACTAGACAACTTAAAAACTTAACTACAATATGATTCAAATAACATTCTCTTTATTAAAAAATGTTTTTCAAGAAAATATGCATGAAATATGAAGGCAAACTGTACAAACTTATAATAAACATATCCAACACAGAAATAATATGCTAAAAAAAAAGCATGGCTTTCTTAGCCAAAAAGAACATCTTTAACATTTTTACATCAGGAATTTACCGCTTATTAGACAAAAATAATTGTTTATCTGTATCAGTCATAATCTCAATATTGATCCCTAGGTCATTTGCATCTAACCGTATCTTTTTGAGTTCTTTGTGAGTGCATGTGAGGTATGAATTCACCATATATATGTCCCAATCACCCTGAATTCACCATATACACACACATACTATCTGGCAGATGTGAAAAGAGTACCTGAAAACCATACTCGAGTAAATATACAGATACCATGGAAAATTACTAAAGATGCACCAATTGACCAGCCAGGAATCGGCCAATTTTCCACGACACGGCTGGTCAGTCTCACATCTTACCGACTCCGAGCCAGTCCGTTTGGTTGCAAGCGGCACAGGCAATAGTGTCAGCTGTGCGTTCTCGCTCCGTTCTCTCTGATGGTGAGGTGGCACACACCAGCCTCCTCTCACTCACTCGTCTCATTCGCTCTGGTTAAATACTGCTTGTATTGCGCATAATTTCAGTAGCCCCTCACTGCAGAACACGAGATCCAGGGGGCGGAGATGGGTAGGTTTAGGGATATGTAAAGTGGGAGGAGTTGGATCTGGATCCAAACTCGGCCCCTGGATCTCGTGTTCTGCAGTGAGGACCATCTCACAATATGCTTCTCAGTCTCAAACATCTTGTGAGGCCCTAGTACCAAAATTACCACATTTACACAAACCACACAAAATTATGTCAAAATGCCTATTTTGGTATTAAACACTCGGTTAAACAGTCAGTTTTGGAAGCTAATTAGTTAAGAAACATAACGTAAGTTGTGTAACAGTATATTGGATCCCTGCATAAACTCTTAAAGTGACAGCAGTCTAATATTCCTGCTGCTGTCTGTCAGGTTAATAAAAGAACAAAAGACAAAGAAAAATCACACTCTGCTCTTGACTGAATTACTTTTGTAACTAATTGTAAGCATTAATCTGCATTTAATTTTTACAATGAAGATAATCCAGTGTTATTTTATTTTAATTATTTTAATTTCTGTAGTATTTCTTACCTGAATATTTTGTATACCCACTTGAAAAAAGTGTTTATTTCATATCTCTCTATTCTATTGCATTTATTTGTGTTGTTGTTTGAAGTTTGTTTATTTGTTCTTATTTTATTATGGTCTTTTTTCTTGTTTTTATGAAAATTAAATTTTACATTGCAGAAAAGTAGATTTTTTGTCTGTATATATGGTGTCAGTTATAGTTCTTGGAAAGAAAATCAGAATCGGCAAAATCAGTATCAGCAGATCACACTTACAAATAAAAAAATAATAATTAATCAGCCAAGAAAATTGCAATCGATGCATCTCTAAAAATTACTCCATTTCAAGTTACAAGTCACCAATTCCAATACTACTTAAGTAAAGGTCTTAAGGAGTATCTGATTTGAACAGTACTTAAGTACTTTACTCGTACTGGATGTGGACTCAAAGATCCACTAGTCCTCAATACCTAAGAGGCATGCCAGTGAAACAAGAAAAAAAGCTGATTTGTGAGGAAAGCAATTTATTTTCTATCGTCAAAATAAAACTAAACTTGCAAATAAAATTGCAATAAATCAAGGCTGACAACAGACTGTCTCAGTTAAGCTTAAGTGCTCAAAAAAGGCATAAGCAAACCAATATCCTTCAAACAGATAAATAAAATAATGTTAAGTAAAATGTGCTAGTCAAAGCCTACTTGCACTGGATGTGTTGGTTTTGCACTGGCAACAACCTGCTAATGCGCTCACAATCACGCAAAGTAGCATTGTTGACAAGTTTTGGTGAGTAAGGGCAAAACCAAGTGTGCCACATGAGTCCTGGAAAAGTGAAGCCAAATCGTCTCGATCGCCCCCAGGTGGCTAGAAGCAGTATAGGGCATAAACCCCGCCCTCTCCATGTAATGTAATAGGACATGAGACAAACTAAATCAAATTACACTTAAAATATTTTTTTAAAGACCATTTCTGTCATTTTAGGAAGTTTTTAATCACACTGGTGTTAGGTCAAGTGCTCGTTCTTTAAATAAGTTTGGTTTTAGTTAGTTATTTGATGCTTTAAAAACGTTAGTGTGACGTCATGATTGACAGCTGAGGTTGACAGCTTCTCTGAGTGAAGTAGTCACTTTTTCTGGATCTTCGCAAGGTGACTGGAGCTTTAACTTTAATTTCTACATTTCCATAACCGTTTATTCACACCAACATATGAGTTGTTCTGAATCTGGGCGGGACCTTGTTATCGCGGCTCAACTTCGCGCTCACTACTGCGCAGACTCAGATTCAAAGTTCACTATGTGCAGACTCAAGACGTCAGCGCCATATTGGCACACTGGCGGCTTCACTTACTATAATGGAAGAGAGTGAAGGTGCATTGTCCATCTCTTTTTTTTACAGTCTATGGGCAAAACTCACAAGATATAGTACCTTCAAAGCCCTGTAGATTGCGATATCACTTATTCTGTAGCAGAAATAAACTGCTGCAGAAAAAGTTAGGTGCCATGCAAAATATAACGAGTAATTGCATTACATATACTTATTCAAAAATGTAGTCAAGTCGAGAGTAAAAGTTGCAAATACCTTTGATACTCAGTAAAACTACAAATTAGCCAAAAAGATACTTAAGTTTAATAACTAATTACATTTACTCAAATATATACTTTACACCACTGCTATCTGGCATGCAGAAGTGTTAGTAGCTTTGTGGGAAAAACATTACAAAGCAGACAACTGAAAAATAAGCGATCTGCCTGAAAGAGTTATGATGGGGTAAATTCTTCAGCTCTGATGTTATAATTTTGCATTAAAATGGACCATCTTCACTGACTTGATCTTTCATTGGTACAAGCACATCCTAAGCTATTATCTGTCTATCTCAAAGTCTGAAATCCTCTAAAGGATGAAAACTTATTTAATTACATAGTATGACTGAATTATTCAAGTTTTATGAATGAGTTTATTGCCGCAGTACAAACATTCCTGTTATGCTCAGTTTGGACTCCATATCACTGTATCTTCATCATCATCATCACAAATCTTTTTAAAATAGCGACCCACCTGTCAATAATGGTCTTGTGTTTTAGAGCACAATATCTGTAGGTCCTATGTGTCAAGTTTTCTTTTTTACCCAGCTTCTTCTCACCTATAAAAAAAAAGAACAGTTGGATTGTTATTTAGATCTTAGAAGTTCATCTAAATGCCATCATTTTCAAAAAAGGCCTCAGAGGCACTGGTTCAAAAATAATAAACTTTCTCTCTAAACTAAGAACAGATTGAGTGACACTCCTCATGACAGATATTGTTGACTGCACACCCTTATTTTCTTTTCTCCATACCGCAAGTTACAGGTCAGTGGATTGATAAGACTGTTAACAAGCATGAACATAAACTCAACACTGTCATGTCCCTGATGGAGCAACACCATCTTTCACTTTTTTTATAACAGTTTAGCTGATCTAAAAATTATACAACAGCTCAGAAAAAAGGTGAATGTAGTTCAAGTCAGCTGAGGATTTAGACCTCAAAACGTAGCTGCCTGAATCAAACAATGCTTGCACATGCAAATAAAATAACCTTTAACACTCTTCTGTGTCTTTTGTTAGAAATTTTTATCAGTCTACTCTTCAATATTACGGTCAGTACAGTTATATGCAGTCTCTCCACTACACCTCTAAAAAGCTGGGTCACGACTGTAAAAGTAGGGCAGAATATTGGCAACAGAGTGGCTGCTCAACAGTGAGCGACTGCAAAAAGTTGAACGCTTCCCCTCGTCAGGAAAACAACCTTCTCAAACTGATTGTTTTATTTTTTTTAGTTCAAGAAGGAATCTGCTATGCTGAGGCCCATTTGCATTGAAGCCCAGTTGCGTGCGCTGCCACTCAACATGCTCGAATATATAATCATATACGAGTATGATTGCAAGATATGACATGAATATGATCATGCATAGTGATGAATCATGAATTGTTGTACTCATTATGCAGCAGTCTTATAAGAAAACAGAGCAGAATAGTATGCCGCCTTGAACTGCAACTTCAGCAAGTAGCACACTTCAATTCTGACTCTCTCTTCCAGGACATTAATACAGAAGGAAATTAATAGCTTTAGTAGTGATGACTAATAAATAACCTGGCTCCAATGTGAGGCCAGACTCCCTCACAAAGAGGCTCTGCTTTCAGTAGAGTCACCACCAGCACCGACAGAGAACACACAGCTTTCAAAGGAGCCCAGCCCACGGCTGTGACATCAGCGACTGTCGGCTTAGTCACCGACAGCACGAGCTACGAGGCAGAGGCAGCAGCAACCACCTCCTCAAAGACGTCAGCTCCTCACGAACGCGGGCAGCCATTTTGAATCCAGCCAGTCACCTGGCACAAACCGCATTTTACGCCAGAGCAACTCAAGCAGAGTTGTACTTTTGATGATAAGGGTCACTACTTTGCAAAAGTTGTCTTAGTCTTGGTTCCATGAATAAACCTTTGTAACGGGAGATGTTTCCATACTATGGCCCACAAGGTGAACGCAAGTCTATTTTTGCCAGGTGGAGTGAGATTGTTCAGTTATTTCAAAATGGCATAGATGCAGAACAAACTTGTGATGATAATAAAATTGTATCAGAATGTCCTTCAGTGAGCACAATGGGAAAAACACCTTCGAACATATAACAATAGCCGTTTCCTCATAGTGTGTATATTAAAAATGTTTAATTTTAAGCCAATTTCTAAAGTTAAGACAAATATCTACTCAGATTAATAAACAACATAATGAAGCATGGTACTAAGTGATCACTTATTTATGACTATCAATAAACCAGAGCAACCAAAGGGTTTTCCCATTTGACATTATGCTGTACACTCCAAAAAAATAACAAAAAAAAACAAAAAAAAACAAATTTACATTGTAAAATACCGTTTTCCAATGAAACAGTAATATACCATAAACACAGTGCATTCTGGGTAATATGTGTCATTTTAAGAAAAGAGGCCTATAGGCTACTTTCTCGAAAATGACAAATAATATTACCCAGAATGCATTGTAATATACAGAACGCATTGTAATATACTGAAGTAATATACTGTAAAAACAATGCATTCTGGGTAATATGTCGAACACAACAAATAATATTACCCAGAATGCATTGTAATATACAGAACGCATTGTAATATACTTAAGTAATATACTGTAAAAACAATGCATTCTGGGTAATATGTCAAAAACGACAAATAATATTACCCAGTATGCATTTTAATATACAGAACGCATTGTAATATACTGAAGTTATATACTGTAAAAAACAATGCATTTTGGGTAATATGTCGAAAACGACAAATAATATTACCCAGAATGCATTGTAATATACTGAAGTAATATACTGTAAAAATAATGCATTCTGGGTAATATGTCGAAACCGACAAATAATATTACCCAGAATGCACTGTAATATACAGAACGCATTGTAATATGCTGTAAAAACAATGCATTCTGGGTAATATGTCAAAAACGACAAATAATATTACCCAGAATGCATTGTAATATATTGAAGTAATATACTGTACTATACTGTATATAACAGTATTTTACGGTGTACATTTTTGTTTAAATAAAACATATACTGTCCATCATATGATGAAAGCATCATATGTGTATTTCGCACAGAGTAAGATTCAAAAGAAAGGAGAAATATGATCAGCTTAAGGAAAAACTATTTACATATAATGCTTTAGAGGCACCACTGAAGTTGCTGGAAGATCTAAAGATGCAGATGCCCTTCTTTCATCAATGTAACTTTATTTAAACTCAAGAAAACCCTCTGATAAAACTGCTAGTTCTTCTTCCAGTCACCCATGAAACCTTATAAAAGCTCTAAAAGTGATTTTCCAGCTACATCAGACTAGCTGAAAAAGTAGGAAAGACCTGCTGGTCATAACAAGTAAACAGCCAAGGATGACTGACAGATGGGAGATCGGTCTCTGTACATAATTTGGAATTCCATCTGACTGGACCCTGAAGCAAATATCACGTGTAGGCCGCTAGTTTTACACACTTGAATCACCTGAGACGTCATAGGAATATTCGCCGAGGTGGTTTATGATACATCAATCGCATGCTATATTAAGAATTTTACAAACAACTCAGATCGGCACTTTTTTGATTAGTATGTTCAGCTTTCATAAATGCATTTGCAGTACACAGGGTGCTATGGCCCTCAAGTAGTGTAGATGCGACAATTTTGGGAACTATCACAGATGTGAACACAGTGCTGCAATGTGGCTCGCGTCTGATGCGTGTGCCATGCAGTATGGTCGTGGAAGGCGTCACCACTGCCTACATCATACGACACCATACCGAAATCAAAGTAGTTGCGTGCCATGCTCACTTCATACAAGTGCGTGAATTAACCATTCTTAGTTGAAATAGAATTCCTATCGTGGCTCACAATGGTAAAGAGGGTTTTATTGAGGCAGAACAGACTCCAATAAAAATCACTTGGACCGACGTAACGCCATGTCGACATTGGTAGCCATATTTTGCTGCTTATTTCGACAGCAGAGAAGTAGACATGTTCTCGCGCCCATTACCGCTTAACTTTAACCATTCTATGAAACTTTCCGCAAGCCACACCAAATCACAGCGCTGGAAACGATAAAACTGAGGTTATCGGGTCAGGTCGATGCGGTTATTCTGGTGCTCACTTTCTACGATATATGCCTTGGGCAAACTAAGTTCAGCTGAAATAAACAACTGACATTAGGAGCACTTTACAGCACGTTTCAGTCAACTACTTATTGTGTGTATTCAAACACGCCCGCAACTTTAAGGTTTGTTTGCTAATTTTCCAACCGACACAAATAATTCAGCCATTCTTACCTGCCCACCACCAACGGAAAACGCTGGGATGTGAGGTTATTGACAGCTAGGGTCCAAAATTGCGTACTTTTCCACGTGTACAGCCAACAGAAGCGTACGATTGTAATGATTCTGCCGAATCCTAAAGACAACAGCCGAAAAAAATTGGCGATCACAGGGGGATCTACGCCAAAACCCACATGATCAACTACGTCAGCAGACGTATTTGCATACGATACAAGACGCCGTTCCATCCCGACTTTGGGAATGAATTCCTAAAAGCAAAAGTTTGAAAATCGCCGATGGCAAGCGCTGGCTTCGAGAGCAAGAGCAGTAGTTGACTTCGCCCCGTGCTTCCTTCTTTGAGATGATTAAACCACTGTTGTTTTGACGTCCCCTGCGTGAGTTTGGATCACAGGTCATTGAATATTAAGCACTCTGGTGAAGGCCAGTGGCTGAACGCTTTTCGCTCTCGTTCTCTCCTTTCTCCTCCCCTGTCCCCTCTCTCTCGCCCTCCCTCTTCGCATCCCCTCCCACGTTTTGCCTGTAGCCTTACGATGGTTCAGCATCAAAACAAACAGGCCAACTTGTAAAACGAGACACATGAAGAAACTCGTGCAAGAATATATAGACGTTGCTATGGAAACCTACCTTGCAGACGTTTTCTCACATAAGTTTGTGACAGCTCGCCATTCAACGATAAAAACCGAAAAGACTAAAATACTAGCAAGAGCCAAGAAAAGAGTAACAGAAAAATGGGGAAAATGCTCTCGACTGTCCTTTTGAAACCTGCGCATGCAGCAGTGGGTATGAATCCTGCTGCAGAAGCTTATGAATAATTCATTAATGAGGACCGATCCGCCAGGGTTTGGATATATTTACATACAAATAAGCAGCTAATGAATTATTAATAGATGGTTTCTTGATCTCTGTTTTTTGTCGTTCATTTTAACTTATGGACACGTTTTATTCATGACTCAGGTAGCACACCTGCACATTTAGTTGTTGCCAATATATTTAACGCCATCTACAGGCAATGTTATGTTTATTGTAGGCCTATTATTTGTGGTTTTACTACTAAATATGTGTAACCAACCAGGACAATATCTAGTAATTTTACAGAAATTTTAATTAATCCTAAAACACAACACACAATGCAATGTGAAATTGAAAATACAGGTAAAATTTTTGTAACAAAAAATAAATAAGTAAAAAAATAAATATATATATCATATTTATACAGTACATAACAGTACATTTATACAGGACTTTTTTTTTACTGTGTGGTTATTGCTGACAGAATGCAAATTGAAAGTTGTTAGTCAAATTTCCTATAAACATTGCTGTAATAATTACTATTGAAATATTATGAAAATTAATTAATGTTTTAATATTTGATTATTTATTAATGACACAATTTCTTTTATTAAAGTAATAGTTTACCCAAAAATGAAATTTCCTTTCATCATTTTCTCACCCTCTTTTTGTTTCAGAGATTTTGTGGAAAAGTTTAGCAGAATTTTAAACACTTTTTTACATATAGTGAAAGGAAAAGGTGACAAAAAATTACAAAAAGCATCATAAAAGTAGCGCATACTACTTATGCACTAAATTTCAAATCAATCAAATTCATATAACTGCTTTGTGTGAGGAATATGATTTTCCAGATTTAAAACTTTTATGATGCTTCTATGGGGCCTTTTGTCATTTTTGGAGCTTGTTCATTTTTATTATATTGGAGACATGGTGGTGAGACAGAATTTTCATTTTGGGATGAAATATCCATAATTTCACTATAAGGAGGTTGTCTTCTAGTAAAATAAAGCATGATTTTTTTCAGAGACGATTGTAGTTAAAGTGATGCATTGAGCATATTAATGAATTATAATGATAAAAACAAAAAGCACTCAGTAGAGGTTCCTATATTACATCAAATTGTGAAATATCTTTCATTCATTGTTGAATTGAAAAAAATCACTCACACACATGAACTTGGCTCTCATGTATGTGTATTGATTTGATGGGCTAGGCAAAGTCCTGTCCCCCAGGAGACAAACTGATCGAGATCAGACTTTGCCCTGCACAACTCATAACAGGAAGCAGAGTGGTGCCACACTAAAAGGTAAGTGGCGGTTCTAATATTAATAAGATTGAACAGTACCATTGTGTATTAGGTGGAAAATGTTACAATTTGACACCCTATATGAATTTTAGATCATTTCATTACTAGATAAAAATGCTGGCATACTAGTAGTAGGCCTATTTGTCTGTGCGGATTATGTCTATCATAAAAAGCATCTGTTTCAGAGTTTGTAATATTTACTTTCAATTTTCTAAATTAAGTGTGTCTATACTTAGGTTTGTTAAGAGACGCAGTATGAACACAGAGCAATCTCCCCCTCCGTACAATCCCTATTACCCTCCGCAATATCCTAATGCAACGCAGGGCAATGCTGGGCAGCCCACCGCTGGCGTGATGCCCCCCGTTGTTGTACATGTCGATATGGGGATTCCAGACAGCGCTCCCCCAGAGTACACCCAGGGCTTTGAGAACGAGAACTGCTTTTCAGATGCAGTCATAAGAAGAGGTCAGCTCTGCTCTCTTGAAATGACTTCAGTCTCTTGGTTATGATATTACAATCAGAAAGAATGCCTTTGTAGTTTTTTGGTTTTAATGTTTCTTGATGTGCTAAATAATGATTTTTGCATTTGTATTTACAAGGCAAAAATAGATTAAATATCATTCAACTTTATTTTCAAAAATTAATGAAGGACAATGTCATGTGTGTGGGACTGATCAATGCTAAAAATTTGTTTCATGTCTGCAAATGTGCTTCATGTAGGTTTCATTAGAAAAGTGTACTTGACACTTATGGTTCAACTACTAATAACTGTTGGAATCATCTGTGCTTTTCTTTTTTGGTGAGTAGACTGGTATTTATGTTGCCACACCTTCAATTAATTTAGATACAAAGAACAAATAATGATGTGCACTTAAGTGTTACTTCATTGGCTTGAGCATTTGGGAAAGAAATTCCCAAAATCATTGTATTCAGCATGGATGAATCTGATCAAAAGTGACAGCAAAGGCTTTTATTTATTTATTTAACTTTCTATTCATCAAAGAACCTGAAATAAATGTATCCCAGTTTCCACAAAAAAAAATATTAAGCAGCACAACTGATTTCAACTCTGATAATATTAAGAAATACATTATATTTAAAATATAATAAAATTGTATGGCCTCCAAACTTTTTGAACATTAGTTGTGTATATATATTATTAATACATTCATGCCAATTTTTCTTATAGGGAGACACTCAGTGACTGGGTGAAAGACACTATCTGGTTTACCTACACTATGATGTGAGCACTTCTCTTTTGTGTGTTCTGCATGTCCTAAATAATATGCATATATTGTGTCCAACTTAATATATGTTACACTGACATCTTTGTTTGCTTAAATTTCACAAGGGGTGTAACAATTGTTCTAACCATTGTGCTCATCTGTTGTGGTGACATACGTCGGAAAGTTCCCTTAAACTTCATCTTCCTAGGGCTGTTTGTAAGTAAATCACAGAACCACTTTAATTGTGGTGGACATTAAATAACATTTTTTTCAATGCTAAGTGCTGTTTTCTCACACAGACAATTACAGAGGGCCTTCTCCTTGGATCAGTGGTAGTGTGAGTAAAAAGCATCCTTGAAACAGATTTAAATGACCTTCAATTACTCAAAAAAACTGAAAAACATGTTATAGTAAGAAACTGTCATTACTTTTCAGGTACTATTCAGCAGAGGCAGTGCTCTGGGCAGTGGGTGCAACTGCTTTGGTGTCTCTCGCAATGAGTTTGTTTTCATTGCAGTCTAAAGTACGTACATTCATTACAAAACTGGAGTGACATCTGGTCATATGTACTGTATTACTAAGTATAAAATATGTAAACCTGTCTTTGCTTGTTTTAGTGGGATTTCACAGCTGCTTCAGGAAGCATATGGGCAATGGGCTGGACGCTGTTTTCATTCGCATTGCTTTGTGCAATTCTGAGATCGCAGGTAAATCCTCAACTTTCTTCTCTTATCAAAAATGTTTACTTGTTTCTATTCATTGATGCAAACTTTCATATTCCACAGTATTTGTACATCTTTTATGCATCGTTGGGAACTTTGATCTTCTCTGTGGTAAATACACTTCTTTCTAAGTCTTGCTTTATATGGTGAAGCTTTGTGGATATCTGGCCTTATGCGTTTGTATTGTGTATGTGGATGTGCAAATATATTGTATAGCACTATGTGAAGCGACCTTGAGCTGTGGAAAGGCACTATATAAATAAAACTTCTTCTTCTTCTTCTTTGTCGAAATGTAAAGATGAATAATCCTTATCTAGGCCTAGCCCTAGCAGGACTTCATGAGCCAGTCACTGTAGTGCTATGAAAGCTGACACAGTATTAATATTATGTTCTGCCAACAATCTTTTATTGTCTTAATAATACCATTTTACTGCTGTCATTATCTTAATGTCTCTCCCGTTCATTATCTATTTTAGTATCTGGTGATGGACACGCAGCTCATACTGGGAGGAAAGCACAAATACAGCATCAATCCAGAAGAGTACATCTTTGCTGCTCTGAACTTGTACCTCGATATTATCGCAATTTTCTTATTATTGCTTCAATTAATTGGACTTTGTCGTTGATGTGGTTTATAACGTTATGATTTCTGTCCCACTCATCACTTGTCTCACATAGGCTCTGGGTTTTGAGACACAATATTACCCTCATTTTTTCAAAACATGACTCCATTGTGTCTGTACCATATTATAAATTAAATATTGCATCTAAATCAGAAAAATAGCTAACATTTAAAAAAATAAAATAGCTACTGAATTAAGTAAAATAGCTAATTAAATAGTTCTGAGTATAAAGGTAAATGAAGGGCAATGTGATTAATATGCAGTAGGCTCAGGGTTTTGAGACATATTTTTACCCCCACTGTTTTATAAGCATGACTCCATCGTGTCTGTAACGTGTTGTAATAAATGTTTACTGTCATGTCTCTGTACTTTAAGTTAAATTCATTAAAGTTTCTACTGTTATCCATTCGCTATGATTTTTACTAATTTGAGAACATTAAAAATGCTTGAACACAGTATGCTAGATTAAGGGGGTGACACATCTTACCCCACTCTCCCCAATTTATAGTTATTAATTTATTCTCTTTCTATTAAGTGTAAATAGCAACAGCTGCAAAAAAAAAAAAAAAAAAAAAATGTAAAAGTTTCTCTGTACATGAATATGAATGTCTTTTGCGTCATATGAATTTTTCCATCATTTGCATACTTAACCACTGAGTAACGCCTTTGGACAGCTTAAGAGGTAGGAAGAATAATGCTTTTGCTAATGTCTTCTATTACTTTTATTATGCATTACGAAATATTGCCGGAAGTTGATTAAATCGTCACATAACAAAAGTGTCATGGCGGAGTTAGACGAAAACGCTAGTGATAAGGAAAAATCGCTAGCAAAAAACAGTAGAACTAGGGACGGCGAAAATATGAAAACACATATTCGCAAGCCCTGTTCCGTGGGCAAACAAGACACCTCCACCGCTGTTACCACCACGGAGTACTGCGAAAAATTACAAGAGTGGATGTGGCAGTACTACTACAGCTATATGAACTGGCAGAGTTGGATAGCCATGTCTGCGTTTTCCTTCCCACCGTGTTTCCCAACACAAGGAACAAATGAAATGCCAGGAGCGTCGACATGGGGTACAGATATGTCTAATGGAGACCTTCGCAATTGGTTTAGCAGCCCGTTTGGTTTTCCTGCTGCAGCTGCGAATGCAGCGGGTCCAGCTGCTGACGCGAGCAGACAGAGTTCTCGAGCTCCTGCCACAGCGCCTGCGCAGCTGCCACAACAACAACCACAGCAACCTAATGGAAATGCACAACAGCCAGGTAATTATATATACAAATATATATATATATATATATATATATATATATATATATATATATATATATATATATATATATATATATAATATATATATATATATATATATAAATATAAATGATTAATAAATAATTTATTAACTTTCTTTGTTGTTAAAACTGCCAGCTGCTGTATTATATCCATCACAAGCGTTGAATATGACATCTCAGTACTTCGTGAACGAGCCTTCTTGGACTTTGGGTTTAGATTATGCATATAATTTAGTGTCTACGTTGAAAAAAAAAAAAAGTATTTCTTTAACATGGTGTTTTAGAAATATGCTTTTCTCAAGCTCTGGCACTTAAAGTCTATTAAAGGATTAGTTCACTTTCAAATAAAAATTTCCTGATCATTTATTCACCCCCATGTCATCCAAGATGTTCATGTCTTTCTTTCTTCAGTCGAAAAGAAATTAAGGTTTTTGATGAAAACATTCCAGGATTTTTCTCCATATAGTGGACTTCAATGGCCTCCAAACGGTTGAAGGTCAAAATTACAGTTTCAATGCCGCTTCAAAGCGTTCTACACGATCCCATATGAGAAATAAGGGTCTTATCTAGAGAAACCATCACTCATTTTCTAAAAATTTTTTTTAATACATTTTAACCATAAATGCTCATCTTGAACCATAGATATATACACTAGATGTCGCCTTGGCTACGGCAGTTCATTGGAACGAATGCGTCAATAGAGCCGCCATCTTGGAACAGGGGAGCCCCTCCTCTTTAATGCATCAGCGTCAATGTAGGCAAAGGTCTAACGGAAATAAAATCACCATAAATCGTCATGAATGCGATTTTTCTAGTTTTTTTTTTTTTTTTTTTTTTGGTTCATTCCAACGGTCAGACATGTATTTATCATTGAGTCCAGAGAAAATTTAAGGTTTTGATATTAAGATACTACTTTTTAAAAATATAATGCATAGTGCTAGTAGGCCTAAGTTTATTAGTCACATTTTTCCACTTGAGTAAACTTCGAATGAACTATCGCTACTTACATATAATTATTAAAGAATAAAACAGAAAAACAACACGAAAGTCACCACAGTGGTACTTAATTGGGAACATGTAGAACAAGAATCAGGTGAAGTTTGCAGTAAACAGTTTCATTTTATTTATTTTTTATGAATTTTAAAAATATTTCTAACGACACGTACCGCCTACCACGCAACCTCATGTAGACACGCAATACATTTTAAACATAGATGGCGTGACCGTATACAGGTCATGGGGCAGGCAGGTATAGCCGTGGCAGGTCGAGTGATAGGCACGTATATCTGTGACAGGTCGAGTGGCAGTGGTGACAGGACGCGGGGCAGGCGCATTTATCCGTGGCAGGTCATGGGGCAAGCGGGTATAGCCGTGGCAGGTTGAGTGACTGGCGCATATATCCATGACAGATCGAGTGGCAGCGGTGACAGATCGCGGTGCAGGCGCATATATAGCGGTGACGGGTCGAGTGACAGGTCTCAGTGGCAGCTGCCCCTGCCACGCAAAGATTTTACCCCTACTGCGGTTTTCTAACTGTCAAAAACTAATGGGTAACTAGCATGGATTAGCTGCGGTCGTTAGCCAAGGACTGAAACAATCCAACGTAACCAGAAATATAATTTCGTAACATTCAATATCATAAAACACATTCTCACTTGTGAAATGTAATCCCTTGCTGTCTGGTTTTTAGATTTCTTTCGTTTGAACATCCATACGCAGCACAAAAGTCTGGCATCGTCCATGAATTCAAAGTACAGGCAGAGATAGCAGCGTTACCTAGCTACTTCCTATGACAAGACCCCTGTTCCAAGATGGCGGCGGTTTTGACGCATGCTTAGAACCCCAAGGCGACATCTAGTGTATATATCTATGATCTTGAACTAGCTCTCTTCTTCTTCTCTATTCGAATTCCGGCAGTGTAGACACTGCTAAGTGTATTACTGCCCTCCACAGGTCAAAGTTTGAACTAAATTGTCATATACAATATGCTAGTGCAAGTATATAGAAATTAGTTCAAACTTTGACCTGAGGAGGGCAGTAATACACTTAGCAGTGTCTACACTACCGGAATTCTAATAGAGAAGAAGAAGGGAGCTAGTTCAAGATGAGCATTTATGGTTAAAAAGTATATAATTTTACATTTTTTTTAGAAAATGAGCGATGGTTTCTCTAGATAAGACCCTTATTTCACGTCTGGGATCGTGTAGAACGCTTTGAAGCTGCAATGAAACTGTTATTTTGAGCTTCAACTGTTTGGAGGCCATTGAAGTCCACTATATGGAGAAAAATCCTGGAATGTTTTCCTCAAAAACTTTCATTTCTTTTCGACTGAGGAGAGAAAGACATGGACATCTTGGATGACATGGGGGTGAGTAAATTATCAGGAAATTTTAAATTGAAAGTGAACTAATCCTTTAATTTCTTCCTTAAAATGGCAGGTTTTATGTTTGAAGTTAGTGCATGGCTCTATGGGAGATGCCAAAAGTGGCAATTTATGCTCATATTAAAGTAGTGAAATCACCCCTATGTTCACTTAAATGTTATTAAAGAAAACTAATATTTTTTACATCTTTAAAAAAAAAAATGTGTGTTTGATATTTTATCCAAAATATATTATGGGACATAAAAATGTACTTCGCAACTAGAATGATCCTGTTTACAAAAGCAGTTCATGTTTATAATACTTTTTAATACTGTCTAGGTAGGGAATATTCTATCCCCTCTCCTCTACAAAGGTTCTTGGCAGAAATGGTGGATTTCTTCATTCTTTTCTTCATTAAAGCTACAATTATCCTCAGTATTGTGCATTTCAGTGGAATGAAGTGAGTCTGAAATCTTTTGTTTGCATTTCCTTTCATTACATATCACTCATGTTGTATTTCATTAAACAAAACCATTCACTCTTTGTCTATTTAAAATCGCATTTTAGGGACATCTCAAAGTTTGCCATGCACTTCATTGTAGAGGAGATTGATGAGGATACGTCAATGGAGGAATTGCAGAAGATGATGCTCGTGGCTTTAGTGTACAGGATATTAGTTTGCTTTTATGAGGTTAGTTCAAACAATTGAATTAATCTAATGAAATAAATCATGAAGACCTACATAACTGTTTTTGATTATTTTCAGATCATATGTATTTGGGGAGCTGGTGGGGCGACACCAGGGAAGTTTCTCATCGGCTTACGAGTGGTCACATGTGACAGCTCCGTCCTGGTTCAGCCAAACCGAGTTCTTGTGGTACCAGCGACAAATGTCACGCTTTCTGCGTCAGTGCTGCTGTTAATGTCACTCTTTGTCATTTTTTTAAAGATGAGATCTTTTACCAACATTTCTATTGAAACATCTTGTATTGTGATTTTCTTGTAGGTCTACGGTGAGAGCGTTAAACAAGAACTTCTCCATCGCTTTCTTTTTTCCGGCATTCATCACACTTCTTTTCTTTCAGCACAACAGGACTGTGTATGACATTGTGGCCGGCACTATTGTGGTCAAGAGAAACAGGCTTAGATGACTTTGCCATTAAAGTCATTTTCAACCCAACTTTATAATGCAAAAACAAGCTCATAGACAAAGGAGAGCAAACCAGCTGCAGTGACACATACTGAACTGAACTAAGGCTATTGGCCTCTCAAAGAACTGCCACTTTAAGTGCTGAACACGTTATTTCCAGTATTTCTCACCCATCTCTTCTGGACATTTAGTTTTGTAAGAATGAATTGCTTTCTCAGAAGTATTTTTAATCATCTCTGTTGACATCTTTGAATATTTTTCTTGTGCCAAAGTAAGATAATTTATATAAATGTGCTGCCGCATAATACTTGAACTTCATTCTGGTACATCTTTCTCTCTCTTTGTTAATGTGTGTGGAATATTGATTGGAATATTTACTTAAGAATATTCTTTGACTAATGGAATTTGGCAGGAAAAAAGTGTTAGCAGGAATTAACATTAATTTCTCTAAATGCAATATCATTTGGTTATAGATCCTAATGTACTCACTGCATTTGTATTTCAGATGAATGTTTTGTTCCTAATTACTTATCTCTATTTTATGGCCTTTAAAAGCTTGAAAATGCCGGGAAAACATTTTATTTGTACAGCTGAGCTGTTTTGCATACTGAATTTTCACTGCATGCCTTCTTCAGCTCTGTGTTCTGCACTGTCCTGAGCTGCTGAGTTGATTATTTCAACTTTAAATAGCCTCATTCTTAATCAGTTGTTGGTATGTTATTCCTTTTGGATTGTATAGATATGGCCAAATCAAAAGAATTCACTTATGTCTCAGAGAAAGCCTTCTGTGTTGTGTCTGTTTATGGATTGACTGTTTATACCAATAACAATCTTTTGAATAGTCATGTTATATGAAGGGATTTGCAGCACATGAAAGGGATTCATCTTCTGAAGTCACCTTCACATACAGTAAGCATATAAGGTTAATTTCCAAATGGTCGTAAGAGTCGGCTATAAAAATCTCTGATCATTAACACTTTCATATGTACATTTTTGAAGTAAGCATTCCAAAGAAGCCACAAATTCAGTGTTTGAATTGCACAAAAATGGCTAAATGATTTAGCGCATTTGGTGAATATGGACAAACGGTGTTAGCAAATATCTGAAAGTCACTTAAAACACTTTTAACATTTTATTTTGTGAATTTTTTTTTTTTTTTTTATAGGGCTGCAAATTCTGAACGTGCTGATGCATATAAAGATAAGGTTACTTATTTATCTTTAAATTTTTATTGGCCAATAACAGATTTAAAAATGCATACTCTACTAAACATTAGTTTAAAAAAACTTAATCTATGCTCAATATTGTACAAATAAATTTTGTATTCTTAATTTTTATTTAAATACTGAAAACTCCTAAAATATCTCACGCTGGTATTAGGTGACATTAACTGAAGCTGGGCCAAACCATTTGTATTGTATTCGTCTCACCCTTGAACTGAAGACGGAAAATGTGTATAAAAAGAACAGCACAGACTTACACGAGGAAGGATTTGAGGTATCTTGGCACTTCATCAGTTGAAATGAGTCACCGGTAGATGGAGTAAGAGCGCTGCAGACTTACCATGTAAACTGCCTGTGGATTCTGAACGTGAAGTAGTAAGAACATTTTTTACGAAACCTATAATTCCAGTCATGGCTTCTCTTTAGTTAGAATTTCTAGCCGTGGTAAAATACACGATATAGTAACAGCTATGAATTTCGTACACTATATTACTGCGCAGCTCCCATAGCGTTTCGTTATTTTTGTTGCATAGCAACAATCTATTAGGCTAGGAACTATTTCTTCTAGAATTCTTCTTAAAGGGATAGTTCACCCCAAAAGAAAAATTCTGTAATCATTTACACACATTCCCAAGTTCCCAACCTCTATGACTTTCCTTTTAATGTGTAGACTTTTATTTTATTTATTTTTTTTACTTTTTTTCCCAGCGAAAATCCAGCGAAAACTATTTGGTTACCAACATTCTTCAAAACATTTTATTTTATGTTAAACAAAGAAATTATATAATGAGGGTTTTTTTTTTGTAATACTGCCTTGCAGGTAACGTTACAACATCGATTTTGCAAAACGCCATTTTATTATGCAAATCCATTAAAGGCATAATTCACCCCAAAATAAAAATTCTGTCATAATTTACTCACCCTCATGTCATTCCAAACCTTTATGACTTTCTTTATTCTGTGTAACAAAACAAGATATTTCTATAAATTATCAGGGTTTTTTTTTTTTGTTGTTGTTGTTTTTTAATCACAATGAAAGTCAATATTGTTTGAACACCAATGACTTTCAAAAATCTTATTTTAAGTTCCACAAAAGAAAGAAAGTCATACAGGTTTAGAACAGCATGAGGGAGGATGAGTAAATGATGACAGAATTTTTATTTTTGGGTGAACTATAGTGAACCTTAATGGATTTGCACAATACAACATGATTTTAGTGAAAGTAAAACATCCTACATTTTTGTGAGTAAATTAGATATGGGCCAGAAAACACTTTTTTCCTACCCATGAAAACCATAGGTTAATTATTGTTGAAACCTTGCTTTCGTCATTTCCTTTGAAAAACTTGGTCAGGGCATAGCCTTGTTTTGGGAGTGATCATTAAAGGTTGATTTTGTTGAGACCTACAGATGGTTTTCTCCTACACAGACCCTCATTGCTCTCTCAGATATTTTCCCTTTTCTATCTCATTGACCCTGCTACCTTTCAGAATGGTACCACTGATGTTGCATTGCAGTTATCTGTAAGTAGTGCTCAGCCACGCTCGACCTGACTTTGTTTATCTCACAAGTCAGATTGAGCATGCTGTGCCAACTATATGATGTCAGTGTGAGTAATGGCTCTGTGTGGGGGACACCAGTCAGCCTCATGCTGCTATTATGATTATGTTGACTTCTATAATTAAAAAAAGAGAAAAAGATCCCAGAATCATTCTGAGGATGTCAAGCTCTAAAGTGCTTCATCAGGTGTGTCTCTGATCTGGTCTTTTCAAAAAGCTGTATCCGTGTTAGTGTAAGTTTTTGTGTATGCTCTGAAGGGTGAGAGAAAGAAAGGACACAGTCAGCCTCGAAGGCATGTTGTCAGGGGCTTCCAAACAACAAGCTGATTGGCTGATTGAACAGCATTCTGTCATTAATTGGTGATGTGTTTTACTTTCTGTAGTAATGATGTCATCGGTAGCCAATCAAAGGCCATGGTGACTGTGATTGGTGTGATCTGATTGGCTATTCAGTTGAAAATAAGATAGGGTTGGGTTTCTCATCATCCAAGACTGATGTTCACTCTGAGCTTTAGCAAAACGTGTATGCTCTTCCAAATCGATGATCAAAACGACATTAGCAATGAACGGCGCTCTCAAATAGTGATAAAACCCTCACTGGAATTTGGGGTTTCTACACTGTTATCCTGTCTTTATTACCTTGAGACTGCAGCATATTGTTGAACTCTAGCTTTATGTAGTTGACTGCTGCTGTCGAGATTTCCTCTTTGCTTTAGGCTAGTAGAAGCAGTGTATTTTGACACAGGGTGTCCATATTTGGTCCTCCAAAAAACATATTTTTGCCATGCAACATAGTAAGCATATAAGTATAATGCTTTTCATCAGAATTCATATGATATTGACCCAATTACTAAACATTTATTTGAAATAAAAATCCCATTTTATCCCATAAATTATTATTTACATAAGCTACTATAGAAATGTTTTGAAAATGTACAGAAAAATATATAGCAAGGCAAGGATGGCAAACTGAGAGAATCATATTCTCTGTCCTAACGGAATTGCTCAATTTGAGGCCCATCATCCACTGGATTTAGAACAGACTGTTATCACAGTTCAAAAGTGCTGACCAACCTTATCAATGTCCCAGTGTCTGTCTGTTAGGCGATTAATGTTGAACACCTCCCAAGTTTACTCACTGACAGGCGTCTGACGATGTCTATGTGACTCATGGCTCTCTGGCAGACGTTTTAATTAGTGATCCAGCTGCAGGAGAATGGAGACTTCAATGTCCATTATAATGGAAGGTGCTGAGATGGGAATGGATGGGGGTTTAATCTCAAAGGGGACTGATTTGGTAGCAACACTGTGGGAAATGCAGCAAAACATGTCTATTTTCAATTTCTACACACTGGACTCTCTGTCTGTTATGTGATGATTTTATTTAAGCTTGTAATTAATTATTAATGAACTGATTTTCAGAAAAAGTCTGAGTGGGGGCTTTATTTAGTTGCAGCTGCTGGTAAATCAAAGGATTCATAGCTTGCCAAAGCTAACAGTATTGTGAAAGATAGGTTACAAGATTATAGGGGACTGAGATAAAGTGCTTGGCTAAACAACATGATTGAATTAACATATTCAAATAGTCCATTCCACTGGAAAGTTGTGCTTGTAGGTTTGGAAAAAGTAACCACTAGATAATTTCCTTGACCTTACAGTCTTACTCATTTATGACCACAAATGTTTGAATGAACATTTGTTGACATGAGGCATTCTTGAATCTGGTCCACATTCATTCAGCTAGTGAACTCAGTCAAGCTGTACAAGAGGGAAAGTGTCTGCCCGGCAACAGTATCAGTGTTTGCTAAACAATTAAATCCTGGAAAATTCACAAAAGCAGGAATTTTTGAAGAATCACTGGGAGAAATTCAAATTTTCCTCTTTGGAAAGAGTGACCAATTCACATTTCACTAGAGTTTTTTTGTCAAACAAGATTTTTCGCATCAAAAAACCTGGAGTATTCATTGTATTTTACTAATAAGTCAGCATAACTTAGAATTAAATTACAAAGTGGCTTCATTTTGAATGCATTGTAGTAGTTGTTTGCCAAGCTCATAAATGAATCTGTCTATAGCAGGTTTGGGCATCTCATGATTTGGCCCACTATGCCATTTTACACTTCAGTGCATATTATTTTGCATTGAAATGAAGAGCATATAAGAGAATTTAATTAAAAAATGTACATTTATTAAACAAATAGTTGGACATATGCAACACTTATTTTTGGCCCACAGGCCTCAATCAGGTTTGATTTTTGGTAAAAAAATTTGGGCACCACTGGTCTATAAAAATAATGTTGCCTAGAGTTTTTGCGTAGAGTAAACCATTTTCCAGTACTGTTGCGGCAAAGCAGTGACAGTGATTAGAGATGGATACTCTAGTAATGGCTTTATAATAGCTTGGTTTTATAATTGCTGTTTGTGTGTTTTCTTATGTTTTCTCTCTCTGTTAGGCTGCCAAAACCACTATTGAGGCTGCAGTGCCCCTCCTTTGCCCTTAGTATTAAGCCTTTTGAGAGTCTGATAAAGAGCATGTTATTGCATTCCTTACTGGAAGCCTCAAATATCTAGTGGCCAGTCTGGGTTTTCACTTTTATTATGCATTCAGCACTTTTGACCACTGAACGTTGCCCTCCTTAACCCCTTGGCAATGTTTAAAGAACACAAAGATGATGTTCTTCATGTCTGTGCTTGTAAAGTGGTTGAGCTGCTCCTTCAACCATTCTTGTCTTAGCTCCTTGTGTTGTATTCTCAGCAGAAGTGTGTAGGCCAGAGCTATTTTTGGCTTAGTGCTTGAAATACTGGCTCTGAAAGACATGGAAAAACATTTTACTTTCAGAAAGATTTGGCTGTCTGTTATTGTGGTCGGCTCTGTTTAAGTCAATGGAGTACTTGAAAGCGATAATTCATCTAAAACTGAACGTTCTGTCATCATTTACTCACCTTCATGCCTTTCCAAACCTGTATGCCTTTCTTTCTTATGTGGAACACAAAAGAAGATTTATGTGTCAGGGGTCCAAACAACATTTTTCAGACATTTTTCGAAATATCTTGTTTTGTTCCGCAGAATAAAAAAAAGTCATAAAGATTTGGAATGACGTGAGGGTGACTAAATGACAACAAAGTTAAATCAACGTTGTACCTGCAAGATAGTACTACAAATAATTAATTATATAATAATTTCTTTGCAGTTTAACAAACTTTGTGACTTAGCTCATTTGTTTTGCAATTAGTTGGGCCATGCAAGCACACCAAATGTCCTGAACATTTTGTCCATTATTAATCCAAATATGAGAACTATTTATTCCTTGAGTGTCTGCTTGTAATGTCCATTGATTTAGAGGTGCAACATATTTTTGCTGGACACAAAGAGTGTTAAAAGGTAAAATCTATAAAAGCATTTATGTTCACATGCGTACTTAGAGATTCACATAACGCATGACTCAGAGAAAAATTCTCAAGGTTGAAACCTTGAGACATTTGTAGACCCTGTCCTTGTTACCTCGGCAACACAGGTCCTTGCATAATCTTCCCACATGCTCAGAGATGTCATAGTACCTACTAAATCAAGGGACTTTCCAGTTCGAAGTGTGTACAGATCACTCGTGGCACTGGACTGGATGCCTTCTGTTAGAAAAGTCCCTTTAAAGGAAAATCAGTTCACTTAGCAGCCATATTGGCAACATCCTACAAAAATAGCTCCTATCTACAGGAATAGGAAGAGACTGAAATCTCTAAAACTGATTGTCAAGATTGCGTTTAGATTGTGCAAGGCTAGTCTTGCTAAATCCGAGTGGATTACTACAAATAAATATTATTTGAATAAATGACATGTAACTATCTCAGAATTATCTATGTTGGCTTCGAATTGGAAATATACCATACAAAATCATTTCAGATGTCTCAAATATTTCTATGCAAATGCAAACAAACAAGAAAACACTCCTTCCTTTTGAACGTCATAACATAATTTATTTATTTTCTAAATTCTGCAACCTTCTCAGTTAAGTTGGTCCTCTACATAATATCTTATGTTAGCTTGTGTCCACTGCCTGCAAAGTCCATATGTCAGAATGAGTCCTGTCCCCCCTTATACATGTCTGGACATGTTAGGACATGTCTCACTATCTCTGAGAAATTTCAACAAAGTTCTATAGGGTGAACCTTCTTTCAGTGTGAAGACTGAACAGGTGTCAGTACTTAATACAGCAAACAGAACAGTAATAATGGAATAATTTAATATTGTTTTGCTCCTGGGGTTTGCAAAAGCGACTGGATGTCTGTGAGAAGAAAATGGACCTGATCATGGACCATTGTGAGTACTTTTCCTCTTTGGGGCGCATCCAACTGTAGTTATCTATTATTTATTTTATTATTTCTTTATTTATAAAGCACTTTCAACACAACTCTGTCTGTTTAATCTGAGTTTTATGAGACCTGAGAGTGAGGGCAAAGCTAGAAAAATAAGAAGAAGAAGAAAAAGAAGAAGGAGGAGAAGAAGAAAACAGAAACAAACAGAGAAACTAAGACTAGCAGCCGAGACAGAACACTTCATTGCTCTTTCATCTCATCTCCCCAGTGACTGGTTAAGGCAATACCTCAACAAACAGTAACATAGCAACTCTCCCAAAATCTCCTGCTATTAGAAGGAATGGAGATATCAAAGACTGTCTCTCTGTAGGGCTTTGTAGTTTTAGACGCTGAGCCATCAAGAGTGAAAAAACAGTACAGGTATTCTCTGAGTCTTCCTAATAGTCTCAGCTGAAGCTGCCGGACACCTGTTGCCTCTGACAAGAGAAAATAATAATGGATAGAATTGTCTTAGAACAGTTGATGCTTAATATTTAAGTGGAAACTGTGATACATTTAATTTCAGGATTCTTTGATGAATAAAAGTCTTATTTAAAACAGAAATCTTTTGAATCATGTATTTACTGTCACTTTTGATCAATTTAATGCATCCTTGCTGATTAAAAGTATTAATTTCTATATAAAAAAATCTTACTGAATATATATATATATATATATATATATATATATATATATATATATATATATAGTGTATATGGAATTAGGTCAATTAAATTTCACATGCGTGTTTTACTCATGCATACTTATAACATTTAGTAAATGTTTAAGATTCTAAAACCTTGATATTAGTGACACAAAAAAGATTAGGTCAAGATCAAGAAGACGACACACTGAGAGATGTTCATTTGTGGGTGAATTATTGGCTTTGAGAAGTCTATGTTTAGTGTGTTGTGTTGTCCAAAGAGGATCTTTTGTCCTTTCAAATGCTATATGGTACCTTTGCATCTGTCTGTGGCTTGGCAAACACACCCAATGCAGTGCTGGGATCTGCTCAGAGAGAGTAAACCAGGCCAGGCTAATATTAGAGGTTACATATTGCTGATGGCTTTTTTATGTTCCCAGCATTTCTCCTTGTTGACAGCACATGTTTCAAACACAGGGTGTTTTCAGATCTTCTCAAGGTTGTGTGCAAAGATAATATTTTTGTATGTGAGCGTGTGTGTGTGATGGAACGAGTGACTATGTATTTGCATGTGGTTCCCCCCAGAGGGCAAACTGCAACTACTTTGCATGCTTAATGTGGGAGACATATAAGTTTATATGTTTGTGTATGTGCTTATGTAGGTGTGTGTATGTGTTTTGCATTATAATAATATATGCCTGTTTTTGGTGTATTCTTGTATACTTGTACATTTAGTAGGGGACCTTTGAATATTGTGTTGGACAATGGGGGGGCCTTTTAGTCAAATATGTCAGTAATTGAGAAATTCTGGGAGTCTACAGACTATATGATAATAAAAAATGAAACATTTAGTATACATGCTACAATGATTCTCTGTGCTTAATCGCTTTCAGTTATCGCACAAAACCTCCCTGCAACATTTCCTGTGTCATCATTGGTTTCCAAAGAAATAACCAAGCGGGAATCATACACTTAACATTCTGGGTTTATTTCAGGGCAGGCTTATAGCTCAATGCAAATGTGCTTACTCTCATCACATGTAATGGTGGTGAGGCACTAAATTAGTTTTCCACTGAGAGAAACTAATTAGTTGTAGACAGAAAGCGAGAAAACGCATAGAAACCCTCACAAAGACTCTCTCAAGAGAATTTCATGGTCTGTGGTGTGTTTGTGTTGCTCGCGAGTGCAGTGGTCTACGTGAGGGTACGTGTTTCTTCTAGTGTTCTCGGTCCCTTGCTCACAATTTTTCTTCCTCCCTCCCTTTCCTTTCCCTCTCCCTCTCCCTGTCCCTCCCTCTCTCTCTCTCCCTCTCTCTCTCCGTGTGTGCGTAGTCTGGGCGCCCTGCCAAGTGGAGTGTGTTTTTTGAATGAATACCTGATGAGGCTGCTGAGGCTGACTGGGGGAGGAGGAGCCGTGTTCTCTAGAGCACTGTGTGTGTATGTGTGAAGAGCAAAAGAGAGAGAGGGAGAGAGAGAGAGAGAGAGAGAGCTGGCAGTCAGTTTGCCTTGCATAACATACGCTGTAGCTCTCACACGTAGGGCTAGTGAAACAGCGCAGACGAGGGGACTTCCTTTACCCTCGGCCCACCGAGCAATTGTCGAAGGAAGTGGAAGAGAGTAAAGGCAGGGGGGAACATTGGACATGGAAGAAGACATAAATCAGAGGACTGCATGTGTGACCTGATAGCAGAGCTAAACCTGGACAAAGGACAGCTTGCCAGTGGGTAGAGTGAGTTACACTCGTAGTGCAGAGAGAGAGAGAGAGAGTTGTTAAAGGCTCCCCTATAAAGAAAGGTAAGGCATCACCCTTAGAGGAAATGTCTGATTGGTTTTGAATCATACATGCTTATTGCACACATTATTCTTTTATTCCAAAAAGAGAAGGAAATATAATGTGCATGCATCTGAGAAATGATTGTATTATTATAGCTAATAAAAACCATAAGCTTTGCAGAAATAATTGCAATTCTGTGCAAATGTTTCGGTGTTAATCTGTATGTTGTGCTCTTTTGCTTGTAGGGAGAGAGTAGAGAAACAGGCTTTAGTCATTGTAAAGGCAGCAACAGCTCTGTTTGGATTCATGTCTAGCTTAGGACTCCCTAGACTGCCTCTTAAAGGGACAGGCGCCCATATTAAAGGTCGTTAAGTGCAGAAAGGAGCTGCTTACGGGCGCTAAATGGGCATGATCCTTTGAGTAGATTGGTAGATGTTTTTTGAGGAAAGATGTTAATATGAGCGTTTCATTTTAGAGAAGTTATGTTTGTGTTTGTATACATAATCATTGGTACTGGTTCAGTCATCTCTAAGATGACATCATTGAAAAAGGTGTCACAGCACCATGCAAGTAATGTGTTCCGGAAGATTTTGCATGCATAGAAATAACTTTGTGTCACAGTACATAGCAAAATTATGTGACTAATTGTTTGTGTGGCAGATAATGCGAAATGGGATTATTTACATTCTGAAGTCTTTGTTTTGTGCCGATTACTCAGAGATCTTCCATTAGCATCGCTTTTATTAGTGTGTTGATGTTTTTGCATGGGTTTATTGGTGTGAATAGTATGTTGCGTTGATGACATTTGAACTGCAGCGGGGCTGCAGAGTATGAGATCTGCTGTTAAATTACTAGAAGGATACTGCAAGTTGTTAATCTTTCTGGCTCTTTGGCCAGCCACACTGTAAGCGAGTGTGTGCGAGCGTGTGTGCCTACATTGTGAGGACTAGACATCACTGTAAGGATAGTAAAGCCTACAACTGAAATCACCTACTATCAATTATTTAAGCAATTGAACAATCTCTTAATGATACTCTAAAAAAGTTTCTGAGGGTTAAATGTAGGGTTAAGGGATATAAAATATAGTTAGCTCAATTTAGTAGTCAATGTCTCAGTGAGGTTCTTTCAATAGAAAATCCATCTGTTGTTGTCATGGACTACAGCTATGTGGCACTGAAAGCAGAAAGAAAACAGAAATGAAGCATCACTTTTATGTCTGTGCAGCTGTATTGCCTCGCAGGCTTATAGTTTGAGTTAGCTATTTTGAATTGTGAGTGTATTTCAGTAGTGTTCTTTGAAACTCCCTGCAAGTAGACAGCCAAATATGACACCCAGTAAGAGAGAAGTAGTGCATATGCACCTACACACACATAAATAATATGTGAAATACAAGTATTCTGGAAACTTTCTCACAAATTTACTTCCCAAGTTCACCTCTAAGCTGTAATATAATTTCTCCGTTACCAGTATATACAAGGAACCAGCAAGCGTATGCATGAATGTATACTATAGGCTGTAGTACATCTTTGAAACACAAAGCCCATTCAAACATTACATTCAGAATTCTTATAATACCTCTAAGGTCAAAATCAAATTCAAATTTATTTATAAAGCACTGAATAAAACAACAACGTTGACCATAGTGCTGTACAAACAGTAACACAATGAGCAGAAGACAATATAAAAAAAAGGAACACATCCATATAATTATATAAGTAATATAAAAAGAAACCTTAAAAAAAGGTTGATTGGGCTTGATATCCACAGATTCAGTCTCTCATTAAAGCATTTGTACAATTGCACGAATGACTGTCTTTCTGGTGAGGTTAATGGTAAACAATATTGTCTGCCTGCATTGTGAATTTTTGTATTTTTCCTCCAGTTAGGACGTGTCACAAAAATGTTTGTTGTAGATCCCTGTGATTGCATGAAATGATACAGGGGAATGCAGATGCATGTCTTTAATGTATTTTTGTTATGTTGTAACAGTGTAAAACTGTGATCTGTGTGATCATTACCATTCTATTGTTCTTTGATACATGAGCACTCTGCACCAAATCACATATGCATAAGTGCGTATCAGTCCAATGGATATGCTGATGTGTACGTGTGCGTATTGTGCTCTGTGTACAATAGAGTGAAGCATTTAATGGCTGTGTGTGGTGTAAGCTGTAGCAGGGGAAAGTAGGACAGTGATTGGTGCAGATCTACTGTGGTGAAGGGATCTCTCCCTCCCTCTGTTCCCCCCTCCCGCACTCTCTCTCTCTCTCTCTGTCTTCTCCACTGTTACACTCTAACTCAATAACCATGCTCGCGTGCAGGCAGAGCTCAATGTGGGTCAGGAGAGCCAGTGTTCTCTCTCTCTTTCTCTCTCTTCCTTCAACTTTTTTCTGTCCACACACTCTCTCTGCATGTTAAGTTTGCACCCTGTGCACTCTTTATCCTCATTGATGTATGTAGATGGACTGTATGTATATGCAAACATTATGAGCTTGAGCCCTTTAAGCATGAGGAGGATTTGGATTCACATTTGACGATGGAGTCGCTGTAGTCCCTGATAGAACTATAACTTATCACTTGAAAATAATAAAATAATGTGAGCATTACTCAAAATGCATTACCATTCTACTCACTGAATGAACACACTGATGTTGTCTTTTTCACTAAACTGATAAAGTGTGGTTTACACTGCTAATACATGGAAGTGAAAAGGAAGTCAAAGTGGTCAGTAGAAATTAGGTTACCATGGGCCAGTTAGCCCCTGCTATTAGCAAATTAAGTAAAAAAAAAAAATTGGTTGCTAAACATTTCAAACTATTTCTTTGGCACTCTTAACTGAATGGATGTTTTTTAAAGGTCAAAAATAACATAATATGCTACTTTTAGGCAGATAGGTTTGAGCTAGTTTCATAGAATCAAAGGCAGTGCATAAAGTACACTCAAAAAATGATTTTTGACTTGAAACATTTACTCTTTGACTTAACTTGATGTTGTCATATTGAAATAACATGTTTCAATCAAGTAAACCCAACCAGGACTCAATCAAACAGGATTTTCACTTCCCATCATGCTTTGCAAAGGGGCTAAACTAGGAGTGTAAATGTTGAAATAAAGTGTTATTTTAAGCAGTTTTTATGAAGATGAGAAAATGGAAAGACTTTTTAATGTTTACTGTTCTATTATGTTGGTATTTAAAAGTTTCTGTTAATTAATAGTTTTAGGGTTACCATTGTGGTGAATTGTTGCACTTGTGCTTGGGTTGAGGACCTGCTAACAAATTTTCAAATTACTTTAATAAGGAAGTAATCACTGTGGTAGTGCTTTGGGTTGCATATCCCAAAAGCATTGTACGCCTATGTTGACTGTAAAACCATTGCCACCAATGGATTTATGATCAATTTAGGCTTTACACTGTTTTTGATTAAGGCAATTTAGGATGAATCCAGTATCACATCTAAATTTGTAACACAGAACATCACAAAAGTTATGTAAATCACAAAATTAAACAAGAAGAATTAATTGTAAAAATCAATGTATTAGTGATGGGAAGTTCGGATCATTTTACCGACTCTGACTTTTGAGTCTCGTTCAGCAAAATGAACGAATCTTTTTTCGAGTCATTTCGTTCATTTCGTTCATTTTAGCAAAATGTAATTAAAATGTTACGTGTTACTTCCCCAACACATCTACTACTTATGGAAACGTTGATCACACTACAAACAATACAAAACTACAATGCTATAAGATTCAGAAATGATTAATTCATTACCTGGGTCTTCAGTTTATGACAAGCTAATTAAGCTCACCTCACCTCTTGTCTGACAAGTCTTCGGGTTTAAGTCATTCCTTAATGACGTGACAGGCAGCCCCATATGCTAAATCAATGCAGTCTGAGCCGCAAAGAGAATTGATTAGTTCTTTTCATGAGTCTTTCGGGTTTTTGAGTCGTTCCTTAATCACGTGACAGACCCATAAGCTAAACCAATGCATTCTGAGCTGGAAAGAGAATTGATTAGTTCTCTTCATGAGTCTTTCGGGTTTTGAGTTGTTCCTTAATCACGTGACAGACCCATACGCTATTTCTGACATTTCTGTCACTATGTTTTTGTTACTGTTTCTTGAGGATCTGTGGTGTGTTATTATTTTATAAATAAATAAAGCCCTGTTATGAATAAAATATTGATCAATCAGAATGCATTGGTTTAGCGTATGGGTCTGTCGAACGACTCAAAACCCGAAAGACTCATAAAAAGAACTAATCAATTCTCTTTCCGGCTCAGAATGCATTGGTTTAGCGTATGGGTCTGTCACGTGATTAAGGAACGACTCAAAACCCGAAAGACTCATGAAATGAACTAATCATTTGAATCAACAGGTGAACTACTAATAGCAGTACAGCACCTATAGAATATTGCGCATGCGCGATTGAACGAATCACGCCCCCCGAGACGACTCGTTCTTCCCGAGTCACATTAAAGATTCGTTCAAAATGAACGAATCGTTCAAGAACGACACATCACTACAATGTATATGAAAACAATTTATTTATTGCTTTTATTTATTTTATCTTAAATGAACAAAATTGATTCTAGTTAATTTAACATGGTTGATTCTATTGGATTTTATTTTATTTTATTCAATCATGTGGAACCACTGTCCATGATTGAATTGAGTAAGTTGGACATAACTATTTTACATAGATTCTTCCTTAGTCAGTTGTTTTGTCACAACTCAAGGATTTTGCATAGAGCAAAAATAAACCTTTAATGTTAATAAAAACTAAGTTGGTTGTGTTGACCCAACGTAAGTACATTAAATTGGAATAACAGAATTGCATCATGCTGAAATAAAGCAACTTAATCATGTGGAAATCCTTTCCATGATTTTTTTATGTTCGTTCAAAGAGTTATTTTTTTGAGTGTATACAGTTTCTCATTTTTGTTTTTTTTGTTTTTTTTCTGTCTGATGAAGGTACGGACTTATTACCATCAGTGAGAGATGATTCCACATGAAGCACATGGAACCTTTTATTACAAGTGTCCTGACACGTCCTGACGCGTCAAGACTATGGTAAAAACGGAGTAAAGTAATAGAACAATGAAAATCTTGACAACTGAGTTCTACTTTGCACTCTAAAAAATCCTGATCAAGACGTGTGGGTTAAAATACAGGACAAGCTCCAAGACCATGAAGTCTAACCAGGAGCGCTGTAATGAGTGCCTTCCGCCAAAGAAGCGGGAGATTTTAGCTCTGGAGGAGAAGCAGGTGCTGGTGTCAGCTGCTGTTAGTGAGAGCCAGAGTGGAGAGAATTTGGCTTGGCTAGCCAGCGTTGCTACCATGGCTAGCATGGCCCACATCCCCAACAATGCAGGCCCATCACAGTGCAACAGTGCTGAGCCTGACAGCCCCCCACCATCAAATAAGGCTCTCACTGTGGTGACGGAATATCCTCCAACTACTACATCTGCTGGCTTTTCTTTCTCTTCCAATAGCTCCACATACAGAGGAGTCTTCTCGGGGCCTACCGTGCTAACGGCAAATCCTACGGTTCTCTCCACAAGCCTTCCTCAAACCATAGGCTCTGTCCAATACACACAACTTCCCCCCAATCTCCAGCTCATAGGGCCCTATACAAGTTATATCTCTTCACAGATTGTGCCGTCCACAACCAGTCCAACACAGCCACGGAGGACACCACAAGAGGTCTTGGCCACAACAGCTGTCATCTCCCAAGCATCCAGCCTTGATTCACAGAATCATCATGTGATTTCTTCTATATCAAATGTTTCCCACAGTCAATGCATTCAGGTAGAGAGTGCTCCTTTGGGTTTGACAGTTTCCTCCCCTTCTGTCCAACTGCCCCTTCAAATCCATCCACACTCAACTGTCCTTGCCCCTCATGCCCTAGCTCTCACCCCCTCTCAAGTGGTTCTACACTACACCGATGGCTTCATTGCAAAGCAGCCGGACTCCCATCCCAGAGAGGTGCAAAATGGTGCACTAGGGGAGGTTACAGTGGTCAAGCACAGTACTACTATGGCCAAAGGGATCTCTAGCCGACCAGAATGTGACCAGAGCCACAAGCAAACTCATAACCTAGGCCTCCAGACCCAAGCTCAGGTTTTGCTCCCAGCAGACTATAGCACTCATGACAGAGCAGGACTGCAGACATCGCTGATGTTGGTATCCAGTAGCCACCTTGCAGCAAACAGCAACTCTGAGCTCCAAAGTATCTTAGGTAAAGACCACTCATCTTTGCACCTTGCTGAGAGAGGAGGTATATGCCTAGGCAAACCAATGTCCAGAGTGTCCACTCTTACGTCCTCAGACAGCCAAGTTTCTCCAGCCTCCACAATCTCCCCACACACACTCCTGCAGGCTTCTCACAACACTCCCCAACAGGAGCTTTCCACCAGCCTTTACCCTGCCACACAGCTCCCAATTATTGGCTACATCACCAGTGCTTCTGGTGGACCCCAGCAAGCAGTAACTGGTTATCAGAGCAACCTGCCACAGCACGTGGTGATCTCAGGCAACCCCTCCTTGCTCATTCCGGTTAGTGCCACTAACATCAATCCATCTACTGCTGAGCCAGAGGTCACCCACTGTTCTGTCATCCCTAGTGTAGCCAATGCATCAACAGCTCTGCCTCAGACCTTTATTAATACATCCCCACCTGCAGCTGCATCTTCAGTCCTAGCCAATGGTAAAGACATCACTGGGTCTGATGGAAGTCATACCCCCTGTGCCATGCCAAGTCCAACCCAAATACAGCTGCCTGTTCTTTCAGCCAGTGTAGTGGGATCTCCAGTCCCTGTAACACCTCCAACATCTACAAGTCCTCACAGCTCACCATCATCACCATCAGCGGGCCTACCACCATTCTTCATGAAGGGCTCTATTATCCAGTTGGCAGACGGTGAGCTGAAGCGCGTGGAGGATCTGCGGACAGAGGACTTTGTGCAAAGTGCAGAGGTGAGTGGAGAACTGAAGATTGACTCCAGCACTGTAGAGCGCATAGAGTGCAGCCGTACACCCAATGCTGTCATCATACAGTTCTCGGTGGGAGAGAACAAAGCCCAGGTGAGTCAGTTTCTTTTGAAATCAAGCTCACTTACCATGTTAGTGGTAATCTTCTGTAGTGCTGAATGAACCTTTGGAACTAAAATATCATTTTGGTTTTCTCTGTTTTAGGTGTGTGTAGAAGTCCTGGTGGAATACCCTTTCTTCGTGTTTGGTCAAGGCTGGTCATCCTGCTGCCCTGACCGCACCACCCAGTTGCTAGCGCTATCCTGTGCCAAACTCTCAGTGGGTGATGTTTGTATCTCTCTCACCCTTAAAAGCCTAAAAAATAGCATTCAAAAGAAAAATAATTTTTCAGAGTCTGTGATGAAACACAACAACCCTTTGAAAGCAGCCAAAAACAATGGGCCCATTGAGGAAAGACCAACCCAAATGGAGGACCTTAAGAAAGGACACAAAATTACATCAAGAGTGGAGAATAGTGTTGAAGGAACACTGGTTGAGACTTACAACCAAAGAAATGTGTTGACCCTCTCAGAGAATGGGGGCATAAATCCTCAAACACTGGTGAACCTAAACAACCAGGCAGAAAAAACATACACGTCTAGCGCAGAGAAAGCAGTTAGCCGCAAGAGGAGATGGTCTGCCCCAGAGAAAGGAGAAATGTGGAGGTCGCAAGAGGACCCTCAGATTTTACCCAAATTTTCCTGCCTCCCACATCAGCTAAAGGTCAGCATTGAGGGCCGCTCCAGCACAGGTTGCTGAGGGCCTTCTGAACTCCATAGAGCAGTGATAGGGAGTTAATTTCTAAATAAGAAATACATTCATTAGCCTTACTTGATTAATTTGAGAAATCACATAAAGTTGATCAACTGAATAAAATTTGCTTTTGCTTGGTGCCCAAGAAAATGCTTTTTCTTCAACCACAAAGACTCACAAAAATTTCCCCATCACTGCCATGGACTCAAGGAGGGACAAGGAAGAGCAGATTCTCGTTTTGGTACTTTGCTTTTTGTTACTTTGTGTTGCTTTCCTATGACATTCATATCCAGGTTACTGTAATGTTATATCTTTTTACACAAGAATGTGTGTGATAATTTGAGTCGTATCATATGTAATATTAATCTTTAGACTTTCCTTTTAAATCAGCTGGAAATGACAATTTTGAGTTGTATATTGCAATGCCTGACCATTTTCTTTCTCAGCTTGCTACACATTTAGTGTCTAATTTAGTTTATTGTTGTGTTTACTGAATTCATTCATAATCAGGGCCTTGACTGGATAAGGACTGTTATGAGGAGTTATGGCAAAAGGTGAACAGTGAGATATGACATTTGTGTGAGTATGATTACAAGTGATATTGAGGAGTTGCGCGAGCAGGATTATCTCGACAGAAGCCACCTTCCTCTTGTTACTGCCCCCATAATCCTGTGCTTATATGTCAGCTGAGAATGACAGGCTTTGCTCAAGTGACTACTTTGAATCAGATCTAGGTCAAATATAGCATCAAGATACATTGAATGTTTTACCCTTATATTTTAATTCAATTGCTGATAGTCTTCTAGATATGCAATACTGAGCTTTCACATACCTCATATGTGCATTTAACAAATAACCCATCAGATTGCCTGATCGGATCTGTGAGTGAGAAAGCGTTAAAGAAATCTTCACATTGTCAACCTGGCTATGTGTATAGAAGTCTCCGCTCAAGTCAGAATTAGCACTTTAAAAGAAAGGTTAAGGGAAGTTGAATGAATGAAAGGATGGAAATATACCGACTTCTGTTTTGTTACTACAGCAACAGACAGTTTTGAGAGCTGTTAGTCATTTTGTGCATTACTATCCATTTTATGTGAAAAGTGTTTGTCATTTAGTATTTTTAAATTACTGATGTCTTCTTTTCATAATTTTAAGTATTGTGGGCCTTTCTCAGTCCAGCTGCAATAATGAACTCTCTGTTAAAGACACAATATAATCACCATACATTGAAAACTAAATCGACGCCGCATTCTTGATGTTCAAAACAAGCAAAATTTCACAGGTTTATCCCGAATAGAAATGGCCTTTTTGTATCAAAACTTGTTTATATAAGATATTTAGCATCTAAAATGTATCCATATATAATAATTTAATTTGCAAGAATCAGTGAGTCAAAGGAGAATGCTATGCTTTGTTCAATCTGTTCTGCTATTGGAAATCAAAATTTCCAATGGGCAAAAATGGGAAAATATGGTTTGTGGAAATTAGACATGATTTAGGATATTTTGAATGGATTATGCTTCAATCCCTCACAGTATAATTTTTGGTTGCATCAAATTAAATTTACGACTCAGACTAATGTTTGTCAGCCACAGTGGGTCTCTTTTAAAAATGTAGATTTCTTCATAATTAGCAGTATGCTGCTAATAGCCTAAACATGGAAAGTCTTTGTATGTTCTCTGCAGAAAGAGAGAGAGAGGAAAAAAGAAAAAAGAAATGATGAATGTTGAGACATTATCTATTTTCTTTGTGTCTTTATCTTTGTTGTGCTGGTCATGCTAAACAAATTTAAAGGAATTAATTTAGTACACTGCAATGACAAATTACAGATAATGTAATAAGACAAAGTTTTTATATGACAAATCTAATTGCTATATTCCATAAATAAAAGCCTCATGGGATTGTCTTCAGATTTTTTTTTTTTTTCCCCACAAAATAATTCTTATCTAACTCCACTGACTGCTGTTATAAATACAGAAAAAATCTTGGAATACATATAAAAAATTTGCTATTTGCACAAGTAGACATTTTAGTCTTATAGTTAACATTGCCAGCTCTGTAGGTCACCTAAAAACTATACATTTTGATATGTGTGGTCATGAGTGTGAGATTTTTACTCAAGTCAGTTTGTTGACTGACTTAAGAAAAGGTATTGTTGTGTCTAGAATTATATTCAGATGGAATCACAATAGACCTCATATTGTAGACGTAATGCTTGATTGCACATTCAGTCCAATTTGGATTTGGAATTTATGCACTTTTGAAGAGAGAGGACAATGAAAGAGAAATGAAAGGGATGGTTGATTAGTAGCCCCACATAGCTACAATTTGTTCAATACAGTCTATTGTAATGGTAATATTGGTAAGGCAGTAGAAGACTACAATAGACTAGAAACCATTACGAACGTGTCAATGTTTTAGGATTGTTATTTGTTTCATATGTATCATTGTTCTCTCTCTTTTCTCTCTTTTCCCTGTGTAGCTATGTATATTTAAACCTCAGTGTGTTTGTGCACTGTGTGGATAACTTCATTGAAGACAGTCAGGTTTCAACACTGCTGGCAACGTTTTTATCCAGTGTGTGCTTTTCTGTTTAAACCTAACAGTGATTTATTATCATCTGCATCAAATAAAAACCTTTTTTCATTTAAAACGAAGGCTGTCAACCACTTGAAGGCATAAAAACATTATAGCGATTTATAGTCAAACTGAATTCTCAGGTTGAGAAACTGGCCCGAAGACTGTTTCTGTTCCTGTATTTTGCAAAAACACTGAGTTACACACAGTAACAATGTTACAAATGAAACTGAACTGGAGTTCATTTTAGCTCCAGTGCTATGACTCATGGGAAGTCACTGGCTGACTATTGCGCCCTCTACAGCCCATCACTGTACATGCACCCAATGTATAAACAAGGCTAACTTTAACTAGCATGACGACGTGTTGTGAGTGTAGCTCACATGCTTGCTATTGAAAATGTGTTCATATGAAAAAATAAAACAGTCTGGTGTATGTACAAGGTTGGGCATCAACAATATGGCTTTATAAGGCTGTCCAAAGACAGTCAGAATTTGTTGTATGCATATGTCTCAATGGTCCATAGCCAGGATTAGCTCTAGCAATACCACAAGGCCTCATTAAGGGTTGAAAGACCAAACTTGAAGTCTAGAGATTGACCTATAACATACACAGTCACTGATCCCATTGTTTGTCTTTTAAAAATATTATTGTAAAGGAAGTTCTAGATCTTTTACCGCCCGGTAACCTCAATCGCCAGAGTGACACTTATCTTTAAAAAAGAAGAAAAAAGCACATAACTAATTTCTCATTTTCTTATATATTCGATGTAAATGACTATATTTGTGTGATTCGTTGTACCTGTGATATTTTTCTCATTCTTTGAAAAGCTCTTTTTCTACAAACTGACAAAAAGCAATTAAGACAGAAGTCAACCTCAACTTTTCTAACTGTGGTGTGTTTATGTGAACAGAGCATCCAAGACTGTTCAGTGAAGTCAGTGATCATTTCTTTGGTGGTGCTTGCAAGTTTTTGTAGCTGTTTTGATTTTTGTGAAATGGAAAGGAACGTCGGACTCGACTTTTGGCAAATATGTCAATAACTTCCTGTATAGTACAAATCTATTGTATCTGTATAATCACTCTAATAAAATACTGTGCCAATTTTACTTGACTCTTTCCTTTGATGAACTGATATTTTATCTGAGACGGTAAACCTGAAATTAATTTAAACGAGTTAGAAGTTTTGACTGTCAGGCCACATATAGATGCCTTGAATTATTCAATGGCAAAGACAAGGTTGTGGTTGACCCCTATAGAAAGCCTCCTGAGATATTGGCATTCTGACTGCACATACTCTATAAATTCCACTACATGCACATGGTGTGGGAAAAGATGCTAAAAGATTGACACAGGATTAAGCATTGAACTTAAGACGAGTGACTTTCAATAAAACTTGATGTCCCTATGTCACAGCTCATATATGAACACTATAAGCGTCTGGTAGAAGTGACAGGCCTACCTTACATAATACTCCAGCCATCCAATACATAACACATGTGAACACACGTTCTCATAAGTAAATGTCTGGAACCAGAAGTAACATGAAAAAAGCCTGTGACTCAGGCTAAATTGTGCAAGAGTTATGAACTTTGGGCTATAGGTTTGTCTGTAAGCATATAGTTAATGCATAGCAGTTTTTTTCATGTAGAACATTCTGTACCTTGTTCCAGGCTTGCAGCTGACAGACCATCCCAATCTGGGGCAGCAGAGATAGAGCAATGAGGAACTGTTTATATTACCTGAACATTTACCACTACCTTATATCATAATGTCTTTTCTCAATTAAATAAAATTCATATTAAGCATAGGTTAATATATGTATTATAATAAGAAATATCACACGTCTGTTGTTTAGCACTGTTGTATGAACTATTTACAACATTTCAATAAACAAGAAGTCAATATTGAGTAACTTACATTTTAGACAAAATATTGGCCAACTAATTGGTCAAATTTTGCTCCACGAGAAAATAGTTCCAAACGAATGTCAGAATTAACCGCTGAGTATCTAAGAGCAACAAACAGTTTTTTTGCTAAGTGAAGCAGTGTGTTTAAACGAATCGGTTGATAAAATGACTCACTCACAAATGAATTCGGAACTGCATTTTAACAGTTTGTTTGTGCCATCTTCATATGGCAGAAATAAGTAAAAGTAGTATGCAAGTATGCTATTCACACTCGTTCCTGAATGAATCCGTATTTTTTTGAACGAATCGTTTAAATTAGTGATTCAATGACTCACTCATAAAGACTTTTCGCCACCGAAAAAGTTAAACATCACCACTGATGGACAGACGGAAAGCTATGGTATTTAAAAAATAAATATGGGGGATGTTGAGTGCTCGAAACTGATTTGTTGATTAACCTTCTAAGGTGTGTGTGTAATGTGTACAGCAGGCTATATCAATTTATAGTTTTTTATAAAGCATATAAAGGCCGTTTGAAATTGGCCATGTTCTGAAAAAGAAGCATAACACTGTCAGGTATTTTCTACTTATTTAGTTGTTGTCTTTACTGTACTTTATTGTACTTGCCACTTCAGAATCATGATAACTTTATATTAGTTATAACCTTTGCCAGCAATTCTGACACGTCAGACATTGTACATATCAGTACTGTAACACATACAGTATATCAGTAGTTGCACGTACAGTATAGGCCTATTTGTACAGTTGTACGTGCAAAATGTGAGTCTCATTGCTTTACAATGGGACTCTGTACTGTACAGCAAGGTTCATAGACTGGACCTCTATTGGAGAGGTTTGTTATTGACTGATGATCATGGTTATGTCATCAATATTTGCTTGTTCAAACATTTAAATATAATTAGAATATTTACAAAAAAATATAATACAGCTAAGTATGGGTGGATCAAGAGAAAAAAGTGTGTGTCTCTGTCTAGTGTTACAGTTTGTATGATCAAGGGTACACACAGAGAGGTGTAATACTGATGATTTAACAAGCCATCCTAGAATGACTTCAACAAAACATATTTAAAAATACCAGGCAGGTATTAAAAGGTGTGTAAAAGCTCTTTATTCTGTTTGGATACAGATAAAATACATGTCAGTATAAAAGAGGACATATAACTCTTAGTTATTTGGACCTTTTTGTAATATAGTGCATTAAAGGCTTATTTTGTGAATACTGAAAACCTTTCATGTAATTATACAAAATATATTGTTTTAAATATTTGTACAATAAAACAGTGTACACAAATAGAAACAAATATAAAATAAACCTTTAAAAATCCTTTCTGATAAAGAATATAGTTGATGTGGAGTGTTAACAACTACATTTGTATTTACTTAAAAAAAAACAAAAAAAAAACACATACGTTCTGATACAGTACATAAAAAAAATGTTGCTGTGTACCGTGCACGATATTTTCCTCTCTGAATGACCTCCAGTGTAAAACGGTTTATTCATTTTTATACCTGTAATGTGCATACTGTGAAAAACAACAGTATGATTAGCAGTAGTCATCATTTTTTGAGGTACTTGTAGATAGCTGGCCTCACTCTGTGCAGTTCAGCTCACTCAATAGAACCACTGAATATTTTATCATAACATTTCTTCTGTATTTTTAAAATAGTGTCCATGCGCGGTATGCAGATGTTATCCATCCTACAGCTGGCAGGTATTTTCTTTATTGGCACAATCCTCTGAGATGGCAGTCCCTCTGGGCACACTGAAGGTGGCGGTTTTTGCCTCTGCCAGGCCAAGTAGACTGGCACAAGTGGGTAAATAGACATGCTGAACACGGTCCACCTCTGAACGGCAAACTGGGCAACACTGATAAGAGAGAAAAGAAGGTAAAATATCATGAATGTTAACATACAAACAAATTCTTCTTATCTAAACCTCTATATTGTTTCTTTATTGTTCATAATTATGCAGTTAGGTGATGTACCAGTTTTAACTGCACCACTGAACTGAAATTCAAAAGGTCATAGGACTGCTGCGTAACGAGAATGTCTGATTATCAAGATCTACAGCTTGAACAGACGCTAATGGTCGACGGCACATGTCGAGAAATATGTTAGGAGGGTAACCAGAGGTTATGTAAACCTAATAGTGTAAGTTCTCTTAATCATTAACTTAACTGGTCAATTTAGATGACGATTTCTAAGCATGCGAAAATCACACTTTGATTTTATTTTGTCATGAATGTTGAATATGCTGAATGCTTATTCAAAAGGAAATTCCATACCATATATGTGTTTATTTTTTAATTAAATATGGAAAAAAATGTATTATGGCACTGTCATATTTAGACTTTATTATGTTTAATATTATGATTAACATGACCTGTGTGGATAGACTTAGAGTATGCAGTATATTGTTTATAATTGCTAGTGATTCATATATATGTATTTAATATAGTTCTAAATGGCACTAATCTTGTATTAATGATGCAATAATCACCTGAAGTTGGCTGGCGCAGTTATAGCAGCAGAACATGTGTCCACAAGGACAGAAAGCAGCATTGATCTCCTGTTCGCAGCACAGAGCACAGGTCAGGGCGTCTTGTAGTATTTGGAGCTTTTCCTTCAGAATGTGAGTTTCCCTGCAGCCAACGCACATTTGCTTCTCCCTTTCAACTTTTGTCTGTCTCAGCGGCGAGTGACTGTAACTGTCTCTTGGGCTCTCACATCCATTCACAGCCATCCCTGTTTTGAACAGGGCTCGCCGGGCACGGTCATACACTTCTTTGGATGTGCGCTGGATGTCAAAGATGTACCTTTTACCAAGGTCAATGCTTTCGTTGAGGAAGAGGGACGCCAGGTGACCCTTGAAGTCACGGCTATATTGCATCTTCACTGTGCTCATTACGGTGTCACACCTGAAGAGTTAAGTTCAAATTGTGTTAAGTAAAACATGTTTATTAAAATTGTTTTATTGTTCTAAAAACATATGTAGTGATCACTAATGAAGCTCATAAGGTTTCTGTTTTGCGCCTTTACATTAAGCTAAAAATTGAAGCAAATTCAGTAATTAAACAGTTGTATTTTTGTTAACAAAAACTAAAATGAAAATGACATTAAAATATGTTTTCTTACTGAAATAAAATTAAAAAGTAGCATAACTGGAAAATCAAAAACTTAAAGGGTTAGTTCACCCAAAAATGAAAATTGTGTCATTAATGACTCACCCTCATGTCGTTCCAAACCCGTAAAACCTTCGTTCATCTTCGGAACACAGTTTAAGATATTTTAGATTTAGTCCGAGAGCTTTCTGTCCCTCCATTGAAAATGTATGTATGGTATACTGTCCATGTCCAGAAAGGTAATAAAAACATCATCAAAGTAGTCCATGTGACATCAGTGGGTTAGTTAGAATTTTTTGAAGCATCGAAAATACATTTTGGTCCAAAAATAACAAAAACTATGACTTTATTCAGCATTGTATTCTCTTCTGGAATCCTTTCCATTGAATTGATTCCATTTAATTGATTCCACTGAATTGATTCCATTGAATCCTTTCATCTGTCGGCGTTGGTAATGCACTTTTACGTCGCCGTGGTTGTTTTTGGTGATTAGGACATCCGCGACATGCACACTTACGCACCATTTTAAAAAATATAGCAATACCAAAATACAATGTAGAATGGCTTGAATACAACGTGCGTCTCCCTCAGACTGTAAACGAAGCTCTGGCGCACCGGATAACACGTCAGCAGCGTCTTACATCAGCAGCGTCACTGCGGAGTCGTGAACCACACTCCGGAGCAGAAGGGGGCGGTAATGTACCAATAAGCTGGATGCCAACAGCCGTAAAACAGGGAAGAAGAAGAAGAAGCGGTGTCGTGAACGCGGATTGACAACAGACCCGGAAGAGAATACAATGCTGAATAAAGTTGTAGTTTTTGTTATTTTTGGACCAAAATGTATTTTTGAGGCTTCAAAATGTTGCGGATGTCCTAATCGCCAAAAACAACCACGGCAACGTAAAAATGCATTACCAACGCCGACAGATGAAAGGATTCAATGGAATCAATTCAATGGAATGGATTCCGGAAGAGAAGACAATGCTGAATAAAGTCGTAGTTTTTGTTATTTTTGGACCAAAATGTATTTTCGATGCTTCAAAAAATTCTAACTGACCCTCTGATGTCACATGGACTACTTTGATGACGTTTTTATTACCTTTCTGGACATGGACAGTATACCGTACATACATTTTCAATGGAGGGACAGAAAGCTCTCGGACTAAATCTAAAATATTTTAAACTATGTTCTGAAGATGAACGAAGGTCTTACGGGTTTGGAATGACATGAGGGTGAGTCCTTAATGACATAATTTTCATTTTTGGGTGAACTAACCCTTTAACTAAAATACATTTAAAACATTCAATTTAAAACTGAATAGAAATAAATTAAAAATTCAATGCTAGAACAACCCTGGTTGAACAGAATAAACAGAAACAGTAAATGCTTAAATTGTTTTTTCTTTTGAAATCCATTTACTCACGTAAGTCTAATAGAATTTTAACAGTATTCACCTGTAGAAGGCGTGAATCTCCGTGATAGCGCGATACAGTCCATTGGCAGCACAGGGACTGATGAACTTAAAAAGGAGAACCACACTGTCCCCATTGTCCTTTGTGATGGTCACATACACATTCCTTCCAGACTGAGTGGCCATTTGAATGACTGGATATACGATTCTGAAAAAAGAGACATTTTTAATCAGAAATTATAGTATAGAAACATTTATTTTAAATCTCTAAATAACATAATTATTTCTTATTTAAGATATATATATATACCTTTCAACAGGGGTGAAATCTGTTTTGCAGACAAACAGGCCCTCTGGTCCGACCCCGATGAGTAGATCCTGTCCCTCAGAATCACGTGCAGAGTGCCACTCTACGCCATAGTAGTTGAGAGAGGAAACCAGCTGCAGGGCTTGATATTCTGCTGAAGCCTGACTAACACCCTCCAGTGCCTTATGCCTCGAAACAATACTATAAAAACAAGAAAGACACCACTGTTATTCCACAAAACTATCAGAATCACTTCCTTTTTCATTCTTACTGCATTCAAAGGAATGATTTGTGTTATTTGGAGGAAGAACAAATGTTATTCTGACTGAGAATATAGCAGTGTTCTTACTTGTTGATGGTGTCAGGGCTGGGCTCTTGACCGTAGATCTGGGAGTAGCAGTATTTGGCTGTATTATGTATGTAATCTCCAAACTCTGCCTGAGCCAGTAGTGCACAGAGCTCGATCGCCTGCTCCGCGTCCAATCGCAAGCTTCCTTTGAAAAGCTCCGCCTTCACATGCATCAGAAACAAATGTCTGCAAAGCAGCAGAAAATACAAGGAAAACATTGAGTAAATCTACATTTTGAAAAAAATCACTGGTCTGTTCAATGAGGAACAAGAAGCACATTAATCAAATCTATAGACTTACACACTAATGTATTTTATTTGTCTAAATTGTTCTCATATGATAAATGGATGATGTATAGAATATAGAGATAGAAAAAGGCAAGAAAAAAAAGGCAATAATAGTTTGGCTGAAACCCTATGAATGTGGACATAATCATAAAGCAAGCTTCAGCTTCTGACTGAAATTTGCTGAATCATCAGTACAAACTTTAGTGCCCTGAGGGAATAGGAAACTTTCAGAACTCCCTACTGCATCATATTTGATAGGTGAATTTCTAAGGCATCTAAATGATCAACATAAAACAATATTCTACATGCTTTCTGCACTCTGATCAATAGTTCATACTTTTTAGCAAGTAAAGAATAACTTTTATATTGTTAGAAATATTTCAGGATGAACATTTACTGGACTGAAGCAACATGAAGTTTATGTATACATTTTTTTAAATAATGTTAAAATGTAAGTATGAAATATGATATAACAGGCTTATTGCATTGCATTACATGCTTTGCAAACTACAGGGCACTGATTATAAAACTATGCATTTAAATATAATCTTACTAAGACACATTACTGGGAGATATAGAGTGACAACTGATATTTATATGCATTTTATTAAAATTTCATTTTACTTTTTGGCCATATAAATAACAACATCTGCACCAACATCTGCACATTTTTGCTCAGTTTCGACCATTGTTTTTTCTCCACAAGTATGAGCACCATATTCTCACTATATCATATACTATATGGGCCACAAATGCCTGCAGTATCAAATATGATACAAAACATAAAAAAATAAAAAATATATGTTGTCTAAAGTTTCAATAAACTGTTCCATCCACTATTATTTAGGCTTTAAAGGGTTAATTGAGATATTTGTGACAATACTGTGAAGATATAAGCTTTTTTCAGTCGTCACATTATAATATAGTTGTATCTCACAGAAACATTCATGCACTGTCAGCCCACTGATATTATCTAAAAAATGAGCTGGCTTGAAGCCAGGTTTACTCAGCAGTCTAAACCCAGTGAACTTTAGTAACAGAAGCAGACTTGTGAATTCTGGCACATATTTTTATAACCTGACATAAATCACTTGTAAATGTGAAAAAAGAGAAGAAATAGTATAATACATTTTGTAAACTTTACAATAATGCAGATCAAACCTATTGCCAATTGAAGTATGTTCTCACAAAAAAAAAATACAATAAGTCTATTAGTCAATATGTATTTCAATATAAAGCAATAAAGTACATAGCCTCCACTATAATAATTAATCTGTTGTCATTATCATGGATTTAAAGACTAAGAAAGACTAACAAAGGCTGACAGAGAGGGCGCTGGATCGTGTCCCACCATTGTATAAGATTATGTAAGAGGCAGAATCACATTACAACACGTCTTAACTCAGAATCAGACATACTGACACCTCCCCACCCCCACTAACAGCCCTCATCAGACGTGACTGAACAGCTCCACTAGTCTCTAGCTGGGAACACACTGTACTGCCATTGTATTCAAAGTGCTTACTTTTCTTGAACTTTAGGGAACATTTAAGCCTTCAAAAAGCCTCCAGAGAAATATTATTCACCTCAGTATGCCTACATGAGGCACTCCCTAACTGAAATAGTGCCCGTTTCAAGAGCAAACATGAACACAGGTAACTCCCTGCCACAGATTCAGAAAGATATTATATGGAAAAATGCATGGAGATGTGGGACAAAGGTAAGAACACAAAACCGCAGAGGCATACAGCATTTTGAATCATGCTGTCACTTTAAGCAGCAGCTTCCTGTTTGAGCTCATGAGAAAAACAACTAAAAAACAGAACTGTTATCCACGTGCCTCAAGTTCTCCAGACTGAGCAAAAATGTGAAACCTCAAAGATTCAGATACTGTTTTTTTCAATAATGGCAAAATAATGTTTTGTGCATATTTATGTGAGCACTATGATAAAATATTACAACTTATATTCACTTGGGTAGAGCTTCACCTGGTTTGTTCTTGCAGGATTAGATGCGGCTCAACAAAGAACTTGACTCGCAGCCTCAGCCTGCAGGGAGACAGGCAGTCCACTTGTTGAGAAATCCTGTTTCTGAGATTCATCCATAAATTCTCTCCCTTTGTACCGGTGAACTGAAGTCCAAAATAATCCACCTCTATGATTCCCATTTTCCGGCATATCTGTAAATTAAAAACAAAACCATTAAATGGTCATTTTCTGTCATGCATAAATATGTGTTCTTTTAACCGGAGAATGCTGAGACTTGGGCTCTTTGCACCCCTCCTCCTTTAGAAAGACAAGACATATTACATAAGAGGGACTTTTGAAGTGGTAATGTGGTATGAGAGAACACCTGCATTCACAGTAATATGCTGAAACATAAGAATGAGAGAAAGTTGTATAGTTAGGTTATTTAACAGTTACAATTTTTGTGTATAGCCTTTTCTAAAATACTTCTTGCAGTAGTAACAGCCTCGAACGTTGCAATAAAGAGGCTAAAATAATTAGTTAAAATAATTTATTGTTATGTTAACTATTTAAAACAATAAACGTAGCCTAATTATTTTTAAACAACAGATGAAACATTGATAAAGCCAAAGGCATGGCAAACATTGCCTTTGATGTCTTGTATATGATGCTAATGAGCCTTAGTCCAAATGTATTAATGTAGGAATGATTGAATAACTTTAGCAACTCGTTAATTCTTGACACTCACCTTATTGAGAATGTCCTCTCCGTTTGCTTTTGGGTCCACCTCCACTTCCAGAACCACCGAGTCCGGACGAGTTATGAGGCATAACATAGTGAATGCAGTTATTGTTTCAAACACAGTCCAGGATAGCGGAGAGAACGACCTGTAGCTCAGTCACGAGGCTGACTCGTACCCCATTGGAAAACCAGAGAGAGGAGGTTTATGAAGCCCTGTTCTGGATCCGCCTCTCCGTTATCTGATGTCCGATTCGCGAATTGTTCTTTTGAACCGGTTCTTTGTAATGATTTATTCGAACTGATTCGCAAAGGCGTCTGTAACAAACAAGGCAAATAATATTGTCATTCGAACATTTGTGTACAAATTGCATTTCTCTATTGGTCTTGGTGCTAATTTACATAAAATAATTTTAAGTATAACTACTTTACTTACAGGAAAACGTGTAACATTAAAAATAGCACCAATCCAAATAGGCATATTACAACAACAATATGAGCATAAAGACAGTATGACAGTAAAAGAGTAAAAACTGTAGGCCTATGTGTGATATATGTGATATTCCATAATGTACTGTGTGTAAAGCAGCAACAATTTTGTTTGAGAGTAACTACTGGGTGACATGGAATCATAACACAATTGATATTGAGCACTATTGTCTTCTATAGAGCTGCTTTAAAGCTAAAAGTAGTTTCATAAATGATTACCTTTGCAACATTAATAATAATAATAATATTTTTTATTTATTTAGCGCCTTTCAAGAACCCAAGGACGCTTTACATGAAGTAGCTAGATAACATGAACACATATACTTGTATACAGTCAGTATACAACACGTGATCGACCAGATGGAACAGACAAAGAAAGTTAATCTACGTTAAACTTACAAAAACAAGTATAGAGCTGGGAAAATTGAGACAGACAATCAATTAACAAAACATAATGTGAATAAGTGAGTTTTGAGAGCATTTTTAAAGTTCTGAAGAGAAGAGACATCATGAAGGTCTTATGGTAGTTTGTTCCAGAGCTTAGAAGCTGATATGCTGAAAGCCCTACCACCCACACAGATAGACAGAACTTGGGTACTGCAAGCAAGTTTTCAGAGCTCGATCGCAGAGTACGGGTGGGGACATTGGGGATAATCAATTTGGAGAGATAAGAAGGTGCTAAACCATGACAGGCCTTGAAAACTAGAGCAAGAATCTTAAACTGGATGTGGTAACTAACAGGGAGCCAAAGTAGTTGCTGTAAGACAGGAGTGATGTGAGCTGATTTTTTGGTAAAAGTGAGGGCCCGAACAGCTGAATTGCAAGCGATTTATTACTTTTTTGGGTAGACCATAAAACAAGGAGTTGCAATAATCAAGACGTGAAGTTATAAAAGCATGAACAACAGTTTCCGCATCTTTTACATTTTGTGAGGGTCTTAAATGGACAATGTTGCGAAGATGGAAGAAACAGGACTTGACAAGCTGATTGATATGGGGTTCAAAACATAGTAGAATCAAACAACACACCGAGGTTTCGTATAGTGGAAGAGGGTTACATTGACAGTAATTGAATGTAATCAAATCAAAATTAAACTGAACTGAGCTGAATGACACTCTCTTCACAGTTAGGCAGTTGTGGCCTAATGGTTAGAGCCGGATTTGTAACCTGAAGGTCGTGGAATCGAGTTACTTGCAGGAAATGTAGGTGGGGGGAGTGAATGAACAGCGTTTTCCTCCACTCTCATTACCCACAACTGAGGTGCCCTTGAGCAAGGCACCTAACCCCCAATCGCTCCCCGGGCGCTACAGCAAAATTGGCTGCTCTGTGTGTGTGTGCCCTTGGATGGGTGAAATACAGAACACATATTCTGAGTGTGGGACTCCATAGCTGGCTACACGTAACATCACTTTCACTCTCTGTAGAGCATTAATTTTTCAACATCAACACTGTTATTTTCTTGTCTATTACTGTGAAGCCACTTTAAACTAGGCCCTGTCTATATTGTATAAAGCGCTATGTAAATAAATGTGATTTGACTTTACTTTTTATCTGACATAATCCATCAAAATGAACACATATACTGTAAATTCTAATAGGAACTGGTGATTTGTTTTCTGAATCGGTTCATTGAAATGAACCGCACGAATGAACCGATTCGCTAAAATGATTCGCAGAATTGCTGAACAACCCTTCCTTCGGTCACTTTCACTCTCAGTTAGGGGGCGTGTGTCTAACTAGTACAGGAAGGACTCACATTAGTACAGCTATCTGACAGACGACGCTGAATCACATTTTCAAACTTTGGTTAAAAATTGAATGTGATGTTACTAATACAGTGATCCAGATCCATTGTTGAGTATTGAGGAGGTAACGTTAAACATTGTCTGGATGAATAAACCAGCTACTGTAGTCCTGCAGACATTGTCCGACGGAGCAAAGCCCACAACGGGACAATAGGATATTGCCCTCTGAGAAAGGATGACTGAAGCCCTCGTGAAATACTGTAAGCACACACATATCTAACCTAAATGTCATCCATCAAGCCTGTGTAGAGGAATTAAAGCAGCGCAAGGACATGTTTGAGAATTTCAAAGAGAGACTGCAAACGGTGCAGCAGGACTTCACATCAGGGTATGTATGCGCTGCCTGGCTGCTTTCGTACTCTCCAGAGTCTTAATAATGTGTTGACATAGCAAAATTAGATGACCTTTAGAACCTGGACACGTTTTACACGTTATTGACCCAACTTCTGCTTTGGCTTCCTCACGAGAGTATTCACTGTTCGGCAGAGAGCCGAGAAGTGGATGCTAGCTAATTAGCCTGCTAATCATCTCACTTTACAGATAAGAGTGTAGTTTGTTTTTTGTCTTAATGTTCACAAAACAAAGGCTGCTGGGTATTAAAAGAAAGAAAATGTATTTAATAATGTATATTTGTAGGAAGAGGGACACGAGATGTTCAGTGCTGTCAAGTTAGCCGAATGCTAACAACCGCAATCTGGAATTGTACTAATAACTTCCAGCTGACTGTCATGTGATGGGCGAGACAACATTACTACGTTTTAGTACATTTTCTCATATAAAACATGTTTAAGAAAATTTGAATATTTCCAAGTGACACTGGGTGCATGTTTTCAATAACAGTAACAAACCAAAACATATAAATGTATCCAAACAATAAAATATTGTAGTTTTGTAACTAGGCGTATTATTAGGATTTTTACAGTGTCATATTTCAAAACTTCTCAGAATCAAGACCCTGAGTGACAAATCCAAGGAGGTGAAAGTAAAGAAAAAACAAAGGTAATGTGCTCTCAGTTTTTTATACACAAGCATGCACACACAAACTTTTTCTTTTTTAAAATCATTTTGTTGACTCTCCACAGGCGTAATGGTTTTATACTGGCTAATGATATTTTCTATCCTCTAACCCTTATCCTACCTCTAAAAATAATACTTGCAGAATACTTTATGCAACTTTTAACTTTTGTTTTTTAATTTCAAACATCATTTAGTATGATTTATAAGCTGTTTTCCTGATGGGACCTGACCAAATGTTCCCACAATGTCAAAAAAAAAAAAAAAAAAAAGGTTTTACTGTTTTTGTGGGGACATTTGGACCTCATTGTAGGTTAAACATGTGGGTGTGTTTGTATGTATGTGTGTGTGTGTGTGTGTATATATATATATATATATATATATATATATATATATATATATAATTATGTCATATATTCTCCCAGAAGAGATGAGCACCTTCCTGAATACTCTGCTGGAGTCGAGTTACTCAGTCGGCAAGTTACTTTTCTTTATTGTACACAACCATATCAGAAATGTCAATGATGTGAAGTTGTCAGCAATAGAATCCAAGTAAATATTTTGATAAATATCTGAAATCAATGAATGTAGTAATAACTGTGTTTTTTTTTTTTTAAATGTTTTTTTTCTTCACCAGATATGAAGACACTTGGGTCTCCCTTCATAAACGGGCTAAAGAGTGTGCTAAGACTGGAGAAGTAAGTTCACACATTTAACTCTGTTCAGTTGACTCGTTTGTGGTGCTATAACCATGGTAACTAAACGCTGTGGTCTGTCAGATGGTGGACGGGGAGATTGTGATGCTGTGTGCACACTGGGAGAGGAGACGAGGAGCAGTGCTGGAGCTGCAGGAACAACTGCAGCAGATCCCTGCTTTCCTCTCAGACCTGGAGACTATCACCTCACGTATTGGTGAGACTTTCACAAACAGTCATCACACATAAGAATCTTAATCAATGATAAATCAGAGTTATTCATACTATTTATGATATTGTTAGAGAAGGAGGTTATTAATATTACATTCGTTTTAAATGTAATTTCAGTTAAAATTTTCCTCTCTGACATAGTTCTCACAACTCATTTGTACTTCCATATATTGAAACTTCATCCCAAGCTGGCACAATGTGTCTCGACTTACCAAACTTGCACATGAGCTGCTGTGAAGGGGAGAATCATCAGTGAATAATGATTTAAATTTCCCTTTGTTCCTTATACAAAGCTATCTTGAAATAAAGTGCAAGTAATATGAACTACTTTTATGATACCTTTGAAACGAGTGCTTATTGTACATCTCATGTGGCCTTAAATGAGCTTTTACTGTGATAGTAGAGAAATAAGATCACCTTGACTGCCTTTGCATAGCGTTTGTCTGCACACAATGCTTCACACTCTGTGTGTAACTCTGGTACATGGTGGTAATGAGAGTGAATCCTGTGGAGCTCCATCTGCTGATGTCAGTTGCTGTTGTTCATGCCGTAACATTGCACCTATTGGCTTCAGGCATTAGTCCTCAGACTTGGCTCCCTTACAAAGTGTATTTGCAGACTGACTACACAATAGACAATCTAAAGATGTTCAGCTGATATAAGCTGTTTTTGTAGTGTTTTGTTTTGAACAAAAGGAATTTTTGTGTAATATGCATCTGTAGTGATTATAGATCAATTAGTAAGTTTGTTATAAGCAGTTATATGCAGTCTATTTGTTTATCTGAGTATCAGGTTATGTGCTTCAGATGATTTACACTACCATTAAAAAAACATTTAGGGTCGGTAAGGATTTTTGTTTTTCAAAGAAGTCTCTTATTCTCTTATTTGATCCAAAAATGCAGTATAAACCACAATATTTGGAAATATTATTGCATTTTAAAATAACTTTTTATTAATATAGTTTATTAACATAATCCTTCAGAAATCATTCTAATTTGCTAATTTGATGCTCAAGTAACATTTGTTATTATCATCACAATTGAAAATGGTTGTGCATTTTTTCTGGATTCTTTGAAAGAACAGCATTTATATGAAATAGAAATCATTTGTAACCTTTTAAATAGGTCAATGAAGTGACAGGTCTTTTTTTTTTTTGTCCAAAGGCCTTAATGATAATAAAAACAAAGATATGACATCTAAAGTATGTAAGGTAGTACAACTGGATCTCTTTTATTGAATCCAAAAGGTTTTAATTATATTTTGCTACATATAATGGTATTTTAAAGATTTTGAAGTGTCAAAAGGTCATTTGGTTTAACCGTCCAAAGGCCAATACAGCCATTCCATTTGAGATTAAAATATCTTAAAATGTAATAAATGTATATAATTTTTTTTTCTGGCATGATTTTATAACATCATATATCAACATGGAAAATGGCATTAAAATTATGTGTAGAAGTTGTTGCTTTGCTATGAGAAAGAATGTCCGGAAAAAATGAACTTCATTGATGTCATTTGGAGTAACCAATATAAAGGGACCATTTTAGATCAAGTCATGCGGTCAGTATCATGTGATAGGATGTGACATCATTCAGACAAATGCAAAGGTTGTGAAGCAAAGCAACTAACTCTCTCTAAACTATATGAAACATTCATTCGTTTTCACTTGCTCATACGCATGTAATCTATAAAACATGGAAAATGTTGTAATATTTATAACAATTGTACTAAATATAAAATGTTTGATTGACGTTTTGCTAGGTATCAGCCTGTTAGCATTTTTTTTAAATATCTTCATTCAGTATAAGCAAAAGTGTCATTCGATAAAAACAAAATTATGGTTAAACCGAATTACTTTTTTTGGTGACAAATTTTGTCCATCTTGTAATAAATGACAAAATCAGTGTTAATTGATTATAAAAACCATATAATCTTACTGTTAACACTTAATAAAACTTCAAAATTAATTACATCTCTTACATCTCATGATGTTTTTTTTTTTTAAACTTTTAAAAACCTTATTCGTCAATGACCCAAATGTCTGTAATGTCACTTTTGATCATTTTAATACATCCTTGCTTATTAAAAGTATTAATTTGTTTTAAAAAGTACTGTATTGTATGTTTAACTGAAAAGATTCAGGAAATGCAAGCAGTGAACTTCCAAGTGTAAATGGAATTTCCATACTTGTTAAATTGGTTTGTGGTTTTATTAAAACAAATGAAGTGGCCAACTGGCCAAGTGTAAATACCTCCCCCTCTATTATATTTCTAAAGTAAGTAGATAAGAAATAAGGCATATCACATTCCCTCTAAGATTCCAGAGAGAACTGCAAATTTTCATGGATTTATAGGCATTTTTTAGTGTTGCCACTTGGTGGTGTTATGTAGCTATATGAAGACTTGCCTTTGTGCAACTCACACTGACAGCAAACAATTTGTCTATATTTCGATTATCATTCTCTGTTTAGCCATGTGTGCTCATTTTGTAGTCTGTAATGTAATGTAATGTAATATAATGCATGTACAGAAGCAGAAATGCTTTTCTTAAAGGAAATGACAATACGTCACCATACCTTGCATTCTAAATCAGAACTGTAGAACGTCTTAGCTAGTAACACATGAATTCAGTTTGATGCATACATTCATACGGGCTTTGGCATTTTTTACTATACATATTATTTGCTTTAACATGTTATAAACCTCTTGTCTTCCATGTTTTGCACAGCTCACATGGAGGCTGATTTTGAAGAGATGGAGAGTCGTCTGATATATCTCGAGGATTTGTGTGCTCAGTGTGATCATCAGCGCTACAAGCACTTTCAAATCCTGCAGCTGGAAAACTACAAGAAGAAGAAAAGGTAAAAGCAGTGTTTATTTGCTCTTAAATAAAAGCCCCAGACAGTTTAATGTGTCCATTATGTCTTTTAGCCAGTATTTTTCCTTTCTGCTGTCTTTTGTCCCAGTGGCAGATTTATAACCAGCCCTATATGTCCCAAGAAACCATTTGTGCAAGGCTTCTGTAGGGAAGAGAGAATGGGATTTAGGTGGTAATAGTTACCAGTGCATAAATGCATGGTTATCATAGCATCAAACACCCAAATCATCACAGGCATTTCCCCTTGAGCACTTGCTCATTCAGAGATGACTCTTTAGAATGCATGCTGTGATTAGGACACGCACTGTGTGCTGCATTTCATGGTAATTTGATCAGCTCTCAGTCACAACTACAAAAAATGAGGGATCTGTCCATCAATGGTTTTCCACTTTAACTTAATGAAGGAACAGAACATAGCTTGTCATTTTGACAATATTTTGCACCCTGGCAATGTTGTGAACATATTAGAGCATCTGTATTGAATCAGAGTTTGTGAAACAAGCAATGCAACACCTGCTGTTGAGAATTTTTACAGTAAAACTGTGCACAGTGTGTTTTGCAGATTTCACAGAAGCATTGAATAACCACACGCAGAAATAAGCTTCAAGGAAAACACCTGAATGTCTTTGTACTGTAGGAAAAGCACAACCAACATATACGCTAAAGGAAAGCATGTATGTGTGTTGTGTAATCATACAAGCATCTGTGTTTCTTTTGATGCTGCGTGCTCTCGCTGTCTGAGCCTGTAGCTAAATCATACATCTCTGGATTTGCCCAGTGAGTTGGAAAGCAGCTGGGCTCAGTTCTCAGTGCCCTTCTCCTTCTGCATGTGGGTATTCATTAGTACAAACACACAGATGCAAAAGTTGTCAGCGCCAATGAAATGCTGCAGCCTCTTTTTCTCGGGAATCCGTGGCTGTTTTAAATGGGGCTGACTTAATGTGACATCTGGTGAGATCTTGTGCTCTGTCATTGACTATAAATGTATACATCGTATATGTAACTCTCTTTTATTTGTTTTCTAGGAAAGAGCTTGAGTCTTTCAAAGGTAAGAATGATCTTTTTTTAAAATCCCAAAGAGCACAATCAGCCAAACTCCTCAGCTAATACGTAAATCATGTGTTTACCAATCTTAATAATATATATATATATATATATATATATATATATATATATATATATATATATATATATGGGTCATTGTCATTGTTACATGGGTCAAATTATTTTAAATGGAAATAATGCACTTGGACACAAAAATATGCAGCATGTCACTGACCCATATATTTTATTTGTAATTATTAATTTATATTTATATGAAAGTGACATTTAAAGATTTTTACATCGTTACAAAAAATATTTAAAATATATGCTGTTCATCAAAGAATGGATGGAAAGAAAAGTATTACTTTTTCTGTTAAATATAATATAATGAAAGATTAAGTAGCAGAGCTGTTGTGAACATTGACAAATCAGCATATCAGAATTGATTTCTGAAGGATCATGTGACATTGAAGACTGGAGTAATTGTTACAAAAAAATCAGCATTTCCATCACAGAAAAAAAAAAAAAATTAGAATAATGCATTTTAAAATATATTAAAACAGAAAGCAGTTGTTTTAAATTGTAATAATTTTTGACAATGTTAGTGTTATTACTGTATTTTTGATCAAATAAATGCAGCCTTGGTGAACATAAGAGCCTTCTTTCAAAAACATTGAAAAATTCTTAATGAGACCAAGCTTTTGAACTGTACTGTATGTAATTATTTACTTATAATTATTAAGTAAGTAGTTTTTTAATTATGATTTAAAGGTAGAAACTGAAAAAAGTTCACCGAGTCAGTAATGGTTTCTTATTTGGTGGAAGCACAGGTTTCACAGGGGTGTATAGTTCCCAGTTTATTCTTTTTGTATATTATTTTAGCATTTTTATTTACATTGTGAAGCTCATTTAGTGCTCAACAATGAGAAGAACTGTGTAGTAATTACCCAGGCGACACTAATTAACCTCAGGGAGTTCAAGACTGCTCTAGTGTGAGTGGATGCTGCTGTCTTTATTTGGTCTCATGATGCCATTAATTCCACATTGACCTCCAAGGGAGGCTTCCTGCTCCATCTGTTCATAGTACCTACCGTCCGTCCGGTGAAAATGGCATTCACTTTCATCATCGCAGCTCCTTGATGTATCAGTTAGAGATGTTGTACTAAACAGAAATTGCCTTTAGGGTGATGTGCTTCATTGTTCACATATCCGTGTCCTGTATCTAGAGAAAATTGAGGTCATCTGAGCTTAGAAGTTTTTTTTGTAGTTGATGAAAACATAGATGTTAAGAATAAGGATTAGAAGGTTTTTTTATATATATATTGTTATTTTATGTATATATTTTATGTGTCTTTGTGTACCAAAAGTGGTAAAGACTGTTTATAACACTTCCTTTGGTACGTAGGTGGTGTTGCTTGAGATTGGCTCGTTGTTTGTGTGGGCAGTGTGCTTCAAGACTTCACACCTCATACTTGATTATTTATTTATTTAGGTTTTAAAATGATTTATTTTATTAATTCTGTTCATTCTCGTCTGAACAAGGGAGCAGTGTTTTTGTACTGTGCATTATGAAATGCAACATTGATATCTACAGTATAAACGACTTATTAGATTTATCTTTGACTTTTGTGTGTGATGTGCTTCTGTGTCAGATTGCAGTGATTTTGGCACTAACTAATGATTATTCACGCTAATATTGACGTTGTTCACGTTCTCTCATTCTCTAATTGTAACATTAATCATAAGTATAGTTGAGTGTTGTATAAAGTTTAAGATTGGCAGATTAGTCCCGCGATGAAGGCAAATATTTCACATGAAATTCAGATTTCTACAGACTCTCACCCCTATAACAGGATGTGAATGGTACGTTCCCTGCTTTCCTCCTCACTCCAGCTGCATCTGTAGCTCTGTGTCCCTGAGCAGGCAATGTCTCAGCAGTCCTGGCCATAGAGGAGCTGCTTCTGGAATAAAAACGGCTGCAGAATATAAGATGTTAATTTAGCTGTTCTTCAGCTTTAACTGCAGTCTCAGGCTTATCAGTCCTGCTTTCAGCTCATCTGCACTCTTCAAGGAGAAATACAAAATGTCCACGTCGGGAACTCTGGACAGCAGCATGAGAGATTCTTGTAGGTTTCCAGGCTCTCTTTTTTTTTTTTTTTATTCAATATTGAGTAGGTTTGTAAGGTTAATTTGATTGTGCTGATGTATCGCAGTTCTGGCTGTATGTCAATGGATCTGAATTGGTGGTTTGCAGTCTTTGTTTTGTCATCTTTGGGTTTGGCAGGCTTTAGTAACGGAATTTCAGCACAGATTAGGATGCCTACTGTGGCTTTTGTCTCTGTATGCCTTTTCATTACCAGCCATCATAATTCAAGCCTATGCAGTGCATTGAATTATACTTTTATAAAAGACTTTGTATACATCAAATTGAGAAATGTTGCTGTAAATCTATTTGAAAGACCTTCTTCCCATGGAGTTGTTGTAGTTATTAACTTTAAGTTAGGGTTATTATTCCTGCTGTTCTATGTGTTGAGAGCATTGCTGTAACATGACAATGTCTTAAAGAGCCAAAGGTCTTGCTAAAGGTCTTGCTTTCAGACCATTGTGCCAACTGGTTCAATTTTGACCTGTAAATTGGGGTTTAAATTGATGACTCTAGTTGGCTCATGCATTACAATCTCATAAATTTATCTCAGAGATTCAGCATTCACTAGAGGGTATTGTCATCAGCAGCTGGAAAGAGGGATATTATTATATTATATTATATTATATTATATTATATTATATTATATTATATTATATTATATATTATATTATATTATAATATAATATAATATAATATAATATAATATAATATAATATATTACATTATATTCTTTCAGAATGAGTGCTTAAATGATATCAAGATATCAACAAGTAGACAAGATGTACATTTTCTGTTAATAACCATCAGGAACAAGTCATATTTACTCATGATACAGGATAGGAGACACAAGGATTACACACAAATATTTACTATCAGGAGAAAACCCTTCTATATGTTCATGTCAAAGCTCATTGTATGTAAAACGTTTTATTTGATTGTAATATTTCTAGTTCTCTGAGAAAATTGTTCTGTCGATGCCCTGTTTATAGTCTTGAAAAGTAATACATTTAGTTTAAATATTTTTAGGGAAAATGGGTCTTAAATATCTTTAGTTTAATTATTAAAAACTATGGTTTTTGCTATAAAAATAGACAAAGACCTTAATATGCTGTTAACAATAAACAAATGATATATTATATTATATTATATTATATTAAAAATTGTGCGTAATTGTGTCCTTATAATTTCTTCTGTCATTAGTTTATTCCCATGTAGGGTGTGTATTTATTTGTTATATTTTCTCATTTTCTGTTTTGTATTATTTATGAGCAGTTTTACCCAATTAATTTTATTCATCAAATATCATTACTATTTTGTATGTGATGGCACATTTTCTGTAAACGTAGTGTTTTTTGGCAAAAACGGAGCATGTCGAGGTGGTTGTGTGGTGTCTGGTCCAGGAGAGACTGCTGAAACTGCAGATGTGCTGTGCAAATTTGCGGCTGTGAAGAACACGCATCTTTGAACCTATAAGAACTGATAAACTAGCTACATGCAAATAGAGATGCTTTCATCCCCACATATAAGTATTTCATTAGAGATGCACCGATTGCAATTTTCTTGGCCGATTTCGATTTCCGATTTTTTGTTAGTGAGATCAGCCGATACCGATTTTTGCCAATTCCGATTTTCTTTCTAAGAACTATAATTGACAACATACAAACAAAAATCTACTTTTCTTCAATGCAAAGTTTTATTTTCATTAAAAAACAACAACAAGTAAAGTCAGTAATAAAATATAAACAGCTCAAATAAATGCAATAGAATAAAGAGAGCCATGAAACTAAGTCTTTTGGGTTAACTGGATTTCTATTCAGGTAAGAAATACTACAGAAATTAAAGTAATCAAATGTAAAAAGACACATTCAGTGTTATTTTACATGGTAAAATGGTTACCTTAATTTCTGTAGTCTTTATTGTAAATATTAATACAGATCAATTCTTACCATTAAAGTTATAAAACGTATTCAGTCAAGAGCTGAAATTGATTTTCTTTGACTTTTGTTCTTTGATTAACATGACAGACAGCAGCAGGAATATTGGACTGCTGTCCCTTTAAGAGTCTATGAACGGTGTTCAACAGACCCAATATTGTTACACAGAACATGGGTTCACTTTCTTAGCTATTTAACTATTCAAAACTGACAGTGTTTATCTGTTTACTCGCCAAGATTGCCTGTGTTGCTGGTTTTGACATACTTTTGTATGTATTTGACAGTTTAAGCGCATTATGCTACTCGTTTTGGTACTTGTGACTCTGTTTGACTTGTCTCTGTTTGAGACTGAGCGTGGCTTGTTCGCTTCACTAATATAGATCAGTGGTGCGCGTGCTTTCGGTGTGAGCGCGAAACCTGCGGGAATGACTAAAATTATGCGCAATACAAGCACTACATAACCGGAGCGAATGAGACGAGTGAGAGAGAGGAGGCGCCCGCGCGGGTGTGTGTCACTTCACCGTGACAGAGAAGAGAGCGAGAACGCGCATTTGACGTTATTGCCTGTGCCGCTGGTAACAAAAAAGATCGGCTCGGAATCGGTAAGAAGTGAGACTGGATCGGCCGATCACCGGAGGAAAATCGGCCGATTCTGATCCCTGGCCGATCAATCGGTGCATCTCTATATTTCATCAGTATTTTCAAAGGTTGTAGTTTTATGATGTGTGCGAGTTGTATGTTTTCTAACATAAGGTTGCTAGAACATTTAGATTTGAAAAAGGGTTGCACTTTATTTTAAGGTGTCTTTTTTACAGTGTAATTATACATTTACATACTGAGTAATATCAATTAACAACATGTACTTACTATAGGGTAGGGTTAGGAATAGGGGTTGGTTTGGGGTTAGTTGCTTGTAATTCAACAATATTTTTGAATTACAAGCAACTAACCCTGCATAATTTACTGTTATTACTACAGTAAGTACATGTAACATGTGTAACAAGGACACTGTAAAATAAAGTTTTACCAGCAAAGGTTCTACTGACACAAACCAGAGACTATTTATAGCTCGTTGTCCATCCTAATTGACTGTGGTTGGGCAGATGAGTGATCTTGAACCATCCATGTGTTGAATGAACTGTCAGTCCCGTAGACAGTGTTCATACATTCCTCTCTCTCTTTCCTCTTCCTGTCGCTGGATTCTGGGGTTCTGTTCTGTGTGCGGAGGCAGGTCAGCTCATTAGAATGAGTCATTAACCTGTCTGGCCCATGGGCTGAACCTGCATTACCATCCGCTGCCAGATGCTCCACCGATTAGCTTCAAGATGCCCCATCTATAATATGTGATTCTTTTGCTGCATTTTCATAATAGAAGATTGATAGAGTTTTTATGAACATTGTCATCTGTGTAATCTGGCCATATTCACAGCGAACAGACCATGAAACTGTGTCGTCGAAGCCGTAGCTGTGGTTCTATGCATTGGCCCTCACGAACGGTCTTAAATATGAAACGGAAGTTGCGATTTATTTATTTTTTCTTCGCTATTGTGATGTATATCCAAGTGAAACAAGAAAAATGTAGGGCGGGACTTGATTTGTCCATGGGGAATTGATTTGATTGTTGTGTTTTGCTATTAGTCAATCTCATGTCAGTGACAGGTTGTCCCACCCTCACACCAGTAAATACATCATCAGAGAAGAGATGTCATTGCAAGAAGAAAGGGAAGTTATTTTGGTTAAATATTATGAGGGCACATGAATTTAAAAAAAAAAGTGCATGTAAAAATCATTTATAATAAATACTGCAATATTCCATAAAAAAGTAAGATTTGTCCATTTTGATTTCATGGTGACTTTAAGATGTTTCCCTCATTTCTGAAGAATGTGAGTGGAGGATGTGACAAGTGTGATCAGAGAGCCTCAGGCTCATCCTGTGCCGTCATCTATCATTAGCTGTCACACGCACGTAACGGAAAATGTGACGAAAGGCGCAGCTTATCTCTGCAGATTTAGTTTTTTCATTCTGTATCCATGATTTAGTTCCCGTGGACATGGAATCTTTCAAGGGTGGAAGCTATTCGTTAGCATTGCCATTCATCTTATTGGCACCTGCTCAGATGGTGTAGGACCCCCCCATTGCAGCTCATGGGCGCTCCGTTCTGCTGTCAGGGTTTTTTTTTGAGCTAGTCACCTGAACCTCAAATGCATTAAGTAGAAAAAAGTAACTATATTCATGGGGTGTTAAGAATGAACCCAATCCCTTCACTAGCAGCTCTCCTGATCTGTGACATCAATGGCAGCAGATAGGGAAAAATATAAATCCATTTCATACCTTGAGAGCCCTCCAAATAATTTAACTAAGTTGGCATCTTCTGTAATTTATAAAAAAACATTAAAAATATGTTTGTGAAGTTCTTATCAGTCAGAATATGCTGCTGCTTTGAATGGCTGTTAAAGGGGAAAGATGCTTTTTGCAGCCAGATGGCATCTACCAGCAGGAGCTAACAGGTCAAACCTTGACCCTTGGTCAGTGCCATGCTTTTATGTGGCTGTGTCATTCATCATGTTTGTGAAATTTAAAAAGAGAATAATAAAGAAATGAAAGGAAATTTCATGTTAGTAAGAAAAATGCATTGAGCCTGCGTCATTAAAGGGGACCTATTATGCCCCTTTTTACAAGATGTAATATAAGTCTCAGGTGTCCCCAGAATGTGACGTTTTAGCTCAAAATACCCCACAGATAATTTATTATACCATGTTGTAAATGCCCGTTTTTGAGTGTAAGGAAAAATATGCTATTTTCGTGCATGCGTCTTTAAATGCAAATGAGCTGTTTGGTTTTGATTATCATCTCCATCACGGCCACATTCACGTGACATTGCAGTTCTTCGTTATCATAAAAGTTAATTATTTGCATACGTTTAAACACTTTAAACTTCTGATAAATGCTTTTCTGAGCACACACATATGCGAAGCACGTGCACAGAAAGCTGTCTGTCAGATGGAGCGTCCTGTGAGTATATTACACATTTAATTTCACTTATGTCAAAAAACACACAAAGTTCACAAACACAGTTGGTTATGTCTGTGAATGTAAACAGCAGGGAAAGAAATCAAATGTGTATATTAGATCTGTGAATTAAATTAAAGTGAAAGCAGGCAGCAACGTGATATACAGTAGGCTACCTATTGCTGTATATGCTGTTAATAACCAAACGAAAAGAAAAACAGAAAATCACTCACTAAGAGTACATTTCTTATTTGAATGCAGCTGTTAAATGAGGAAATAAACATGGCGGACTGTGAACAGCTCACTCAGGGGAGGAGCCAAGCAAATAGGGTAGATTGCGTCGCCAGTCATGGGTAAGAGTAGGGGGAAATCTGGAACTGCTCATTTGGAGAGACTTTATGATTTATGGGGCTTATATATATATATATATATATATATATATATATATAATCTTATAAAAGGGAATTTTGCATAATAGGTCCCCTTTAAAGCATTAGCCTACCAACTGGCTTAAAAACTGTATTCCATTTAAAAAGAGAACAGCCATTAAATACAATTGATGTCGAATTTAGACTTGTCTATTGAAGGCTACATGTTGTAGAGTCAGTATTTGTGTTACACAAATTAAAAGCACTATATATTTGTTATATTTTGCATATTTGTGTTTACTGATACAGTAGAGGAAACAAAAGTGAGAGTAAAGACATTTATAATGTTACAAAAGACTTCTATGTCGAATATGTTCTTTTGAACTTTCTATTCAACAAAGAATCCTGAAAATGAAAAATATTATTTTTCCACAAAAATTTTAAGCAGCACAACAGTTTTCAACATTTATAATAATAATAAATGTTTCTTGAGCAGCAAATCAGCATATTAAATATAATGTGAAACTGAAGTAATGGCTTCTGAAATAGAAAACAATATTTAAACAATTATTTTGCAATATTACTGTTTTTACTGTATTTTTGATCAAATAAATGCAGCCTCGGTGAACATGAGACATCTTTCAAAAAAAAAATTACTGACAAACTTTTAATGGTAGTGTAAATGAAAGGAAATGGTTAGAAATATTCCCTTGCATATAGATTTTAGCCTAAAATCTTGATGTAGAACAAGAACTTTTTTTTTAATTATTTGTCATATACCTTCATACCAATATTAACATTAACATTTAATTAGCATGGAATCAAAGCACAGGGATTTTTTACTCCTAATACAGGTAGTATTATTACTGTAAAGAGATGGGATGCACGAGGGGCTGAAGCAGGTTATTAGCGCAGGCGGCATCAGAGGAGCGTGTCAACCAGATATCATTGCTAAAATAATGTCATGAAAATACCTGCATACATATTCAGTTAATTTTAAATGTGCTTGCATCATCTTCATTTACATAGCCCACTTTTGCAAGGCTAATATTGTGCTGATATGGGCAACAATGGTTTCCTAGTGAACATGTTAGATTCAGCCCAGCACTTTTAACATTGCTCAAGCAGCATCTGTTGAAAAAGAATATGTGACAGGACTGTGGTTAACACCACATCCTAATAACAGAGGTGCACTTCACAGCTTTGTCAATGGACTCCTTTTTCTCACAATACACAGGATGACTATAGACAAAGTCTGCTCTATATTTGATGTTGCTGTATGCATATTTGCATGCATTAAAAGTTTCTCCAACACAGAGGCCGATTGGTGACCATGTCTTGAAATATTTAGTGTTTAGAGGGTTTTAGGGGAATATTTAGCATATGAAATTTTTGGTAGTCAAATCAACCTTTCATTCTGGAACTTGCATTTAGGCTGTGACACCATATAAGCTTTGACAGGATGTTTATACCGCATCTAATTAAGCATGCGTCAAACCAATAAACACCAAAGATGCTGACATTCAGATAGCAAAGGCGGACTTCCTGCTTTTTAGAGAAGAGTATGCACTTCCTGTGAAAGATGAAGAATTTCATTGCACATGTTGTATCATTCACAATGAGCACACCCACTCTCGTGCCTCTCACACAAAAGAAGCGTTGCTCTCTCTGCCACCTCTACTAGAAGAACATCACACGCTGCGGTAAGCTAGCATGCTGAAAAGACATTTGTGTAGGATCTTTTTCATTCTTGGGCTGTAGAAAACATGTTTAAAAAATGTACACAATGTTATCTTGAAGTTTAAATCTCAGAGGTTTACGTTAGCAAATTTGCAAATAGTCATGGAAAATGCATATCAGGCAGATATTGGAGCTGGTGGGATTTCAAAAAGTAATTTTTCTATTAAGCAAGGATATATTAAATTGATCAAAAGAGACAGTAAAGACTTAATTGTTACAACAACAACAAAATCAATTTCAAATAAATGCTGTCTTTGTGAACTTTATATTCTTCAAAGAATCCTGAAAATAGTGTGCCATGGTTTTCACAAAAATATTAAGCAGCATAACGAATGACTGATGATAATATGAAAACAATTTTGAGCACCAAATCAGCATATTAAAATGATTTCTGAAGGATCATGTGACATGGTAGACTGAAGGAATGGCTGCTGGAAATTCAGCTTTGCCATCACAGGAATACATTACATTTCAAAATATATTACAATGCAAAAGAGTTATTTTAAATTGTAATAATATTTCACAATATTACTGTTTTTACTGAATTTTTGATCAAATAAATGCAGCCTCTGTGAACATAAGAGGCATCTTTCTTTTGAACAATAGTTTTCAGAATGTTGATAACATTTTGAGAATTGTGAAAAATATATCACAGATCAGATACTTATAGTAGAAGATTGTTATACTTTATCCACAATGATGGCTTAACTTGAGACAGCTGTGGCATCAGTAATCAGTGGCCATTCAGATTGTAAATGTGTTCCTACTAAACGAACTGCTGTTGTATGTAATTTTAATCTATATGAAGTGAAAATAAGTGTCTTGCTTTATGCAAGTCTTGTATGTTTCTACATTGATTCTCTGAAAGATTATCCACTTCCCTTTCCAGTTCAGTTTGTACTTCCATCCCCCATCTCTCTCTCTCTTCTCTCTGTCATTTTGTAACCTACTTGGTGTTTTATGTCTCTCTTTAGCGGAGCTCGATGTAGAACATGCCCAGAAAGTCCTGGAGATGGAGCATGCGCAGCAGGTCAAGCTAAAGGAGCGGCAGAAGTACTTTGAAGAGGCATTTCAGCAAGACATGGAGCAGTACCTCTCCACAGGATACCTCCAGATCACGGATAGGAGAGGTCAGTTTTTTAAGGTCCACTTCTGCACATACTTGTTCAAATGCCTGAAATTGATTTGTAATGCTTTCAACAACCCTACTATTACTATTCGTATTTATTCTCGTCATGTAGTGCAATGTGTGTTTAGTGGCTAATGGCAGATGTAAGACAGTGAGCAATGTTTTGGCAGTCAAAATATTATTTTTTTCATAGTAACCTGCAGAAAATAGTTTGAATCACAGCCACTCTATATGATGTGCTGCTCACGGCTCTGTCCTTCCCTTTATGAATATTTAAACGTACTGTTACTGTGTTAAATGGGAGGTTAAAGAGCTTATGCAAGGATGTTGATGGTAAACTGATGGTCTTCTCTTTCCTCTGTCCTACCTTAATGCTGCCCTGATGTGTGAGGTATGCTTTCCCATGCATCCCCCATTCTTTAGGACATCTTCTTTGTCCTAGCCTCTTCTGTCCATGTGTCAATTCATCAACTGTAATTTGCTTGTATATTCCTGAACTAAATCTGCTGTTCTGTAGGTTTTGAAGCAGTCAGCTGGTTTGGTGTTCGGGTTCACGAAGTGAAAGAAGTAATTGTGGTTTGGTTTCTTTCATCTTCTGGGGCAGATCCAATAGGCAGTATGTCCTCAATGGAGGTGAATGTTGATCTGTTGGAACAAATGGATCTCACAGATGTGTCCGACCATGAGGCTCTCGACGTCTTCCTCAGCTCTGTGGGTGAAGACACAGGTCGGTTGCTTTTAATGTAACCTGATTCTATTTCTTTATTTCTGCATTTATTTTAGTGCGTATGCACCTTGCACTTTTAAAACAATGTACTACCGTGATGAAATCAGAATCCGTTCTATTGGCCAAGTGTGCTCGCTCACACAAGGAGTATGTTGTGGCATTGGAAATTTCAATATCAGTCTTAAAAATGTTGAAACCTGTGTTGTTTCATAACACACTTTTGTGTCTAGATAAGGCCAACACATTGGGTGTTATCTTTAACTCAACCAATGTGTTATTCCTCTTAACACACAAAGTGTGTTGAAATCCACACTAATGTAATGTACTTGTGTAATTGTGTAAATATACTTTTATATTTACACAATTTGTCAAACTCGCATGTACAGTACTGTGCAAAGGCCACCATTAGATGTTGTTTTAACAATGATATAATGACCATATATAATTATCTCATTATTAGAACATAACCAGAAAACACAGGAAATTTGTATGCAATATTAAAAAACAGGAAAAATAGGAATTAAAAAAAAAAAGCTTTTATAGGCTAAAGTGGCAAGTATTTAGTGACCTCCCCTTACACTTGAGCAGGAACCTGGCTCTCTTAAACCTAAATATAATGGAAACGTTCAAAATCTGATGAGAAGTTTCTCAGAGTTTCTTCTTTGAGAAACTGGAAGAAGTCCAGGAGGTCACACACTAAATACTGATTTTTGCTTAAAGAAGTTATTTTTTTTTTCATTTTGTGTACATATTTCCTGTATTTTCTGTTTGTATCTTAATAAAGAGACAAAAAATAAATATGGATGGTCATTAAAACATTGCTAAAACAACAGGATTTTTGCACAGTACTGTAGTTGATATAGAATTTATTAAATCTGCACTTGTTAACTTTCAAAAATAGTCAAATCAAAAAAGTCAACAATCAAAATATAGTAATTAAAAAAAAAAAAGTGTTCCTGAAGCGGTTAATCGTTTGTACTTTTAGCAAGTCATGGTAAGGGTCGGTGAGATGAAGCCTCTCGCATATCTGCCTGTCACTGTCGAAAACTGCCACAATTGCTTCAGGGGCTTCTTCCATTCAAAGCTTCAAGAGTGCAGATAAAGACACATTTATACACATAACTAATATAGCAAGCTAATTTTAGCTAAGAAGCCAAGAAAAACTTAAGCGTCAGAGAATATGTGGCATTGTGAGCTCAATTCATTTGTGAGAGAGATGATGCAGCACCGTGAAATTTTCTCATGTGAGTCACGGCATGGCTACAGCATGTCATTGATTAATTAGAAGTGATTTTTTTTTTTTTGCATTTGCAATATTCTGTTTAATTTGATCCTCAAGTTTTACCTTATTTAAAGCCAAAATACTGAAGATATTCCCTGTAGGTCAGAGCAGGAAATGCAAAAAGAAAGTGCCAATTTTGTCTAAAGTGCTGGAATGACTGTGAACACATTAGACTCAAACTGTGTCTCTCATGGCATGGAGGTAGTCAGGGTCGTGACTGCACTTTAGGGCTAATTAATATTCTCAAATAGATGGTGTGACATATTTTAACCTTGTTCTATCTGTTCAGCAGGTGGCCCAGCTCTGGAACCTGGCTCATCCCCATCAGACATCAGCCTGAAGGTGCCCTCACAGACAGATCACCGGCAGACCGTCTCCTCCATCTCTTCCTCCTGCACCGACACCATCAGCGGCGTGACCGAGGGTCCAGATGAAGAGGATGGCAGCGAGGAAAGCTGCAGCGGAGACTCTCCTCTAGTCCAGTCAGATGAAGAGGAGGTACATGCTGACACAGCCCTCATGGGCCTCCCAGAAACAGAGCCGCTCAAAAGCTCAGACGACAGCGACACACAGGCCCCCTAGTGGCCACGCAAGGGGAAACGCACTCGTTCAAGTTGGTTTCTGGAGATGAAAACCTGTTTTAAATCAGTGCCCAGACAGAAGGAGTGCTGAAGTCCAGCCAGACGTTTCTTCATGGCTTAATGCGACACTTTGAGATGAAGGTTTTGGAGCCTTGTAGAACGCTGTTTGTGCTCAGCCTTGAGAGCAGCTCTTTCAGACTGTTAGCACTGTGATTTTTGTTTTTCCCAATAAATCAACACAATGTATGATACAATTCTTCGTATTACCTGCTGCATCAGAATTATATAGAAAAGAATAAACATTTTACAGTGTTCCCGCTAATATCACTGATGTATGTCGCATGAATTTGTAATGCAGAGCTCATTTTTGAGTCAATTGAAAGACTCTGAAATAAAATATACCTTGAAATAAGGCCTCATGGACAGTCTCAGTAAAGGAATATTTCAAATCAAAGTGATCTAAAGAAAATATCTTCCACCAAAGATTTCACAGAGTCTCTGGTATAAAAATAGCTGGGAACATTTGGACCATCTGTGGTTACAGAATTTCCAGGCTCCCTGTACGGCAAGCTGTTGCTCTGAAACCCTGTTACCTCTGGGAAAAAATACTGAATTATCATGGTACCTGCAGTGAGAATGAGGGTTTTAAAGGATCGGTTTTAATAAGAAATGTCTCCGAGAACTAGGGATGTTTTGCCGTTATTCGTGATGTACACTACCATTCAAATGTTTGGGGTCGGTATGATTTTTTTTAATGCTTATGCATATAATATTGTTATATTTTTACAGTTTAAAATAACTTTTCTATTTGAATATATTTCAAAATGTAATTTATTCCTGTGATGGCAAAGCTGAATTTTCAGCAGCCATTGCTCAAGTCTTTAGTGTCACACGATACTTCAGAAATCATTCTAATATGCTGATTGGTGCTCAACAAATATTATCAATGTTGAAAGCTTAATATTTTTGTATATTTGCTGAATAGAAAGTTACATTTTTGGTAACAATGAACATTAGAACATTAGTTCTAAATACATATTTAAATATACAACACTTCACATTTGATAACATTAGTCAGCATGAACTACTAATAAAAAATACTGAAGCGTTCATCTGAAGCATTTCTTAATTTTCATTTCAACATATACTAATGCAAAATCAAAAGTTATGTGTTAATATTATTTAATGACCTGCGCTAACATGCACGATGAACAGTTGCATTGTTTTAGATTCATTATTATTGGCTTATACGACTTTATTTTTGTACATGCTTTTTTACATTTAAATCAATTTCCATCATATAATGTTCAAAGTTAATCTTTAAAACACTAATAATTTGTTAAATGTAACCTTCCAATCTTAAAATGATTAGACATTTTTCATACTCTGCATCAGAACATGATGAAATTATTTAAAATTATTCATTTTAATTTCAAATTTGTGTTTATTTTATTTTTTTGACACATAAAAAAAGTTGATTTTGACATTATTGTCCATACCATCAAAGTAGTCACCATTTGGTAATTGTAATATCCGTGCATCTCCACAAAAAACATGAGGCCAGTACATTTTTGGAAGGATTGACAAGTGATTTATTTATTAAAACAAAAAATATACAAACCTGAAAAGTAAAAAAAAAAAAAAAAAAAAAAAAAAAACCAAAAAGCCAATCTCCACTGGACTGGAGGACTGAGTAACAGTGCATATAAATAAACAGTACAAGGATCAGGAGTATTACTGTATAAAATACGGTGAAAGGGATAACAAAAGAAAAAAAAAAATTTTTTTTAAGGCCATACCATAAAAAGTATACAACCACATTTTGGAAACACTGTTCAGTTTTTTAACCTTAAATACACGTCTGTCATTTGGAAAGGGGCGACTACCATGTTTGATTACAGGACTTTGATACAGTCAGTGCAATGGGTAGCTAGGCCTATAACAGTTTACTTTTGGGTAAAAGATCTTTCCTTTCGAATAAAAAAAGTAAAGCTAAAAAACTAGGGATCACCACTATGACATACTTCTCAGTGATTTAAGCAGCACTTATTTTTTGTATGTTTTTTGTAGCAACCCTGTTAACATCTAATATATCGATGAAGAAACCAATGTAGAAGTAAGGCTTTTTTCTTCATCTCAACTTTCTCATCCAAACCCCTAGAGACCCGAACTCAAAGGCTCAATTTACTGCTAGATAAACATATTTGGGGCTTTTTTGTTGTTGTTGTTGTTGGTAGATATTAGTATTTCGCAATAATATACTATGAAAACTAAAGGATATTTAAAGATTTGATTCTTAATAATGGAGCAATTTCAAGAAACACTGGTAACCAATTGCAAATATAAAGTCAGGGGGACAAAAGTTTGTGGGATAAAAGGGAAAGTGCATTTACAATTGAAATAGTTACTTTAAAAACAAGTACAAACTTCCTTCTGCATTAAACTTGTTATACTCCAAAGATTTTAGTAAAAGGCCTCAAAATGTGCTTTCAAAAGTGGGGAGTCTCCATGTGGGAATTTGCGAAGGAAATCTCTGATCGGTGCTGTCAGAAACAATGTAAAAGTGTCAAGCCTGTACACCTTTTTTTTTTTTTAAATTTGTAGCTGTAGAACCGAAATGCCAGTAACTACGATACATGTACCGTCTGACGTGTCGGCTGTAATCTTACATGTTCGCTCGTGTTCCTGACAGCATTAAGACGTAATAAACATGAGCCCAAGAGACAAACAGGCTGTAAGGGTGATGGAGAAAAGTGTCACTACAGCACCAGTTAAACACAAATGATAGGAATAGTATAGGATATATTTATATCTATGTATACACATATCTATACTCGATTTAATGCTAAAACAACCCGAAAATACTCATCTAAAAACCAATCTCAATACTAGTGCAAAAGGTTTCGTGCTTGTTGAATGAGACCCAATAGTCTTATGTCAGGTGCCCCAAACAGTTGTGTATTCGCCCCCATGTATTTGTCGCAAAACACGATGTAACATTTAACCTCCGTACATTCAATATATTGGACTAACCAGCCAGTAACTACATGTATCTGTAATACAAAAGTGCAATATAACAGCTTGTTGTATTGATATTATACACTAGGTACAAAGAGTATTGAAGAGTGTTTGTACACAAGTATTAGGAACACCTGATATAAAAGGAGACCCGGAGGAATGTCGCAGACAGTCTGGTGTGGTCTGGTCTGGTTAGGAGCGGCCGCTGCTTTTTGAGGCAGAGCTGGATAGGGGGACCAGTGCGGAGCTCTTGTTTCTGGGGCTTCGTTTTGCTGGTGTCTTGCTGGGGCCGACGGCTTTCTGCTTCACTCCACCCTTCTCCAATGCTCTGCCACACACTCGATTTACCAGACTGTTGATCTGCTCCTGTGCAAAATAGTGTGGGATAATTGATGTTACACATTTACTTTGAGAAGTTAATGGTAAACTGATGTATCAGAATAGCATATTATTCTTGATCTGCAGCAGTGCTGCCAATTTAGCAATTTTGTCGCTAGATTTAGCGACTTCCCTGTCCCTTTTGAGACTTTTTTCAAAAGCCTGGCGACAAATCTAGCAACATCTTGGACAAACCTTATCTAGATTCTGTGACTCGCCCACTGATTTATATTTATATTGATATAAATCAGTGGACTCGCCAGTATGACGTCATCTAGCAACATTTTTAGCTAGTTTTAGCTACTTTCAACTGAAAGCAATTGGCAACACTGATCTGTGTATGCACAGAATGCTGCAATTAATAATACAATGTAATTAAGTCACTGTATTATAAATGTAATTTGAAACGAATGATCCAAAGGTATAAAAATGATGGCCGATATTCAAATTCAATACTACTTGTTAAATAAATAAATGATTTTAAATACTACAAGTAAATTTATGCATTACATTATAATGTTCAATATAAAAATGGATATTCATTTTTATACTTTCAAAATATTACATTAAGTGTTAATACATTCTTATTTTTATATATTTATTTTTTTATGAAAGCAAAGTAATTTAAGTGGTAAAAAAAAAAAAAAAAAAATCAAGGAAATATGTACACTATACTATTTAAAAGTTTTGGCTTAGTACAATTTTTCTCATTTTTTTAAAAGAAATTAATACTTTTATTCAGCGAAGGTGCATTAAATTGACAAAATTAAAGTGACAGTAAAGACATTTATAATGTTTTAGCAGCAAATCAACATATATTGATTTCTGAAGGATCATGTGACACTGAAGACTGCAGTAATGATGCTGAAAATTCAGCTTTGCCAAATTACACTTTAAAATATATTCAAATACAAAACAGGTATTTTAGATTACAAAAAAAAATCCAAATTCCAAATATTTCCATTATAGTTTTCACTGTATTTTGTATTGTATTGAACTAAGGCCTAATCCGGTCTTTGAAACCGGGCCTTTAATATGATTTAATTTTAGACACTACTTGCAAAAAGTAGAAAGTGTACAGTTAATTCTATACCAAACTTCGATCAATACACTCGCTGGAGACAGTAAAGTACCTCAGTGTAACGAAACATCATCTTGAGGCCACGGGGGGACCTGCGCTTCTGGATGTATCGAAGAGCACATTCCAGACAGAAAACGACATTATCACTCTCGTGAACAACCTGTTGAAGAAGACAGTGTGAGAGTACAGCGTAATATGCTAATATGACTTATTATAGCATAGCTAGAACAATTAGCCTGGAGAAATTCCTTCATAATTTAAGACAGACCACTTTGTAAAGGTTACTTCAACTCAGGGTTATTCCTTTACACCAGGGGTGCCCAATCCTGTTCCTGGAGATATACCTCCCTGCAGAGTTCAGATCCAACCCTGATCCAACACACGTGTCTGTAATTACCAAGTGCTCCTGAAGACCTTAATTAGCTGGTGCAATTGTGTTGGATCAGGGCTGAAACTGAACTTTACAGGAAGGTAGACCTCCAGGAACAGGATCTGGCACCCCTGCTGTACACCCTGAAATGGTGAATATAAAGTGACGAGTATTCTTGTAAATTTACCATGGAGAGGTAACACAGATGCTGGCACACTTGGCAGCGCCTGTCAGCCGTGTCTTCTGTAAATCTCAAGCGTTGCTGCTTCTTCTTGTCTGCGTGAGACTCGCAGTTTGTGCCGTAGCGCGCAGACAGACGGAGCCCGGCCTCGAACAGATCCCTGCGCTGGCTAATCTCTGCATTCCTGGAAATACGGAACAGGAATTTTACCCAACATTTATGGACAGATTCTGTGATTCAGCCTCAACTAGCACTTAAAGATCTTTAAAAACACCAGTAATTTAATAACACTGATAAATGTAATCTTTCAAATATCAAAATGAATATACTTTTATACGACTTTCTGCCAATTGAACTCAACCAAGTCAAAACAAGGCTTTGGGATGCATTTCAGACAGACCTGAGATCTTTGATGAGACTGGAGACTGCATTCATGAGCTGCTTGTTGTCCCGCTCAGATGTTGCAATCTGGTAGAGCAGTTTCTCTGTGGAGAAAGGCTCCTCTATACGACGCTGCTTAAGGTCCTGCAAAGCAAACACGACACACAAGCGTGAAAGTCAGAGGAAGCGCCGTACTCCCACAGGAATTAGGCAAAACCTCACTTACAAAAATACAGCGCTATTTTAGTTAAACCAAGCCAAGTTCCAGCTGGCTTTGTCCGTCCGTGCGTCGAGTTTCTCACCTTAGCTGCCTCGTAGCCCAGTTTCATCCACTGGGGGTTGGCGAAGTGCACTGTCTCTGAGACACTGTAGCCACAACACACCTTAGACACAAAGGTCCCTGGGAAACATACCATGAACTGACCACTCTGTTGCACTGTCCGGTACACTTTCACCCCCTTTCGACGGAGCACCTCTGGAGAAATCTGTCATGAAGATAACGAGACAAAGGGGAAATGATCATGTGGACATCACGTCAAACCACATTCTCATTTTCATTACAGAGTGACAGTGAATTTAATGGGATAGTTCACCAAAAATTACATTTTAAAGGGTTAGTTCACCCAAAAATGAAAATTATGTCATTAATGACTCACCCTCATGTCGTTCCAAACCCGTAAGACCTCCGTTCATCTTCGGAACACAGTTTAAGATATTTTAGATTTAGTCCGAGAGCTTTCTGTCCCTCCATTGAAAATGTATGTACAGTATACTGTCCATGTCCAGAAAGGTAATAAAAACATCATCAAAGTAGTCCATGTGACATCAGAGGGTCAGTTAGAATTTTTTGAAGCATTGAAAATACATTTTGGTCCAAAAATAACAAAAACTACGACTTTATTCAGCATTGTCTTCTCTTCCGGAATCCTTTCCATTTAATTGATTCCATTGAATTGATTCCATTGAATCCTTTCATCTGTCGGCGTTGGTAATGCACTTTTACGTCGCCGTGGTTGTTTTTGGCGATTAGGACATCCGTGACATGCACACTTATGCACCATTTTAAAAAATGTAGCAATACCAAAATACAAACAATGTAGAATAGCTTGAATACAGTGTGCGTCTCCCTCAGACTGTAAACGAAGCTCTGGCGCACTAGATAACACGTCAGCAGCGTCTTACATCAGCAGCGTCACTGCGGAGACGTGAACCACACACCGGAGCAGAAGGGGGCGGTAATGCACCAATAAGCTGGATGCCAACCGCCGTAAAACAGGAAAGAAGAAGAAGAAGCGGAGTCGTGAACGCGGATTGACAACAGACCCGGAAGAGAATACAATGTTGAATAAAGTCGTAGTTTTTGTTATTTTTGGACCAAAATGTATTTTCGATGCTTCAAAATGTCACGGATGTCCTAATCGCCAAAAACAACCACAGCGACGTAAAAGTGCATTACCAACGCCAACAGATGAAAGGATTCAATGGAATCAATTCAATGGAATCAATTCAATGGAAAGGATTCCGGAAGAGAAGACAATGCTGAAGAAAGTCGTAGTTTTTGTTATTTTTGGACCAAAATGTATTTTCGATGCTTCAAAAAATTCTAACTAACCCACTGATGTCACATGGACTACTTTGATGATGTTTTTATTACCTTTCTGGACATGGACAGTATACCGTACATACATTTTCAATGGAGGGACAGAAAGCTCTCGGACTAAATCTAAAATATCTTAAACTGTGTTACGAAGATGAACGGAGGTCTTATGGGTTTGGAACGACATGAGGGTGAGTCATTAATGACATAATTTTCATTTTTGGGTGAACTAACCCTTTAAGCTATCTACAGAACACAAAATATATTTTCAAAAATTTTGTCCATGCAATGAAAAACAGTGGGGTCCAAATTTTGTCATCAAATTTTGAGTTTTCTACAGAACACAATTGATGATATTTTGAAAAATGTCTCTATTAAATTAAAGTCAATGGAGTCCAAAGAAGTTTTGGGTCCCATTTACTTTCATTATAATTATGGACAAAAACGGTTCTTCCAAATATCTTCTTTTGTGCTCCACAGAAGAAAATTTACACAAAGACGTGAGGGTAAAATAAAGTGTTACCCAGAAGTAAAACAGTCAATGTTCCTCTCTCACCATAATGTTCCTCTCTAGCATCTCCAGCCCTGGAGTGCCGTTAGCCTGTAGCAGTGTGTGTACTACTTTGTCAAGTTTTGATTTCTCTTCAGCTGGAATACAGTACCTGAAAAAAGAGACACATTTACTATGGAATATGCCATTTGGGTTCAGTTTATACCAGCTGTAAAGGATGACAACAAACTTTTACCAAATGCAATCAGCACCAGTGTGTAGGTAATCAATATACGGAAGGCTGTTCTGGTCCCGACACCAGCATGAGGTAGAAAAGACCATGCCTATGTTCAGCCAGGGGATGGTCACTCCTTCATTCAAACACAAACAGAACGTACTGAATGCCTACAGCTTTGCAAGCAGATAAAAATTTTCAAATCATTCTAAATGATCTAGAATGGGAATAGAATTTAACTCTTGATCATCAAGGCATTTTATTGTATGCATGAAAGTTTCATTTTTTCAGAAAAAGCTTGGGATACCTGGCACAGCACCAAGATGACGCAAGATGGATCCTGAGTTATTGGAAAGGACAGTAAGATTCCATCCATGCCTTGAGTACAAGACAAACAAATCACAAGACATGCAAACAATATTTTATGCACAAAAACAGGGTTAAATGAAAACATTTTTTTATTATCTACACTATTATCTATCTTTAATAAGGTTGTTTATATTTTTTATATTATTTGTATTATAATTATAATAGAATTTATAAATGCTAAGAAGGTTAATGATGTTAATTTGCATATATATATATATATATATATATATATATATATATATATATATATATATATATATATATATATATATATATATATATATATATAAAAATTTTTTTTTTTACTAGGGATGCACAATATATCAGACAATATTGGATATTAAATTGTGCCTGCTAATTTCCCTTATTTTTATACAAAAATTTTAAAGTTAATCTTTAAAAATACTAATAATTTAAATTAAGTTAAGGTGTGGTCAAAATGAATAATCATTTTTCACGCTGTACATTATAATGCTGAGATGCATGCATTTACTTAAAATGACTTAAAATGATTTATTTGAGTGCTTAGAAAAAAAAAAACACTTTAAAAGTGTATGTTAAAGGGATAGTTCACCCAAAAATGTAAATTCTGTCATCATTTACTGTCCCTCAAGTTGTCCCAAACCTGTTTGAATTTCTTTGTTCTGCTGAACACAAAGGAAGATATTTGGAAGAATGTACGGACCAAGCAGATCTCGCCACCTATTGACTACTATAGTATTTTTTTTTCCTTACTATGGTAGTCATTGGGGTGGGGGGTGGGGGTTGTGAAATCTGCTTGGTTACAAACATTCTTCAAAATATCTTCCTTTGTGTTCAGCCAAACAAAGAAATGTATACAGGTTTGGAACAACTTAAGGCTGGGTAAATGATGATAGAATTTACATTTTTGGGTGAACTATCCCTTTAACATTAGTGAACTAAAATGAAAATTATATATAAATAATATAAAATAAAAATAAAATACAACCTTATTGAAAAAATGTTAACCGTTTTTTAAACCCTTACTTTGAAAATGGCTCAGACTTGCCCACAGGAAATCCACTCCCATGAGTCTTTGTGTCAACCCTCCCACAGTGCACAGCAACATGGCATTCCTTTTCCTCAACCAATCTCCAGTACTCCTTCTGTAGCAACAGTTAAAAGAGGGCATAACATGACAGTGACATGACAGGAACAAATCACTGATTCCTTTTCATCAAAGGGAACCACTTGAAGACATACCTCAACTTCAGCAGTGTCTGGCTCTTTGCTGAAGCACATGTTCATAGTATTCCTGGCTGCCCTGTAGAACGTTGTCAAAGAGAACGATTTCCCCTGAGAACAACAGACAAACGCTGAACATCTATATCAAAGACTGATGCTTAACAAAAATGTTTATAGATATAAATGCATCTCAAAAGTAAGCAGATATACCCTGTATATGCACTTGTGTTGTTCATTTATCACCCCTTCTTCCTCCCCTCTCTTCTCTAGTCTTCTCTGCCGGGTGGTTTTCGCCGTGGGGTCCAGCTCTCTGAGGTGCTCACGCGCTCCGCTCCGGTGCAACGCTCCGTTCACCAGCCCATTTTTGGGCTCGCAGCGTGGAAGCAGAAGAGCGGCATGCTGGGATATGTCTCCCTGGCCCTCTAGGGGCCCACTTCTTCTCTCCAGGGTATCCTTCTCCGCCAGCACTTCCTTCTCCAACTGGGCCCTTTGGGCTGGTGACAGAGAGTCGTAGGAGAGCAGGTACTGGCAGTACGCCTCCTGGAGCTTGGCCAGCCTATCTTGAGCCGAGCGCGGGATGCCCAGCAGATCGGCGAGCCGGCCCCACGTCTTCAGGTCTGTCACCTGCTGCATGCCCCCCATCTCATTAAGGATCTGGAAGAATCTGGCTAGGTCCAGCTCACAGCCACCTAACATGAAGCAAAAAGGGATACGAATAGGTCACTGCATATTGTGGTCTCTTTCACTTTTATCTCTAAATGTGTGCGCACATTACCCATTAGTCACAGCCATTCAAACAGCTCACATTAGTGCCAGACTGGTGACTGTTTGAGTGGCACTTTGAAACTAAAGAAGGATTTGAGGTTGGCAAGAAGGCAGCAGTGCTGTCTGACATCGCCTAGATGATTTTCCCCATTCAGTCAACAAGAGACCAGACTGAGCCGTTTATCGAAGTCTTGGCTCTAGATGCACTGTGTAATCTCATCAATGGAAGCTGCCCTCGCGAACATGAGCTCACTAATCTGTCCAAACTGGACAGGTCAGTGACTGAATGACCAATAGATATGCATTTAAAATACAAGTGAAGACAGATGAGATCAATGAATCAAACGTTCCAATGCTATATGTGAGAGAGAGGAGCATTTAAAGGGATAGTTCATCCAAAAATTAAAATTATCACATGATTTACTCACCCTCAAGCCATCCTAGGTGAATATGACCATCTTCTTTCAGACAAACACAATCAGAGATATATTTAAAAATATCCTGGCTCTCCAAAGAATTATAATGGTAGTGAATGGGGGGCCTGTATTGAAGCCAAGAATAAATGCATCAATCCATCGTAAATATAATCCATACGGCTCCAGGGGGTTAATAAAGGCCATCTGAAGCGAGGCGATGGGTTTTTGTATGAAAAATATCCATATATAAAACTTTATAATCTAAAATAAATAGCTTCCGCCAGACGACCGTCGACTTGTGCCAAATAAGTAACCCGTGACGCGATGTAGGAGTATTGTAAGCTTAGACGCCTCTCACGGTTCAAACAAATAAGGCTGTGCAACAAACTCAAGCTCCTCTTCTCTTATATCGAAGTCATCACACTTCTAATCAGTGATTTCTAATTCGTAACCCCACCCCCCATTCACTACCATTATAAATCTTTGGAGAGCCAGGATATTTTAAAATATATCTCTGATTGTGTTCATCTGAAAGAAGATAGTCCCACACACCTAGGATGGCTTGAGGGTGAGTAAATCCTTGAATAATTTTCTTTTTTGGGTGAACTATCCCTTTAAGGCAAACCGATTCACTCAAAACTTTGTTTTGGATCTCGTGCAGCACTTCATACCTATAAGTGGAGGCTCTTCCATATTAATGCCTTGTGTCCGCAGGTGTCTCCTGATGCAGGCCAACCGCTGTACATTTGGGCCCCAGCGTCTGCCCAGCTTGTGCACATGTTGCACGTATGAGACAAAGCGCATCTCCTCTTTAAGCTTACACTCGGGACGCCAGCCCGCTGGCGGAACAACCCGGTACATCCCAAACGCCTCCGCTTGCCCCTGCGCAAACTCCATATAAGCTAGCGGGTCATGGAACTCACGTGTGCCAGGATAGAAAACAGGAACCTCCGTGACCTCGGCGCTGCGCCGGCCTCGTTCTTTAGGCTCAGCTGGGTTGAGGGGCTCAGTCGCATTAGAAGGATTGCCTTGTTTTAGAGCATTGCTTGTTTTGGGGGTCTCTGATAGTTTGGGGGTGTTGGCTGGTTTCAAAATGTCTCGTGTTGAGGTAGTGGGGCTGTTCTTGGCCAGAACGGTGGATTTACAGTGCATTTGTTTGGTGAACATGAGCTTCCCCGCCGTGGCCCGTTTGGGCCGCTGCGATCTTGGTCTCGCCGACGTCTCCTGAGCTGCTTTCCTACTCCGTGTCTCTAAGGGAACCACTTGCACTTTGACCCTCTTAACCTCAACCTCTGCTCCAGTCAGGCTAACCCCGGCTAACTCCAACTGCCTCTTTGACTGTCTAAGTCCGTTTCGTCTGGGTGGGAAAGTGTCCGTCCCACTCAGCCTCCCAGCAATTGCTGGTGATAGCACCTGTTTTTGCATCTTGGCGTGGCTGGTTTGGGCTTTTCCTGAGTTGGAGTGTGTGTGGGTGTGGCGTGTGTGGGTGTGGCGTGTGTGTGTGTGCGCGCTCAGGCTGAGCTTGGCCTCTTTGAGCAGTCTGGCTTTGGTGTAAGTCACGTGGCCCTTGGGGTATTTCACAGCTTTGGTCGGGGGAGTACGGAGTTCTCTCGTTTTCCTAGAACTGATAGCGGAGGCTCCCGATGTTCCGTTCATTTTGGAGGGCTGAGGGATGACAAAAAATACTTTTGTTATTTCATTTATTTACAATGTACTTACAATGAAAGAAAGCTTATTTTGTCCATTAAATCTAAAGATCAGAAAAATCAGGACAGAAGTGGTTGAAAGTGGACAAAAGAAACAGATTAAAATACCAGGTGTAAACGGGTATGTGTCTGCCTTGTCTACTTGTGATCCTATCGGTCAAAACACATCTTAATACCAGGTGTATAGGGTCATACTTCAAGCTGCTGTATCATTTTTCTAATTTTTATCTAGTTTAAAAAACACGAGACAAGTTCTTAAAAATGTACTTTTTGTATTCATGTTGGTTTCATATGGTTTTAAAAATACTCATTTCCTTTTAAAGAATATATATATAAATGTATATATATATATATATATATATATATATATATATATATATATATATATATATATATATAAAACATTAATTATTTAATTTTTTATTAATTATTAGTTCATAAATATTACATTTTTGGGGAAGCACACCACATTTTAAAACCTGGACTAACTTTTCCTTGTCAGTTTATCTGATATTTTAGGAGACTTACTGACAGGGGTCTTTATGATATGATTAAAGTACACCTATTATGCAAAATTCACTTTTGCATGGTGTTGAAACATAAATGTGTGTTGGCAGTGTGTGTACAAAACCACCCTATAATAATAAAAATCCAACCACTCGAATGATGACAGACACTGCCGTTTTAACATATAACCGCCCTGAGCAAGTTCACAGCGAGCTTACACAGTCCTCCATTGCGGACAATACAAAACAGCTTGTGCTAAAAATATTTTACTCGAGGATGGATCAGTACAAACTGTTCGTGATCCAGCTTACAGCCTCCAGAATGATACTGGATACGGCAGTAATGAAGGTGAGAGCACTTTATTACAGTTCATCCGAGTTGATTTATGGATATAAAGTTTACCAGTTTATTAAGCACCACCCGAAAAGACATAAGGTCTTTATATATTTGTTTACTGTTAGTTGTAACGAGTTTTTCTGTGTAATTCGCTATGTATGTTGATGATAATGCAAGGGAGAGAGAGAGTTTATGGATAATACTTTAATGCACACTTGCACTGTGTTTTATTAAGCTCTTACAGTGAAAACAGACACTTCATATTTTGTGTGAAGTACAATAAACGTTATAAAACTCATTGGTAAACAGGCTTGTAGTAGTAATATAGTGGATAAAAACAAGAAGACAATATAAGTTATAACCGTAATTGAACTAAACTATACCTGTTCTATCTCCATGCAGCATATATTCACAGTTTCTGACATTATAATGTGTCCTGACTGACTCCTGACACAGGAGAATCAGCTCTTGAAGCTCCGCCCTCTTAGGCAGAGCGCAGCAGCTCATTTGCATTTAAAGGGCACACACTGAAATGACGCGGTTTTGCTCACCCCCAAAAAGTGGCAATTTTAACATGCTATAAAAAATGATCTGTGGGGTATTTTGAGCTAAAACTTCACATACACACTCTGGGGACATCAGAGCCACACGCACCTGTTTGAGCTACAGTAAACACTGTGCTACAACATGCAGTGCTACAACATGCGTTTGGTGTGGGACTAACTGTTTGCTCTTCTTTTACTGACATAATGACATAAAGTGATTTGTAGGCAAGGGCTGGGAGTGTTGTACAGAAGACTTCCTTAAATTTAAGAGCAGACTCCAATTATTCATTCTCAGAGTGACCACATTTGTCCACTAGGGGGCTCAGTGGAGCAGTTCTTTCATTCTTTAGGGAGCTCACGCACGTGACCTGGGCCATGTACTATGTTTCATCTGCATGCGGTGGGGGATGGGAGAAGATTAATTTGTCTCAAAAACCAAACTTCTTGTCAGAAACCACAACAGATCTACAAATGGTCCACCACATAGAGAGACTGTTCATGTTTACAAAAATAGGGCACAGTCCAGAGTATGTGGTACTTCCACACTCCACTTGCTTTGATTCTGTGTGGAGAGAGGGAGAGAGGGAGAGAGGGAGAGAGGGAGAGGGGGGTTGGGTGGAGGAGAGATGACATCATGTGTTGCTATAGGCCTGCTGCAGGATAGTAGGGAAGGGTAAAGCTAACCGTATGCTGCTCTGCGAGTCCATAGAATGCTCTGGCAGGAGGGGAGGAAATTTTGATGAACACTCACAAATTGATCTACATTACACAGTCTCTATTATCCCACTGACTGAATTAGCAGACAGTTATGCACTGTGTGCACTGGAATATAATGTTGTGTGAAGATGGCATACAGTATTTCTTGAAAGTGGAACAATTTTTTTGCTTTTCAATTATTCATCATTCACTTACAGTAAAGGTCATTCAGAGATCAGCTACACATATATTGTGGTGTATAACAGCAACAATAAGAGATTCTCAGTTATATAATGTGTTATTGTAAGCTGGCTATGTAGCTTCTATAAAGCAGCAGGATTTTAAGGTATAAATACAAGGAGAATCTGTCATAAAATTTATTATATTCAACATTTACCTAAACATTTATACATTTGAAGCCCTAACAGCCCATGCTTTATTTTTACTTATAAAACGGTTAGTTCCTGTCCTTGATTTTGACTAGTCAATAGCTGGGTTTTATTCACGATAAAACACTGCTATGATCGCTTCACCCAACGATTCTGTGTATCACTACACAACACCCTTAGCAACCACTCTTAGCAATGTAAACTGTTTGTTCTCAGTTGATATTGTTCATTGAAGTTTACTGTATTATGTAGAAGAGTATTGTGAGAAAGAGATCGAGTGAGCGAGTTTATTACCTGCATTCAGATTTAGCATTTTCCTTCAGGTCAGTCAATAAAAAATCTGTTTAAATGTCCGATGTATTATCTTGTCCTTTTAACAGTTAAGGGGTTTTCCCGTGACTGACAGCACTAGTTAAAGCATTTGTCAGTTGCGTCTTGTTCCGTGTTCAATTCAGTCTTTTTAATATAAAAGTCTTTGCTGACTGACACACTCATAAAGACAGTCTTTGCCGCCATCTAATGGCGTAATAATGTAACTTCTGTTGCTGTTCACAGTCAGGGACTATATTTTCCGGCAGAAGGAATGCTTTAGTGACAGTTTACTTCATGAAAGTTGCATTGATACATATTTTTGGCTTTAATATTTGTATTGTGTGGTAACCGTTTTATAAAAGCAATAAGGTACTCGAGGCTAGTGCTGTATCGTGAATAAGTCACGGCTGAAGGGATACAGCACAGCCTCTCATACCTTTTTGCTTACTTATTTTTTTTCTATTTTTGTTGTCACCACAACTTCATTTTATTGTTATCTTGACATAACAAAACTTGTTTTCTTAAGATATCAACTTGAATGTCGTTTTCTCTTGTTTTGTTTTTTAGTCTGGAGGTAACAAAAGCCATTTCAAAATATATATACTTTTTACATTCATCAGGGACTTAGCTGAAATAGTTCTATGTCTGTCGGTGACAGACCACTTCCACATCAGTGTCCTGGAATACTTGGGAAGGAAGCTACAACTTTACTGTGGTACATACTATAGTGATTTTGAACATGTGGTCAATTTCTCTGCTAGAGGGATTGGGACGTCTGGATGATGTTTGACAGATGCTGATTAAACGGTCTGAAATTATGAACAATATTTCTTTTTCTCATGTGAAAATTAGGTCAAAATTATGAAAAAACTATTCAAGTTGAGAACCTGGGAAAAACAATACAGAAAAAAATATGTGATCTATGTGAAACAAAATGAAACAAAACAAAACTCCATTCCTACCTGTTGTTTTTGATCTGGTACAGCCCGGTTGGGTCGTAGATTGTGTGTAGTGGAGGTCCTAGCTGATGCTACAGAGTTCTTCTCCTTCCCATGGACCCTGTCTTTCCCTCTGGCCCTCAAACTGCTTTTGTGTTCCTCAGCAGCTCGTGTCTGCCCGTTAAATACTGGTAGAGGAGAAGCACACAGCACAGATCTAATGTTAAGTCTTTTAGCACACTTTGTTAGTGTATGTATGCATACTTCATTTATCAAATTAAAAGGAACCACAAAAAAATGGGCATTTTATAACATTCACCACATGTATTTATTTTGATGCTTTTGTGTCTATTTTATAGGATGCATTATGAGTGCACAGTGGTTACACACACTGAACTGATTTAACCAGATGGTTTCCCTCCTGGGTGACCTAAACCATGTGATTTAGTACTGTAGTGGAAAAAGACCCAGTTTTGAGGCTTTCTGCTGAATGGTCCTGCTGTACCTGACTGCTCTGCGTTCCACTTTGTGTGCACTTGACTTGTAAATTGCTCTTATAAAATAAGACTGCCAAGCAGCTAACAGAGTCTGCATAGAGGCCTTGTCTAACACATGAGAATTTATGGGATTTTAAGGCTCAAATATTGTAACAGCAAAGCTGCTTATAGCTCTCAAACTAACATCAATAAATCACTGAAACCCAGTTACACAAGTGACTGAATGCCACTAAAAATGCTCACAGCTGTGTAAGAACAACTTAATATTGTATGAAAATCTACTATAACAGATTTTCATTCTTCCTGAGAGCCACCCACAATGAAGTTGGACAAAAGAAGCAAAGTTTTCGAAGTTTTGAGCCTCCATTAGCTAAACAGATGGTGAACTGAACAGTGAGTCCAATGTTAGCAGTAAAACACTAAACAAGAATTGAAATGCTCTTTGGGTCACTTTACTAAATGAAAGCTTCTAGAGGGACCAACTTATCATTCAAACAGTTTGGAGCCTGGCCAACGGCGCACATAAAAGTGTCATATTTAGCATGTGGTCTCGTACAATATGTAAGGAGACGTGGCTCTGGTTTCGAGTATGGATGCTCAACATGACTCCCAATTTCATTAGGAAGCACAGAGAGTTCCCTTTCAGAAAGATAACCCACATGACATGACACACGGCTCAGAGAGTGGATATAGAGCAGCAGAACTTCTTCTGCAAAATCTTGGTCAGTGTTTCACAGATCTCAAAAGGATGGGACGCGTTTGAGAGGAATAATCTAAAAGAAAAACTCTGAAAGCTGTTCCCAGTTTTAGACACAGACATTGTGTTTATCCTTAAGGTCCAATCTGACCTCGAAACCCCAGCGAGGTGACGGTTGTATGGTTGTAGTTTATCAGGAGCCCCTCAGACATGTGTCGAGTATGTGGAGCAGTATTGGGTTACTGAGGTGTCAGATTACACTGCAGATTTTGCTGAGTGGGTAACAGGGTCCGGTTACAAACCCAGAGATAGAAAGATATGGGCCAAGAACTCAGAACACGGGGGCGGAGTGGCGCTTTATTAAATGGAATCTCAGCTAAATTCAGCTTGACCTGTTTCAATCTATTAGCTATAATTAGGACGCAAATCTCAAGAGAAAGAAGAAAATGAGCACATGCAGTGACCAGTGGAGTCATTAATAATAGATATCAAAATTAATGTGAAAATAATTATCAATACATAAATATTCATAAAAATATGTAATATATAGTATATTCATGTCACAGCTTATCTTTTAACACTTACATTTGTACACATAATATATATATATATATATATATATATATATATATATAAGATTTTTAATATTTTTAAAAGAAGTTTTGTCTGCTCACCAAGATTGCATTTATTTAATTAAAAATACAGTAAAAAACAGTAATATTGTGAAATATTATTACAATTTAAAGTAACTGTTTTCTATTGGAATATAATATAAAATGTAATTATTTCTGTGTTGGAAAAGCTGCATTTTCAGCATCATTTCTCCAGTCTTCAGTGTCACATGATCCTTCAGAAATCATTTTAATATGATGATTTGCTGCTCAAGAAACATTTATTATTATTATCAATGTTAAAAACAGTTGTATACTTTTTTTTCAGGATTCCTTGATGAATAGAAAGTTCAAAAGAACAGCATTTATCTAAAATACAAAGCTTTTGAAACACTATACACTATAAACACTATACACTACCGTTCAAAAGTTTGGGGTCAGTAAGAATTTTTTTTTTTTTTTTTTTGAGAAGAACTTAAAAGAAATTAATTTTTTTTTTCAGCAAGGATGCATTAAATCGATCTAAAGTGGCAGTAAAGACATTTAAAATGTAACAAAAGATTATATTTCAAATAAATGCTGTTCTTTTGAACTTTCTATTCATCAAATAATCCTGAAAAAAAATACTGTACACAAATATTTTGTACATCTGTGCACAATAAATGTTTCTTGAGCAGCAAATCATCATATTAGAATGATTTCTGAAGGATCATGTGACACTGAAGACTGGAGTAATGATGCTGAAAATTCAGCTTTGCCAACACAAGAATAAATTACATTTTCAAAAATTTTCAAATAGTTTTCCATTTTAATATATTTTAAAATGTAATTTATTCCTGTGATGGCAAAGCTGAATTTTCATAATCATTACTCCAGTCGTCAGTGTCACATGATCCTTCAGAAATCATTCTAAATGCTGATTTTCTAAAGAAGAAACATTTTTTATTATTATCAAAGTTGAATAATTGTGCTGCTTAATATTTTTATGGAAACTGACTTTTTTTCCTATTAGTCTTTGATGAATAGAAAGTTCAAAAGAATATGATTTTTTTAAAGTAGAAATCTTTTGTAACATTATAAATGTCTTTACTGATCACTTTAATATGTCTTTGCTTAATTAAAGTATTAATTTCTTAGAAAAAAAACTTTTGAATAATATAATATAATATAATATAATATAATATAATATAATATAATATAATATAATATAATATAATATAATATAATATAATATAATAATGTCTTTGCTTTTTTTGCATGTGTGCATACTCAAACATTGAATACCTCGTGTTATATGGATGGTATACAGCAAATGTAGGCAATCTGACAGTGAGGGCTGTGTATAGTCATGGCTCATTAGCTGTATGGTGTGGAAAGAGGCAGGGCCATAACTCACCTCACTGGGGTCCTTAAATGGAACCAAATGTCCAGCCTGTCTGCTACTGGCAGCGCAATAATACACTGAACACTACACATGCTACACAGTAAAATGGATTGTAAATTGCTATTTTAAGTAAAAGGGATTATAAAACGCAAAGCAAGATAAAGTTTATGTGTGTTTGTGGTTATTCACACACTTTAACTATCTAATGGATGTTTCAGGGGTTAAAGTACCATGACCATTGGCGATGCATTTGTTGGGTCCTTTGCTCTTGCGTGGAGTTGACTGGCAGGAAGCAGGGGCATTGCTAGCACTGTCTTCTTCCTCTTCCTCATCCTCTTCCTCATCTACATCTTCATCATCCTTAGCACTACCAAAGTACGTCATGTTGCTGGGCAACGCAGCAGAGCCTGAACCAATGAGAAAGAGGGTAAAGACAAAGTGAGGGAGTGTCATGCAGAGACAGAGAGAGAAATACAAAACAGAACAGTAGTAATGGCTACCAGCTGACATTAAAACAGATTCAATCTCCACATATCTTGCTTTGAAAGAAACCTCATTGTCGTTAAAGGGATAGTTCACCTGAAAATGAAAAATATGTCATCATTTACTCGCTCTCATGTTGTTTTAAACTTGTATGACTAGCCAAGTTTTTGTTCATACACGACCATTCAAAAGTTTGGAGTCAGTAAGATTTTTTTTTTTTTTTTTTTTTTTTTTTTAAATAAATGCTGTTCTTTTGAACTTTATATTCATCAAAGAATATATCACTGTTTACACAAAAATATTAAGCTGCACAACTGTTTTCAACATTGATAATAATAAGAAATGTTTCTTGAGCAACAAATCAGCATATTAGAATGATTTCTGAAGGATCATGTGACACTGAAGACTGAAGTAATGATGCTATATTAAAATATATTAAAATAATATTAAAATGTAAAACTTCTTTCTATTTCACAATATTACTGCTTTTACTAATCAAAAAATGCAGCCATGGTGAGCAGAAGAGACTTCTATTAAAAAAAATTATACATTATTTAAAAAAAATATATATATATATAAAACCATCCCCAAACTTCTGAACAGCAACGTATAATGATAGTCAATGGGCTTCCAAAACAACACAGAACCTCACTGACTTTGAAGGAACATATGAAGGAAACTTTTCAAATTATTGTTTGTTATGCAGTAGAAAGTCATACAGGTTTGAAATGACATGATGATAAGTAAACAATGACAATTTTTTTATTTTAAATATTGCTTTAATCTATCAGATATAAGAAGTTTTTGTTATGTGTTTTGCACAGACATTCTCTGAGGGACGAGAGCACAATAACAAGAAGATAACTTCCTAAAACTCTAGTGCGTGTATTTGTGCACTGTGCAAAGTTCCATATCCTGTATAACTTCACTGTCCCAGCACTGTGAGAGAGAGATGTTAATTGTGATGGTAGAGTGGTCCAGTCCAGTGCTCATCGCGTGTGTTACTGATCCTCACTGAAGGGTTCAGCACTCACAATGGAGAGCCTGTTCACGAGCTTTATTCCACATTCCCTCAATAGCCATTTATCTGCACCAGAGTCACTGGGTCCATGGTGCTCGCATGTGCCATAGCATGTGATTGTGTGTGTGTGTGTGTGTGTGTGTGTGTGTGTGTGTGTGTGTGTGTGTGTGTGTGTGTATATGAGTGAGAGAGTGTATATGTGCGCCCGAGGAGGGGGTGGGGAATGGGGCCAACTGGTGAGAAAGAAATAGAGAGGAGAATTGGCCCGGCTGCTTTTAAATTAATCCACTTCTCCAACCACAATAACCAATAGAGTGGTAAATTTATATCGCAACCTGGTCATATCTGCCATTATTTGAGATCAATAGAAATTAACTATGTGAAACCTTATTAGCGACTGGTTATGGATGGTGAGCTATAATTTCCAGGTGAAATGAGAGCTGAGCTGAGTTTTGAAAGAAAGGATCTCTGGGCCCCCTAGATTACGGAGAAAGGCTCTTTAGGCCAGTCCTCCATCATCAAGGGTTTTAATAAAGGCTCCTGGGGGCTTGGACCTGTTGGCTATTGTTCGCATCTCAAAAGGGAACTGAATGTTTCTTCGATTCCTCTCTGATAATGCCCAAGATTTTGAAGAGCCATTTCAGAGCAAATATTAATGAATGAGATTTATGAGATTTTCATTTCACAATACTACTCTACAGTAATCCAGCTGATGATTTGATATGATGAAGTATTCAACTCTCACTTTCATTATTTAAAGGTGCCATCGAATTGAAAATTGAATTTACCTCGGCATAGTTGAATAACAAGAGTTCAGTACATGGAAAAGACATACAGTGAGTCTCAAACTCCATTGCTTCCTCCTTCTTATATAAATCTCATTTGTTTAAAAGACCTCTGAAGAACCGGCGAATCTCAACATGACACCGACTGTTACGTAACAGTCGGGGTGTACACCCCCAATATTTGCATATGCCAGCCCATGTTAAGGCATAACGTCTGGATGTGCACAGCTGAATCATCAGACTAGGTAAGCAAGCAAGGACAACAGCGAAAAATGGCAGATGGAGCGATAATAACTGACATGATCCATGATATCATGATATTTTTAGTGATATTTGTAAATTGTCTTTCTAAATGTTTCGTTAGCATGTTGCTAATGTACTGTTAAATGTGGTTAAAGTTACCATCGTTTCTTACTGTATTCACGGAGACAAGAGCCGTCGCTATTTTCATTTTTAAACACTTGCAGTCTGTATAATTTATAAACACAACTTCATTCTTTATAAATCTCTCCAACAGTGTAGCATTAGCCGTTAGCCACGGAGCATAGCCTCAAACTCATTCAGAATCAAATGTAAACATCTGTAAACACTGTACTTACGCGATTAGACATGCTCCATGACGAACACTTTGTAAAGATCCATTTTGAGGGTTATATTAGCTGTGTAAACTTTGTTTATGCAGTGATAGAGTCGAGAGGGGCCGCAGCATGAATCAGCGCATTTCTAATTATGCCTCAAAATAGGCAGTTAAAAAAATTTATTTAAAAAAAATCTATGGGGTATTTTGAGCTGCAACTTCACAGACACATTCAGGGGACACCTTAGACCTTATATTACATCTTGTAAAAAAAACGTTCGATGGCACCTTTAAAGGGTTAGTTCACCCAAAAATGAAATTTCTGTCATTAATTCAAAAAATCAAAAATATCTTAATTTGTGTTCCAAAGATGAATGAAGGTCTTAAGGTTTGGAACGACATGAGGGTGATTAATTAAAGACAGAAATTTCATTTTTGGGTGAACTAACCTTCTAACATGGTATGAATAATGTTGGGTCCATGTTTAGTCCAAGTATTCTATTATTTTTGGAAAGAGTCAGAACATCACGCCTCATGACGTCCTCTGATATGAATTCTTCCTCGAAGCAAAGTGTGACTTTGCTTGAGGATTTTTGTGAACCCGAATCTGTTTTTACATCTGTCCCTTATGGGCTGATGGAGCATGAGAAAGAGAAGGAGAAAAAAAAGAGAGACAGAGAGACAGGCTAAAAGAGGCACAACAAAAAAGGGATTTCAGTCATCTCATCATCTTGGTTGGAAACAAACACTTTTACAGTAATCAGTTATGACATGAGTGCATATTAATATATACTGAGTACAGAGTACACCTGATTTGGGTGTCATCATTTAGTAATGTATATAATATAAAAATAATGCATATAATATAAAAATAAAATGATAAAACTTTTGAACGATAGTAGTTTGGGGCTGGCATAATTTTTTATTTGCTTGAAATTACATGTATTGGATTAAAAATACAGTAAAAACAGTAATATTGTGAAATACTTTTACAATTTAAAATAACTATTTTCTATATTAAAATATTTTAAAATGTAATTTATTCCTGTGATGGCAAAGCTGAATTTACAGCAGCCACCCGATCCTTCAGAAATCATTCTAACATACTGATTTGATGTTCTTCTTATTATTAATGTTAAATTTTTTGTGAAACCATTTATTTGAAAGAGTAATCTTTTGTAACATGTCCAATTGAAAGCATGTCTTAAAATAAATTATACAAATGCAGTTTTGAACATGCTCAATTTTTTTCAGGTAATTTCACTGTTTTGTATTAGTTTAAGAAGGAGCTTTTAGAAGCAGACAGCAAAATAAAAAAATAAAAAGATTTCAAGTGCACATTGATAAGTGACATCTGTGCTTCCCCACTCATGAGAAACACCAGCCGCCAGTGCGTCTGAGTTACGGCTTAAATCAGCCTTGACTTATGTGACACTACAAGCTCTGGTTATATTTAAAAAACTCCATAAACTGATCCACAATGCCACTCTCACATTTACGTTTGCTCTCAGTCCTAACCCAATAATGAAAAGAGGTTTGATATGATGACAGGGACGAATGAAGACTGGGAAAAGATGTTCTCATTTACATTCTTTATGTTTGAAAATCCATTAACCCACTTTGCCCTCAGCCAAAGAGTCCATGGCAAATCCAATCAGTCTGTTCCCTGTCTTTACACAGCCATATGCAAGAAAGAAGAGAGATGAAGAAAGTCAACTGTTTTCAAAGAAGCCTGAGAAATGTGAGTGGGAAGGGAGAGAGAATAAGAGAAAGTATGACGTTAACTCAATTTGTGTCCCCTATGTTTGTTTTGCCAGTAAAGAGGAGATGAAAAAAATGATGAAGGACTGCAGCAGAATTTAGCTGTCACAAATCCAGACTGCAGTGATTCCATCATTGTTTACATGCACAAATTTACATCAGCCATTTTTTTTCTTTTCATTTTTAGGTCTTTTTTATTTTTCAGTTTTAGTAATTTTAGTACTTATTATTTTACTTCATTTAGTTTCCTTTCCAAGGCAATATTTTTCATATCTATTTTTTTTAATTTTGTGTATTTCATATAATATTTATATTTTAATTTTATTTCAGTTGTATTTCAATTAATGAAAACAATTTTTAATAGTTTTAGTTAACAATAACTGCACTGGTCAAAACCAGAGAGAAACTGATTTCAAAATGTTATGTTTTTGTTTTTTTTATTAACATTTTATTATACATATTTACTGATTCTCTTTCTTATAACATCTTCAACATTCATATGCAACCCATCTAAGGCTAAAATGACCTGGAATATTCCGTTTCCGTAACAGATCAGGTCAAAACCATGCTCTTTAAAAAAAAAAAAAAAAAAAAAAAAAACAAGCAACCCACATGTATAAACCAGAATCTAAATTTAATTTCTATTTACTTCTCCCTGTGAACTCGAATAGTATAACAGCTCCGCCCACACTGAAATCCCATTGGACCAAAATTCCACCCCACATGAATATTAAACATGGACAAGAAGAAATCCCTCATCTACTTAAACATTGTCACCTTTGACTTGCTTACCAGAAGGGATAAAATTGAATTGAAAATGTACACTGGGACATCAGCCAAGACACAAACACTGTAAATAACATCAGCACACACAAGAGAGTCACACAAATGTTTGCCAGCAATAACCGAGACTCCCATGTGAGAGGTGAATGTGTGCTGCCCAGAGGCAAAGAATTATGGAGTCTGTAAACATTTTAAGAGTTGAAGGAGTAAGAAAATGAAGACAGACAAAGATAGAAGGAAAGCAGACCCACCTCTTAGACAGAGGAAAGTTAGGAAGTCTTCAGTTTTGGGTTTGCGTCTTGTGAGATGGTTGAGCAGGGCGGCTGGGCTTGGTGGCATGGCCTCCAGCACTTTCAGCGGGGTGGCGTTGGGAGAACAGGGATGAGACTGAGCAAACTTCCGCTGAGCCTGCAGTCTTGGCCTGGTATGAGAAACAGGGAATTAGGGAATATAAAGGATTAGTTCTTTTAGAAATGAACATTTTTATTCTTCATTTATTCATCATGCAAGTTTGAAGCCTTTTATTGGTCGTTCTTCTCTAAGCAATTACATGAAGCTTTCTTTTTCCTTTGTATGTTACACTAAAGAAGGTCATGTGTGTTTTGAACAATATGAGAATAAATGATTGAAGTTCAGTTCAAGCTCTTTTTTTTTTTTGTAAAGATACTTTTAAACTTGATGGCTCATGTTATAGTGAAAAACTTGTTCACAAACCAAATTTTTGAAATCCATAAGAGGAAAAAGGCAAACATAGAGATCTGAATTGCTCCTTTGGTAGAAAAAGAGTTGCTAATCTAATCCTATAGAAAACCTGTGGAGGGAAGCAGTTTGGTCTGACATATAAAAGCTCAGCAAAAAGTTTGACTATGTAAGTCATTTTTAATTGGCCAACAGCATATTTGGACAACAACATATAACAGTTTTGATGCTTGTTCCCAGCACTGGATATTCCCACCAGGCTTAGCTATCAAGACGTCCAAGTTTGACCAGCTACACCAGTTAAGTTCTGCTGGTGAACAGTGTGGATCAGCCTAGAATCTAACTTTATACTGTATCTCTTTGGCAATGAAAGTTATCATTTAAGTGATACCCTGAGCCATTGTCAAATCTGTTATATTCCCAACTAGTTCAATCAACATGATATATTCATCCATGAAACCACATCGTACTGATATATAAATGACATAGAACCACAATGTACTGTGCTGGAAACCTCACAGAGAAAAGGCTCACCTCTTCCTGACAGGCCCTTCAATTGAGTACTCATGGCTGCAGTCTTTGCTCTGAACTGCATGTTGTGTCCTGTCTGACTTACAGCTTCCAGCAAACAGCCCAGATTTAGTTCCCGAACCATTCAAATGACCATTTGCAAAGGAGCCTGGGAAAGGAGGTGTGGTTCAAGTTTAAGCAATAGACATATACACATAAAAACAGAAGAAAACTATTTCCTCCATCCTATTATTTCTAATATTTCTATGACATTTTTCTGTTAACAAATGAAATAAACAAATCTAAAGGGCGTAGCATCCACAGCAACTCTTCAGTGCCTCTGAAATGGAGAAGAGGTTTAAAACAGGATTTTTTCCAATCATTCAGTCTGCAGAACACAAGTGGACACTCAGACTAAGTGCACACTCAGAATAAACTGACAGGAAGTAGAGAAAATTACAGTGCCTACAGTGTCCTGTTACAATTATCCAAAGTTTCAGTCATGTTAAGTAGCCAAAAATTAACATGTAGTCTATGAACAAAAAATACAATATGTGCATAATTTGTTGTTTTTCCTCTTCCCTCATACAAAATTGAGAATAATAACAGCAGATCTATCTAAGTGTATGGGGCCTATGAGAAACATGAATAAATTAATTCTGGAAATCTAGATGTAAAAGTTACTATTAGTTCACAAGATGTGACCTTTACAATGCAATAATCATGTCCATGAATAACAATACAGTTTAAAAGACACAAACATCTTTTAAATTAATTTATATTTATTTCCATAATAAAGATTGCAACAGACATTTAGGATATCAATAATATTGTATTGATGATATATAATTTTATTCAGTATGATATTAAATCGTGTGGGCTGTGTGTAAGATTTATTGTATGTGTCAGCAAAGGTTGCAAGCAAGACAAGGAGATAAGCAGGATTTAGTCACAGCAGTTTTAGATTTTAAACATGAAATTAAAACAAATTACTTGGGTTACTAGAAAAAAAAAAACAGGAACAGAACAACCAATGTAATCCAACAAGTAAAGACAATGAACTAAAAGAAACACAGTTTTAATACATAGATAAACCATTCAATTAAATGAATAACGGGTGTAGCTGGTAATCAAATCAATGAAAAACCACAGGAAACTGAATTAAACACGTGCAAAACCCACCCAAAACACAAACAATACCTGATCACCCGTAACATCTCCCCCCATCAAGAAGGCACGGTCTCCCGTCTTATTTACAACAAACAAAATAAACAAAGTCCAAAAGAGAAGGATGGGAGGAAGTATAGGTGGGGAATGTAGAGTAGGCACAAGGGATGAACACAGGAGTCAGAGTAGAGAAGACAACAGGAGGAGCCAGGGAGAAAACAACAGCGGCAGAAGCCAGGGAGGAGTCAGCGGTCAGATAGCCAGGGCTGAATCCCCAGCAGGAATCCTACGACAAAAACCCAAGGTGGAGTTGAGGGAGGTAGGAGCCATGGTGGAGACTTGGCAGGTGAAACCAGTGGAATGACTGTCTGAGACAAGGCTGATGGTGATGGAGACTCAGGCAGAGCTGAAAAGCTAATGAGACCAGGTGACACAGAAGGTCCAGGAGACCAAGGTGAAGCCATGGGTGCCAGAGAACTGAGGCAGAGCCTGGTGCACCCGAGGACTGAGGTGAAGCCAGAGGAAAGGAGGAGCCTGGTGAAGCCAAATGGATGGAGAAACGAGTCAACGATGAAGGTCCCTAACTCAATTGTGATGGCACAGTGACAACTGACCAAGGCAGAGCCAGAGGGACAAGGAAGCCTGGTGGAGCCGTAGGGATGACGGTCCTAGGTGGAGCCGAGGGGACGAGGAGCCACACTGGAGCCAACAGGTTGATAGGCGGAGGTGGAGTGATGGGCTTGGAGGTTATAGGTGGAGAAAAAAGGGTTGACAGTCCAGGGTCGAGCTGACAAACTATAAGCGTAAGGTGGATCCACAAAGCACCATGCAGGCAACATAGGAGGAGACGAAGAGCTGAAGAACAGGGGGTTCATAAACTGCCTTACTGGCCGATACAGGGTAGGCAGACTTCTCAGGAACGGCTCTCTAGGCCAACGCGGAACAGGCAGAATTCTCAGGAATGGCCTCCTTGGCTGACACGGAACAGCAGAATTCTCAGGAATGGCTCTCTAGGCCGACTCGGAACAGGCAGAGGACGTGGGAGTGGGAAGCGGGGCGGGAACATCAAAGACAACAATAGCGCAGTGCTGGGTGATGAAACAGTCAGTGCATGGCTACGAAATTGTGCTCTCTTTATATTTCTCAAACTACATAAGGGGTGCTGAGTACAGTGCACTTGCATCCGCTATAGTCGCAGGGACACTCCATCCTCTTGTATTCCACCAATATATACACAGGCAAGGACGTTGTTGCCAGCTCAAGCACCTGGTCAGGCTTTATGTTGGGCTCAGGTATTATTGATCTTCGGCTCAGGTATTACCTCTGGCACTGGGATCCTCCTCTCTCTTGCCAACGGTGAAGGGGGATCCATTTTGAAGTAGCACCCAGTCAATGAATTCCTGGATTTAAACCCGCCCAGGAAAAAATGCAGAGGCTGTTGTCATTGCAATGAACGAAAGGGACCAGATCTACAACCTCTGCAAATGTACCTTGAGGGAAAGATCCCCCTGGGAGAGGAGAAGGATCCAAACTGCTTCTAGATCCATGTATTCTGGTCTGTTATTCTGTCACACTGTGGTTGCAGCAGGAATTATGAATAAAGAGCAGTATCTATGTGCAGCAGATTTTAATAATAACTCAATAACAATACTTGGGCACCCAAACAATCTAAAAGAACAACCATAAACACAGACAATAATGGACAAAGGGCAACTGAAACTGAGGGCTATATATACAGAGAAACACTAGGGACTAAATGATATAATTAACTAGAAACAGGTGTAACACAAGGGCAAATCAAACATTATGGCAACAGAAGAACAGAGACAAAGGAATCTGATCTGGGAAGAGTGCAAAACTAACAGGATAACAACTCAAACAATGAACAACCACTGGCAACAAACAGGGTAATGAAACAAGCAGGAAAACTAGAACCTGAGAAAGGAATCATGCACAAAAACATGAACATAACCCTAACAGTATGTTTTATATTATTTAAATTTTTATATTACATAAATATATACTGCATTATATATATTTGATATATTTTATATTTAAATAAACATTAATATATAGGGGGTGTAACAATATATTGTGTCACTATATATCGCAATACAAAAATGCAACTTCATATTGTGGATAGTGTTGTTCACCCAAAATGAAAATTACTGTGTGAAACCCCAGTGAAATAATGCAGTGACTATTTGTGGGTCCTGGTAATACCAAATGTCTTATGTTACCAGTAAAAAGTGGCCTACATTATTTTAAATATATCTAGTCAGTGACAGAGTGCAAACATATACATCTAAAATAAATCTGTGTTTCAGCGTTAGAATCATGAATATTTTTATTCTGGTGTCTCCATTGTCCTGTGCATTGGGTAACCAGCACCAAGTCCAAGCCTATTTCATTTCCACCCCCAATGTAATACCAAATTTAGCATTTTAATCGACAGTACATTTTTTGTTAGCCTTTTACCATATATGTTGCCAATTACATGGCAGCAACTCAATGTATTTAGGCATGTAGACATAGTCAAGATGGTCTACTGAGCATCAGAAGGGTGTAGAAAGGTTGATTTAAATCACTTTGAACATGGCATGGTTGTTGGTGCCAGATGGGCTGGTCTGAGTATTTCAGAAATTACTGGGATTTTCACGCACAACCCTCTCTAGGGTTTACAGAGAATTATCCAAACAAGAGAAAATATTCAGTGAGAGGCAATTGTGGGTGAAAATGCCTTGTTGATGCCAGTCAGAGGACAGAGGCCAGAAATCAGAAGACAATGGCTAGACTGGTTCGAGCTGATAGAAAGGCAACAGTAACTCAAATAACCACTTGTTACAACAGAGTTCTGCAGAAGAGCATCTCTGAATGTACAACATGTCAAACCTTTAATAAGATGGGCTACAGCAGCAGAACACTACACCTGTCAACTAAGAACAGTAAACTGAGGCTACAATTCAAACGGGCTCACCAAAATTGGGAAATAGAAGATTGGAAAAACGTTGCATGGTCTGATGAGTCTCGATTTCTGCTGAGACCAGTTGAGCATCAGAAAGTAGGTATGAATTTGGCATTGTATATACAGTGCCCTCCATAAGTAGTTGAACAGTAAAGACAAAATTGCTCTGTTAGCTGTGGTGTCAAGACATCTATAAATATGATTAAAAGATTAATATGAGGCAGAAGTACAGAATGTCACATTTTATTATTGGCTGTTTCAACACAAAATGTTTTACCAACTAAGAAGTACTAGTTTTACCAACTAGAAGTACAGCACTTTAAGAGTTTCATCCCTCTGCCTAATGTGGGCATAAGTATTGGGACGGTTTAACTTAAAGTGTAAAAGTGTAAAAGCTAATATTTAATTGTAAATCTCTTGCAAGCAATCACAGGAGTGAGTCTGTGACCCATACACATCACCAGACTCTTGGTTTCATACTTTGAAATCCTTTTCAAGACCTTTACTGCAGCCATTTTCAACGGTTGCTTGTTTTGGGGAGTTTCTGCTTTAGTCTCCTCTTCAGCTGGTGAAATGCTTGTTCAATAGGATTTAAATTTTGAGACTGACTTGGCCAATCTAAGACCCAAAATTTCTTTACCATGACAATCTTGATTGAGTTGGCAGTACTGGTGTTTTGGGTCATTGTCCTGTTGCCTTATGAAGCACTTCCCAGTGAATCTGGTAGCATTTTCTTGAACACTGGTAGGCAAGATTCTTTTGTACACTTTTGAATTCATTCTCCTGCAGCCATCATTGAATAATGAGTAAGCCTGTTCAGAGGCAGACATGCATCCCCATGACATGACACTGCCTCCACCATGCTTTCCAGATGAGGTTGTATGCCTTGGATCATTTGCACTTTTTGCTTTCCCATTTTGCTAAAGGTTAATCTTTGTCTCATCTGTCCATAAAACTCTGTTCTAAAACTCTACTGGCTCATCTCTGTGTGTTTTTGCAAATTCAAATTGGCTTTCTTATTTTTGCTACTGATCAGATATGTGATTTTGCTGTGTATCCTCTGTAATTCTGTTGGTGAAGTGTCCTGCGAACAGCAGATTGTGAGACCATCATCACCCCAGCTTTCTGGAGGTTGCTGGTGATTTTACTAACAGTTATGTTTCAGTTATCATTTGTCTAACATCAACTGCTGTTGACTTTCTCAGCTGACCTGGTCGTCGTCGATTGGTGAAGCTTGCCAGTGGTATCTATCTTTTTCAGGACATTCCAAACTGGACATTCCAAGTCAGTCTCCAGATTTAAATCCTATTGAACAAGCATTTCATCAGCTGAAGAGGAGACTAAAGGCAGAAACTCCCCAAAACAAGCAACCGTTGAAAATGGCTGCATTAAAGGTGCCATCGAACGTTTTTTTACAAGATGTAATATAAGTCTAAGGTGTCCCCTGAATGTGTCTGTGAAGTTTCAGCTCAAAATACCCCATAGATTTTTTTTTATTAATTTTTTTAACTGCCTATTTTGAGGCATCATTAACTATGCACCGATTCAGGGTGCGGCCCCTTTAAATTCTCGTGCTCTCCGCCCACGGAGCTCACGCTTGCCTTGAACAGCATAAACAAAGTTCATACAGCTAATATAACCCTCAAAATGGATCTTTACAAAGTGTTTGTCATGCATGCTGCATGCATACATCGGATTATGTGAGTATTGTATTTATTTGGATGTTTACATTTGATTCTGAATGAATTTGAGGCTGTGCTCCGTGGCTAACGGCTAATGCTACACTGTTGGAGAGATTTATAAAGAATGAAGTTGTGTTTATGAATTATACAGACTGCAAGTGTTTAAAAATGAAAATAGTGACGGCTCTCTTGTCTCCGTGAATACAGTAAGAAATAATGGTAATGTTAACCACATTTAACAGTACATTAGCAACATGCTAACGAAACATTTAGAAAGACAGTTTACAAATATCACTAAAAATATCATGTTATCATGGATCATGTCAGTTATTATTGCTCCATCTGCCATTTTTCGCTGTTGTTCTTGCTTGCTTACCTAGTATGATGATTCAGCTGTGCAGCTCCAGACGTTAATACTGGCTTGTGTAATGTCGTGAACATGGGCTGGCTTATGCAAATTTCGGGGGTGTACACTCCGACTGTTACGTAACAGTCGGTGTTATGTTGAGATTCGCCTGTTCTTTGGATGTCTTTTAAACAAATGAGATTTATATAAGAAGGAGGAAACAATGGAGTTTGAGACTCACTGTATGTCATTTCCATGTACTGAACTCTTGTTATTCAACTCTGCCGAGATAAATTCAATTTTTAATTCTAGGGCACCTTTAAAGGCCTGAAAAAGCATTTCAATGTGTGAAACCAAGAGTCTGGTGATGTGTATGGGTCACAGACTCACTCCTGTGATTGCTTGCAAGGGATTTACAATTAAATATTAGCTTTTACACTTTTACATTTGCTTTAAGTTAAACCGTCCCAATACTTATCCCCACATTAGGCGGAGGGATGAAATGTTACATTCCGTACTTCTGCCTCATATGAATCTTTTAATCATATTTATAGATATCTTGACACCACAGCTAACAGAGCAATTTTGACTTTACTGTTCTAATACTTAGAGGGCACTGTATATTTTATACATTATATATATATATATATATATATATATATATTTCTCCAAAGTATTATGAAAGTATGCAAATTGATATTTTACTTATTTGCAAAAGTGAATGCAGAATGCAGCAATTAACCGCACAGGATAACGTATCACGCGTTAGAATTTTTAGAATTATGGAGGATGCCTTTTAATCGCAGAGAATGCACAAGAGTCTCCGAAATGCAATGTGATGCTTTTGATTACAAACCAATTCCAAAAGAATTATTGGAAGCATATAAAGTAGTTAGCTTATGAGGTGTTCTGTTAATGCCCTTGACATTCTCTGCGAGATGATGCACTGCACCATACACAGCCAGGCAGGTCACTAAGTTCACCCCATTAGAGTGCAGCGATTTGAGAGCAGTGAGAGGGCTTTGCAGCCCTGGCACATGAAACCCATACAGAAAGGGCATTATTCAGGGGATAATTTACTTTGCTCACACATTTTCATTGCAATCATGGCAGAACAATAATATTCCTAATGGACCATTGAGAGGCTAAGGAAATAAAGAAAAGTCCCACAGTGCCATGTGTCCCCCTGAGTGTCACAGCTGGCTGCATACACATGATCTCAGCATCTAAGGCAAAATAATTCATCAAATACCAATGCACCTTTAAAATACCACATCGAATTGTATGTTTCAGCGTATTTTGGTAAGTAGAAATGTCAAATTAATTATGTACTTTTAATTTGAGCCTGTAAATTGATCAAAATTAATGAATAACTATAATTTCATAAATAGGCCATCTTTTTAATTACTCATAAAAAAATATCTCAGCAAACATTAAACTGGCTTTGGCAATGCCAAAAAGCATAGAACATCTTGTGCACAGGATATGACCAAGTTGAAGGCTTGGCTCATGAATATTAACAAACTAATATGCATGGATGTGCTAGAAAGATTACCTAGCAATGTCAGCATGAAGTTAATTAATATTCATGTGTTCAGTCTTTGCCATATGGTGACATCACAACCTATCCTTCATCTTAAAACTCATTCTAGTGCCTATGATATTCTCAGCATATTATTCTCTAAATTGATTCAGAATGGCAGCTGAAACAGCAGCGTCAGATGTTGACAGTCACAGAAGTGAGTTCTTTGCTGCAGCTGTTCTAAAGGTCAGTATCCGTCTGTAGTCTAGATCGCTGAAAGCACTGCTCTAGAAAAGATGAATACTCACCATTAACTATTCCAGTGCCATTCTCCACTTTGCTCTTCTGAGCAGTCTTAAACTCTTTAAGTGAGAGGTAGAGCACCCGGCGGACCACTCTCTCTTCCGACCATGGGATCCCATCGTTATCATCCTGCAGAAAGGAAAGAGTTCATTTTAGAGCTCTAAAAAATGAAACTGATGACCTAAAGTTACATCATAAGAAAAATAAACAGCTTTTTAAATAAACTGTTTTGGATTAATTAGTCAAACAATTGGAAAACCGGCATGATTTCATTATGTCAAACAAATGAAATGACAAACACTGAGCGTGGATGAGAAAGAAAAAAACACAGCAAAGCTATACAGACAGAGGACTGTGCTATAAATAGTGCAGTTGGCTGCAGTTTCTCAATCCCAGCACATGTCAGAAAGCCTTTTATTACTGAATGCTCCAAAAGCAATCACAACAAATGCTCTCGATGTTAGCATAACATTTGCTCCCCATAGATTACCTAATGTGCTGTAGTAAGACATCTCTGTTCTAGGTAGCTGAATGACCTCACTGTTCTTCACATTTCTCTCAAAGCCTCAAAACAAGTCTTTCATCCAATAATGTGATCTCTTATAAATGGTCAAATCTCATAACATCTCATTGCCTTGGCCTTATGCCTTCACCATAAATGGGGTAACAAGCCAAGCTTGTTCTCAATCATGTGCCCTAGTGTTGCACTGTCACTAAATGACCAATAATAATGCAGTGGGGGATTCAACAGGCTATTCACATGGGTAACAATACAATAGTTCAGGGGGTTTTAAAGTCGGCATGAAACAGAAGTTGTGAATTTTTTTTCTTTCCTATTGTTATGCATATGTATCTTAGTGAAACAACTTCTCGAACAAGAAAAATTTAGTGCAGGACTTGATTTTGTCCATCAGGGAATTGATTGGATGGTTGTGGTTTGCTATTACTGTGATCTCACGTGAGTGACAGGTTGTCCCGGCCTTACAGTAAACACACCATCAGAGAAGTGAAGAGACGTCTATTGAAAGAGGTAACGTTATTTTGATTGAAGACTACGAGGGCACATAGACATTGTAGCCGATATTCGGTAATGCGATAAATCGCGATAATGAATATGCACGATATTGTAATCGTCGGCACTTCAGAATACCGTAAATAATAATTTATTACCAATTATTAATTTTTCTATAAGGCAATTACGAATACTTTACCCATCAATCGTATAAAATGCACAACACCGCTGTATTCTGCGTCAAAAGGACACGCGCTCAGATGTAAACAATCCCAACGTGCACGAGAAGCACATGGCGGAACCTATGGGCGGAACCATAGTGAAGGAGACGAACTGAATGAAAGTGCGCGTTCACTCTCTGACAGCAGAGGGCGCTGATGGAACAGCAGCGTGCAGCGGTTACCACGGAAACCGTGCAAACAAAGTAACTGCGCTAGTGAAGTTTTTAAAATGCTTCAAACAGCCATTCATTTTTTTGTAATCTCAGTGTTGTTCATCACAGCACCAAATACTGAATACTTAAAAAAGACTTAAAAGAATATTTATTTTCAAACCTAAACATTTTTATATTTTAATCGGAACTACAACATGCCCTAATGATTAGAAACTTTCTGATTATTTGTTATTGTTCAGTAAAACTTTGAAAGCATACAGCTTCATTAGTTAACATGTTAATTCATTATCACTAAACTGACAATAAAAATACTTATGAAGTATTAATTATTATTAATTAATGTTAATTTCTTAGTTACTATTTAATAACATTACTAAAATCAAAATAACTTATTTAATGGACCCGAGATAAAACTAACAATGATCAGTTGTGTTTCTAAACTAACATTAACAAAAAATAACACTTTCTGTATCAAATGTAGCTATTGCTCAATCTTAGTTAATGCTTAAATAGAGTAAAGTGTTATCTGTTGTTCTTTATAGCCTAATTCTTTTGCATTTTAATCTGTTTGAAAATTTCAGTCAGAGTTGTTTTTGTTTTATTACAAAAAAGAGTTCTTAAACCTGTTAAACTATGACAAAAATGGTTTTGCAACTTATTTTAATATCGTGATAATACCGTATACCGTGATAAAAGCTTCATCAGTTAATCGCAACATGAAAATTTGATACCGTCACATGCCTAGCACATTTAAAGCATTTATAATAAACACTGCAATATTATGTTAAAAAAAATCATCCATAAAAAAAGACTTCTCAATTTTGATTTCATGGTGACTTTAATGCCAAAGATCCCTAATTATATTTTGAACACGAGGATGTGTACATTTTCTTATTTTGTTCATAGATTTTTCAGAAGCTACTGTATGAAGCGACGAAAATACTTTTTGTGCGCAAAAAACTAACAAAAATAATGACTTATTCAACAATTTCTTCTCTTCCCTGTCAGTCTCCTATGCTGTTTATGTTGTATAGACATTGCAGCGTATACAGTTTGTTTTTTGTGCACAAAAAGTATACTCATCTTTTCAAACATTAGGTTTGAACCACTGTTGTCATATTGACAATTTTAACCATATCTTTACTACCTTTCTGGGCCTAGAAAGTGGTAATAACGTTTCAGTATATCAGGGGCCAAAAAGCTCTCAGATTTCATCAAAAATACCTTAATTTGTGGATAAACTAAGGTCTTACGGGTTTGGAACGACATGAGGGTGAGTAATTAATGACAGATTTTTCATTTTTGGGTGAACTAAGCCTTTAAAAAGTTTACATCCCCCGGCACATACATTGTGTTGCCTTCATGAGTATCAGTGAATGTTTTCACCTTTTGTAACAGTCCCTCCATTGTCATCAGTGTGGAAAAGAATCATACAGTCACTGTTGGAAAGGGTATTCAAAAATGCAGATGATGCTTGAAAACTTTGAACTGGTTAATGTGTGTAAAATATTATTTTGTCTTATGGACTATAGCATGACAGGCCAGAGGCCATACACAGAGGAATGTTGTATAGTCATCACTGCAATCAGCATAAGAGCACCATGCTTTCATGAAGCCAGATTTGATTGTTATCACTATAAACGTGACTTATTTTAGCAAACTGATCCTGAGAGCAAGACTCGTAATCATTTTGCCCTCCCCCCAGTGACAGCAATGTGAAATACTTGAGATGATTAGGACGATGTGAAGTGCTTGACCCCAGCTTAGGGCCTCCTCATGGCACACGAAGAAAGTGGCACTCGCTAGGGAACTTCTAGTCACCATGGAGACGGTCTTCCACAGGTCTATTGTGGCGGTCATGTGAAAGTCCCTGTCAGGGTGAACTCAAAACGATATGACATTTCACGAGCGAGGGCCAAGCTGTATTATTTATGAGATTATGCAAGTAAGGTCCCACAAAAAGAGACACTAGAAAGTGGAAGTCAATATCTATAGACTTCCAGACAGGGAAGGAAAGGCTTCTCTTATAATTACAAAACCCCATTTCATCTTAACTTAACATTGTGGTTTAAACAGTCCACAAGCAACAGGATACTACGCAACAGGATACCACGCATCAATAATTATAATTTAAAAAATATAAAGTCAGTCAGGCAGTTATGGAGGAAAAACTGATGATTACATATATACATACACTGCCCTGCCAAAAAAGTTGCTGTTTGGATTTTAATAGGCAAATACTTAAGAGTCTATGGTTGGATCATTATGAAGAATCATTTTTACACATGAATTGGCACTGACCTTAAAGGATTAGTCCACTTTTAAATACACTTTTCCTGATAAATTTACTCACCCCCATGTCATCCAAGATGTTCATGTCTTTCTTTCGTCAGTCGAAAAGAAATGAAGGTTTTTGAGGAAAACATTCCAGGATTTTTCTCCTTACAGTGGATTTCAATGGCTACCAACAGATTGAAGGTCAAAATTACAGTTTCAGTGCAGCTTCAAGGGCTTTAAACGATACCAGATGAGTAATAAGGCTCTTATCTAGCGAATCGATCGGTCATTTTCGGAAAAAATACAACCGTTTATGCTTTATAAACAAAATATCGCCTTGAACGTACTTTCCGCTTCCGCATTCTTCAAAACGCTTAGGCTGAATGTCCTACGCCTTCCCTATTCAAGTTACGGAAAAAAACGTAACTGGCGACGCGTTCGTTCCGTATTTTTCGATTCGCTAGATAAGAGCCTTATTACTCATCTGGCATCGTTTAAAGCCCTTGAAGCTGCACTGAAACTGTAATTTTGACCTTCAATCAGTTGGTAGCCATTGAAATCTACTGTAAGGAGAAAAATCGTGGAATGTTTTCCTCAAAAACCTTCATTACTTTTCGACTGATGAAAGAAAGACATGAACATCTTGGATGACATGGGGGTGAGTAAATTTATCAGGAAAAGTGTATTTAAAAGTGGACTAATCCTTTAACCTCAGTAGGGCTGCATGATTAATCGCATGCGATTGTCATGCATGCGTGTCTCGTCAGTAAAGCCGGTTCTGTGATTAGCGGTAAATGTCCATCACCTGCTTTCAAATGGAGCGGCACTTAATATACAGAGCCGTAGTTCGCGGACAAGCTACGCAATATCGAGTTCATTATCGAAGGCGATTCATCTGCGATATTGAACGCAATATTGCATAGCTTGTCCGCGAACTACGGCTCTGTATATTAAGTGCCGCTCCATTTGAAAGCAGGTGATGGACATTTACCGCTAATCACAGAACCGGCTTTACTGACGAGACACGCATGACAAGCTCATGCGATTAATCGTGCAGCTCTAAACCTCGGTGTAAGTTTTTGGGATGTGCTGGAGGAGACTTTCCAGAGTGCTCACCTCTTGCATTGTCAATACAAGATCTTGACCAAAAAATGATGCACCTCTCGATGGAAATAAATGTTGTGATGTTATTTCCATTGAGAGGTACATCAATTTTTGGTCAAGATCTTTATACATAAATAAAATATAAATAAATATATATGTTGATATTTATATATTCGCTCTGACATGGCTTTAAACTGTGATTTTCTCCTACAATCATGATTGATGATTTAAATCTATATCCAACAAGAGTTACAGCACAAAGCCTGTGCATGTCACCTAGGGTGCAGCAAAGAAGGGGAAGAGAATCTAATCACAGCAGAATCAAGGTTTATTAAACAAAAACTCAAAACACTCAGAAAACAAAGAAACAGAACAACCGGTATAACATGACATAGAACGGACAACTGAACAAAGGAAACTGAGGACTTAAATACACAAAGGGTACACGAGGAGCAACAGGTGAACTTATTTAGTGAATAACTGGCACACACAAGGAAACTAGGTCAACATACAAATGCAGGGAACAGGAACAGAACCAAAACATAATCCTGACAGTGGATTTATGGCCAATTTCAGTGTTTTTATGCCAGCGCAAGGTGCTTTGCTAATTCCAGAATAAAATTTGCTTACTTGATGCTTGGAAATTGACAGTTAAGTGAATGATTATAGGATATCCTGGTCCATTATTTGATCAAGGAGCGCTGACACACCTCATAAAAGAAATACAACAATATAATTCCACTATTTTCACTAAACATGCCTGTTGTGTTGCCCTAATATACAGTATAGAATTTTCCAATTAAGGTAAGATCTAATATCAAAACTATAATCACAGATGGTGCATGAGCTCAATATCTCCAAAATCAATTAAACACAAGATTCATGTTGCTCATTTAACTGTCATAATCACTTCCTCTGTGAAAACGACCTCATGTGCATCCTCCTTTTAACCACATCAGTTTGCTATTTGTGTCAGTATATGTAGCTCCAGGCAGCTCTTACAATTACACTAGCATCTCTCACCACACACATCTCTAAGTCATGTGCTGGTTTTTATTACACTACCAGCAACCTTGTCAATTATTGATAAAGGTGTATTGTGTCTGAACTCGTGAGGATAAGTTTGTCACCATAAGCACAAAGCAGATCTTTCATGACAGCAACATATATCAGTTGAATTAAAGGACTTCACCTTTGTTTACATTTGGAGTCCATAATCCAAAGATCAAGCGAGGCATCAGAACAACAACAAAGAGCAAAAAGCAAACAACAGAGGACAAAGTCAGAGGAATAATGGCAGAATAATAGGGTGCAGACTGAGGCCTGTTTAATTCTAGTGTGTGGGTTTGATTTGCATACAGATAACTTGTCAAACGCTTTTATTAAACATGATGGTTTTAATGAGTAATTGCTCCCTTATGGATTGCACACACTTGAATCCAAAAGCAACTAGTGTTACAATCAGGAAAATTACTGAAAACGCTTTAAACTTTACCTAAAGTTTAACACAGACATTGATTCAGACAGAGCATTAGTTGGGTCTGCGAGCGCTGCTTCACACAGATCAAATTTAAACAGGGCAGCAGGGGCAGACGGGCTGAGGGCCAGCCTGCCAACACATTGAATCTGACCTTGTTTACCCATCTGTCTCAGACCGGTCACTGGTCACTCATACACACACACACACACACACACACACACAGCTGACTACTACTAATGTTAACAAAAGCAAGCTGGCATGAAAAAAAAAAAAAAAATGGATCTATTATTTACCCAGGACCAACAACCTGACGTTAAACCAACATCGACTGGCCTATCACCACGGTACACGCAGGTGTTCCGATTGTAAATGATGACTGGCAATGCTCTTAAGAAAATTTCACTCAGATAAGCTTCTCAAATAAGCCATTTAACAGCACTCAATGTCACACCTACTCCATTGACAACATGAAAGCTTTCCATTTCTAAAAAGCTACACCAACTGGAAATACATTTTCACAGATAAGCAAAACTGTTCCAACTCTACACAGGGGTGCATGATATATCTGCCCTATATTGGTTATCAATTTTTACCTGTAGATATTGGATATTTATTATCAATATTGGATATTTAATTGTTGCTGTATATTTTAAATTGTAAGTGACATTTGCCATCATCTAGCACCAAGGCCGTAACCACCATAGGCATTGAGGGGGACAAGCCCCCCCCCTTCCTAATAAATTGTCCCCCCTAATAATTGAGATTTCTTAAAGGGTTAGTTCACCCAAAAATGAAAATTATTTTCATTTATTACTCATTCCACACCCATAAAACCTTCATTCATCTTCGGAACTCAAATTAAGATATTTTTGATAAAATCCCTTACACTTTCAATGCCCAGAAAGCTACTGGAAACATATTCAAAACAGTTCATGTGAGTACTTTTTGTGCGCCAAAAAATGACTTTTTAACAATATAATAATGACTTTAACAATATCTAGTGATGGCCGATTTCAAAACACTGCATCATGAAGCTTCGAAGCTTTACAAATCTTTTGTTTCGAATCAGTGGTTCGAAAACGTTTTACGGGTGTGGAACGACATGAGGATAAGTAATAAATGACATCATTTTCATTTTTGGGTGAACTAACCCTTTAATGCTGCCCTCCATTATGCACCGCTCTGTTTGTTGTTAGGATGACAGACAGTTTAAAAGGTTAAATTTTTATGCTGGTCTGCCTCAGTGGTCTAACAGCACTCGTCAATATCAAAATGATGGCCAATCAGATCAAAGAAGGCGGGGCTTACTATTTACTGAAGATGAGTGTGAATTCCAACACAACGCTTTTAGTTTTTACAGTAAAAGAGTGCATGCATGGTAAGATATAAGTAGTTAAACATTTAATATTTGACAACTGTATTATGATGGATGTTTAACAACCCACAGTAACGTACAGTGATGCAAAATACTCAACTTTTTTATGGAATTCCTCCATTTTGAATTGAAAATACTGAACTGAACTGAATGTGATGAGACAAGAAACGTTTTTTACATTTTTGACATATTCAACATACAAATGAGTGAATGTGTGCATATTTTGAATAAAATATTATTCACAAAGGGTTTAAATGGACTACTTCACAACTAGGCTATACTTAGACCTAGAACTTCACATTGTTATTTCTTCTTTATTCCCTTAAATCCCTTTTAATTCTTGAATTATTTAATTTCTTTACATAAAAATACCCCCCTTGGATGCCCCCCAGTGTTCAAGACATTGTTACGTCCTTGTCTAGCACTAACGATTACTGGAATGATTTAACCCTTTAAAAGCCATTTACATTTAAAAGTGCATGTCGGAGTGTGTGCGTGCATTTGTGAAAAAAATTAAGTTACCATATCTATTTCTATATTTATCTATAAACTACAAAATTTTTATTATCTGTTATCATTCATACTTTATATTGTTCTGATGCCTAAATTCATTTATAGAACACTTTTTTTTAGTATAGTTTTTTTTTTTTTTTTGTATTTTTAAAATATTATTAGTTTTTAGTATAGATTTATAATATTGGCCATTCATCAGTTCTTTGTATATAACATAAAAATAATTCTTTGCTTATTTGTTTCAGCCAGAATTTCAATACTGAAATTTCAGGATAACGGAATACTTCTTCAAAAAAAGCTGCTGATCTTTATGCTTGCACTGCAAATAAATGTTTTGGTGCCACACAATCTTCACTGACTGTACAAACACAAAGGACTCAATGCTCAGGGGAGTTCCCACAAGCCTGACTGTAGCATTGCATCCTAGAGGTTTGCTTATCAAGGACACTTTGTTTCCAGTGACAGCACCCTCTACACATTCACCTAGCTGTGAAGACAGATTGCTGCAGACAGAGCCAAGGAAGCACAGACCCACCCAATGACAATCCCCTCTCCTGCCATGACAACAGGAGAATGCCAGTGGCAAACCTGGCCGCTTTACCATATGCACTTCCCTCCCTCTCTTCCTATAGACATGAGCGGTGTTATACACTGGGATGGATTAAAACTAATTTAAAACTCAATGAGCTACTACCATGCATGACGGTGGTATGAAGACTCGAGAGACAACAGACGCTGGAGTCACCTTGCACTGATTCTCAATACACTAAAGGCAGCAATATTTGCTCATCATCTAAGTTTTGCTGAAGCCTTTAAATACATCAAATTGCTATTTATGACATTTTTAGTACCATCTCTCAAGAAAACAAATTAAACAGCCATTAAATCAATAGATAAAAGCCAGACATGTTTCTTCATAAAAACATCTCTTGATAATGACATCGCAGTAATAATAGTACCCAGTTCGGCAAGCCCATTCGGATACAATATGTCTCCTTGGAGTTTGGGATGACTGCTTCAATTAGTGCACAGCTGGACATGTCTGAGATGGAGGGATGAAGCAGCCATTACAAGCTTCCTGCAGTTTTTACATCATCCTTTGTTTTATTTTAGAGTTGTTACACAGCCACAAAATTTCATTACACAGATAAAATGCAACGAGGCTTTACAGTAGTAGACGACGCAAGCGATATTAATCATTTTCCTTGCTCATTTATCAGCTCATCACAGCTGAATATTATCCAGAGGTTTAGCAGTGTTGACATTATAAAGATGGATGCCTCATATAAAATTATTCAATAAATTCTAATCATTATAAAATATGTAATATTTCATTATATATAATAATCATAATATGTGATAAACTGATTATTAATTTAGCCATTACTCCAGTCTTCAGCATCACAATGTATAATATGCTGTGCGTGTGTGTGTGTGTCTCATAAGTACTTAAATTCATAAAAACATTCACTTGTAAGTGAACAAATGAGTCAGCATGTTTAGCAGTACATAAATCAATAACATCCAACAGCATATCAATTCTGTTGTTACTATGTTAGATTAGCAATTTGACCTTATTTAACACTATTTTACAGTGTCAGCATTTCACATAATGCATGTTACTATAATTAATATAATAACAATCAGATCTACAAAATAATTACAGAGCAAGTTCATGTAGTTCATTAGTAGAATTCATTAATTATGTAAATACACAGTAAAATGAACATTGTAATATAAAGTGTGACTAAGTATTTCCTTAGGCCCTATATTTCAAACCACATTAGCAATCATATATATCATATGAACAAAGACCAAAACTGCACTGAGACATAAAAAGCAATCCAGTCGCTGAAGTAAAACCAGACCGTGACGAATTAAAACCTCATTTTGTCTCTGTCAGTTACAGGGATGAGGAACAAATGTTTAAAAACGAGAATGAATTAAATCAGATAATAATCACCCTTATTTAGGATTAAACAAACAATTTTTGGCTTCTTACCAGTGAAGATGCCCCACTAAACTAGTTATTCAAGATTTGCAATAACAGTCAACATTTTCTAGCTGTTTTATGAACACCTGAAATGAATTAGTCTATCTAGTGTTTATCGATGTAGCGCTAACCTAAACAGGATCAGTGTAGCATGGGCTTTAGTTCTCCATTACTGTGTGAAGCAAACTGATGCCAAGGATGAGTCTGAAGGAGCTATCAAATATCTCTGACTGCTGAGGCCAAAGAAAATGTGTGGGACACAAGAGCTTCCAGTTTAGATGGCCATCTCTGGCATGTGAGGCAAGCCTGTGCTCACTGTAAACACAGAGCGATATATATCTGCCAATTTCTGCTCTGTTGTCACATTAAATAGATTTGTTTTCACATATGGTGCTTGGGAGAAAGCGTGAAACACGATTTCTTACAGCCTTCCTCATTTCCACAGCCTGTTCATTTACACTACACTTCAGTAATGTTACAATAATCCACAGTAATAATGTGTGTTGTAACCTCGCCTAATCCTGAATGGCATTGTGTAATATTCTTAAACAGAAAGAACGAGATCTGATCGCATAATGGGAACTGTCACAGAGTTACTGTGTAAATACAGCCTGGTTTACAATGGAAAGTGACATATCAATTCTGTTGCTGATTCATGCAGTCCTGATTAAAAATCTCTTGATCCCTGTGTAGATTTACTAACCGACCATATCCGGTTTGGCAAGAGAGGAGAAAGAATGTACAACATTCTCAGTTTCAATGCGGACAACACGCTATTTATATTCATAGCCTTACGTTTTCAAAAACAGTCTAGGTTTTTAGCATGTTTACAGAATTACCTTCATATTGAACCCTGATGGATTTCCGTGAGCATGAAGTGTTAAAAGTGTGTTTGTGCTTGTGCCTTCACATGTCTAAACATCTAAGCGACAGCTGTATTTGATCCACTGGATTGCAATGAATTACAGCGAATGCCAACTAAAGCCAAGGCAGAGAGCCCCATACAAAGAAGCTATCATCTTTAAACGGATCATTCCCAGCCTCATACAACCAAACTGGATGTTCAGAGCTTGTACTTCAAACCATGTGGCAATTAAACATCAATGTAAACAAAGACATCAGACCGCAACTGAATGAAATAGTAACCCTCTGAGAATAACTGAATGATTTTTGTATATACATTTCTTTTCTTTTTTGCTTGAATCTGCTTTTAAATCTAGAAATGCATCAAGATTTTGTCCTGCAGCCATTTTGTCCTGCAGTTTTCATATGGAGAAGATGCATTATAATGTTACCCAGATAAGGTTATATTCAAAGGGTAGACCAGTGGGGTCCAGGGCACACTAGGGGGCCTCAGCAAGCTTCCAAGGGGGCCTCGAGGTGACTTAAATTATTCAAAACAAGGCAAAAGCAGCATTAAAATAAGCCAAAGCAACTTGATATTTCTTAATTTAAAGGTGCACTATGTAATATTTTCTGTCCGCTTGAGGTCTATTCAAAACAAAGGCGTAGCTTGATGACGCCAAGTTTAAGCACGGAATCTTGAGACATGTGGTCTTCATCTCAACAGTCGGTGGAAAAGAACTGGGATAGGACTCGGGAACAAATCATGTTCATGGATACGATTATTATTGTTACTGTAGTATAAAGTAGAGCAGGACCGAGTGCTGTGGGAGCTGAACGAGGCCACTGGAGCGATTGCGCAACACACACCTCACAAGCAGCGGGACTTTTATTATTGTGCCACAGTCGCCGGCGCTGCTTCTGCTATTCCGGTCATGAGTATGAGGTAACGCAGCTCTGTTTATCATATTAGATACATTTGAGTGTGTTGAAAATGATGTTATAGCGTTACTCTGTGCGTTCGCTCGGCGGCTGCAGTGTTTGAGACACACTGCAGTAAGCTAGATCGATTTTAGAATATCATATTAAATGCTGGGTGGCTTGTGTTGATAAATGGCATGCAATTAATTTTAAAACGTATTGTATGATGGAGAAAATGATGTATTGTTGTTACTAAAAATAAAGCTGCATCTGATTATGCTATGTTAGCTACTTGAAAAAAGTGTTTTTCTCTGAGGCATAGTAAAGCATGGTAATTAGACTTGGTTAAAATGGCAATTTTCTCACTATTTACAAATAGTTGCAAACATTTGGGATGTTGTAAGTACTCAAGCGAACAAAATATATAACACTGGCATAGTGGTTTTTGTATATTTTACTGCAAAATTATTACATATTGCACCTTTAACTCATCCCCTCAGCAGCTGTTTTTCTTTAAAGAACCAGGATTCCCAGTGTCTTGAAAAAACAGGATATATGAGGTAGCCTAATTTTAAAATAATTTCTCATCTATTCTTAAAAATACAAATCAAACAACAATTAATAATATTAATAGGTTAAAATTAATGCAAACCTATAAAATAGTGATACTTATTTCTTTAACATGTTCATTAAAATGGCATGTGGATCTGAGCATTTCAAGTAGAGGTTCACACAGATGATGGGTCAAAATAAATAAATAAATAAAACCCCTCACTCACTCAGGGATTAGTTTGATCAATTAATAGACTGGACAAGACACATCTGATAAAGTGACAGCAGAATGGGTAGGAGGCACAGTTAACATATAGGCTATCTTAGCAATAAAGAGGTCAGTCTGCTTACACCATCTAACCAGTAGGAGGTCAGAGACCGGCTGTAAACCACCTCAGCCCTTACCACAATACAAGCATCTGCCCACGATTTGACAAGCTAAGTTCTTGTGACATTGAAAAACCGACCTACACACACTCTCACAGAATGATGACCGCAAACACACACACGACCACAAACTGACCACGCTAGTGTCGCGAGACGGTCGTTTACATCGACTGGAGCTACTATATGACAAAATTGCATGTGGAAATCAACATAGCAACATGTCACAGACACCGGAAATGCGAAATCTAACAAGGTACACTTCAAAAGCCCAATGCATTATTTGGGTCAACAGCACGATTCACATCGGCCAGTCTGTCCGTAACCTCCAAATCAAACAGAAGATGGTTCATAGACTGGTGGTTTATAACATCTGACCTAATTCTGTCACCAGACCTGACGATAACATAACACAAGGGGACAACAGCGATGTGATTAATGCAAATTACAAGGCAGCTGCCACTGAATTCGATGGTCACGCAACGAATTAAATGTCAAATTTGCACTTACAAATTTCTTTTGAATGATATTTCTCTTCGGCCTTTCCCTACTCATTTTGCCCTCCAGACTGAATTCATTAAAGGTCAGACGGCCACATCAATTCTGATTATTAAAAAAAAATCTTTTCGTTGTTGTAGCACGTGATTATTTAAATCCCTGGTAGCAAAATGTCGAGGTAGGCAGAGAATGTTGTATCCCGGTCAATCGGCGTAGCCTGTCTTCTTTTCACAGCTCAAGACACGAAAGAAGTAAAAGAATCCAAATCTGAAGATCCATGGCGATTAAAAAGGGTCTGTGTAAAAAAACAACGACAACATATCCACCGAAATGCGCCGGAGCAGCCAATCTTCCATTTGAAAGCTAAACGGCGTATTGTCAGGGCTCCCCGCACCACATTCTTGCAGTCAAAATAAAAGCCAGCTTCTGGCTTCCATTCTCGTAGGTTGTAATATGTCGTTTACTGTTACATTATGCGGGTGCAAAACAGTCAAACAGACCAATTTGAAAAATCTGGAGTTGGGTTTTGGCTGCCGCTGTGCTCCCTCATATTGTGTGAACTCAATGGCACCGATGTTAATGCGACCTAGTGGCGTCTTTCATAGGAGGCTCCGTCCTATCATTCACCCTCAGCACGTTTAGCGGTTCATTTGAAACAGGACACGAATCTTTTAGCATTTTTCTTAACTTCTTTTAGCTCTCTGAATAAATATCACGAAATATTTTCTGACTGAGTTATTGTTAGAAGGTGCAGAAAAACAAAGATGCGTAAAAAAGACAAACAAAAAAGATGCTGCTTTTCAGCCCATATGGTTCCATGTGCAGACAAAATAAACAGTTTAAGAGTCCTTTACATGTTATTAGAACTGTCATGAAGCTTAGGTGAGTCACACTATCATAAAGAACATTAGAGCAATGTCACTAGATTGTAAACAATACTTTTTTTTTTTAACAATAATCAGTTTCATGTGCCTTTGTTGAGATTTAAAATGCAATGACTGACAGATTGAAATTTGCTTGTAAGAAGTGTCAGTTTAGTGTTACAAATGATTTCTAACCAGTAGCATTATTCACAAGTTGTGAATAATGAACCTACCAAATATAAATTCCTTACAATTCACATGCAAACCCATATATGGTTTATGAGCACTTCTCCAATAAATTTTTTCAAATAAATATCAGCAATTGCTAATTCTAGAAACCCGCAGCCCAGAATGCATTGTACTATGCCAATGTTGGTGAAATCAAGGAGTCTTTAAGGATTATAGCAAACCCCTCTCTGTGATAATCCAGGGATTATTTCTAAAAATAAACCCTGATCAGCAATCCCAGTATATGGGGATGAAACTGATGGGGTATTTTTCCCTATTACAGTATGAAGTGTTATGAGTGTCATTCATTTGAATTAGACAACAGGGAGAACTGCTGTGAAAATCAAAGTAATGCATCGTATTGTGTTATATTTACATTTACATTTACGTAAATTCATTTAGAGGACACTTTTATACAAATATTTTGGTATATACACAGTCAAACCAAAAATTATTCAGACACTAGATATAATTTTTAATATTTTTTTTACTAGTGGGTGCAGGACACTATAGTTCATGTATGTAAGTGAGGATAGCAAAATAAAGTAAACTGTAACATACCCAAAACATTCTTCATACAGTGGACTACCAGTAAAATTACTAAAAATTTGGGACCAAAAATTATTCAGACACTTTGATCTGACCATGTTTTGCTTAAGTGTTATCTGACTTTTTTTCTGACATAGTTTAACTCTGAGATCTTGTCATATTTTATTACCATTTTTTAAAACTATAGTGAATAAACTAATAATGAATGAAATATTCAAGGTGTCTGAATAAATTTTGGTTTGACTGTATGTGTGTGTGTGTTACTTTTAAAAGTAATGCATTATACATCACCTTACTCCCTTAAAAAGTAACTAATTGAGTTTAGTTACTTTTTATGGAAAGTAATGCAACGTTACTTTTGCGTTACCTTTTCCTCACCCGGGCTAGGCTTGCTTGTTTGCTTTATAATAACAAAAAAAAAACATAACTTCTATTTTTGGCCAATGTACAATGTGTTGTTTTAAAAGTTACTTTAAAAGTTATTTAAAAGTAATGTGTTTCAAAAAAGTAATTTGATTACGTAACTCGCATTACTTGTAAATTAATGCATTACCCCCCAACCATATATAATGCTTAGAAAACTATACAGGCTGTTAATGAGTTTCAGTTTTGGCTGTATATTGTTTTTTCCATATCCATTTCTTTGGTTTTAGAATCATATTTTCTTAACTAAATCTCTCTCTCTCTCTCTCTCTCTCTCTCTCTCTCTCTCTTTTTTTTTTTGCTGGAAAAAGTGTAAGATGGGATCTTCCTGTGATTGTGAGTCTGAATATCTGCTGAAGTCTGTTCTTTGTCTTTCTACCAGGATGAACATTATCATTCAGGCTGAGCCTGAGGGCAGATAGGCCTCTTTAATTGGAACAGCGTTAAAAATAACCTCAAGAGGTATCAGGGGCATATCACAGCACAAGTGCCCATTTCATTGCACCAGAGACTTTTGGCCAGAGTTGTAAATGCCAAAGACAGGAAAAGTAAACTGCAAGAAGTTGGTAATGGTTTTGGTTAAATGATTAAACGACAAAGAACCACTAGAGAAAAAAAAATGTATGTAAAAGATGTGTTATATATTTTAAAATGTCATACTTCTGGACTATCAAGTGAGATAGCTGTCATTAAATTCATGAGGATACACTGATATTCTCGAGCATATGGCTGATGGCTATTTAAATTTTCTTGTCCATTGAGTTTGAAAAAAGGAAAATTGTTCTACCCTTAGTTTTGTTAAATCACAGGCTGCAAAACAAGAGCTTGTCCCGTATTTTCTCTCATTAAGTTCTAAAAAATAGGGTTTTAAGTAGACTATGAATGCCAAAATAATGGGCCACCCTGCTGTCAGTGGAATCAGTTCATCACTTTAAAACATGCCTGTCCCTGGGGCAGAGTCAGAGATGTAGGCTAATTGTGAAGCACTAGACTTTGAAGAGAAGTGCTCAGCAGAACAGAAAAGATTTTTGGTTGATTGCCAAACCAAGCAAACTCTCAAGGAAGTAGTTTTTATTGCAAAGAAAGGACACAATTCAAGTCTGCAGTGATTGTTCTGCTTTAGTAGATCCACATATGCTTGAAGGGTTGGTCAGATGTTAAAGGAATGTATTGAAATAACAAGGTATTATGAATGTCTAGTTTCTTTGGATTATTTATCCACTGTCATCAATAACTAATAGGTTGCCCCTATACACACATATGAGAGGTTACTCAGATATGGAGATTTATTGTGGCATATCTTCAAGTGTAGCAGATGGACTGGCGGTGTTCAGCATGAATCCACCGGGCATCATTGTATTAGAGTAGCCGATCCTAAAATGCCTTGTAAATAAATGAACAATATTACGCACTTTATTTGTTGAGACAATACATAATAGCTCAGAAAGAAGTTTAGTTTCCTGTAATAGTGGAAATGAAAACATATTTACTTTCTAGAGTTTCAGTATGTGGAAATATTTGGTTGTTGATAACGCTGAACCTCTACACATGGATTTTCAAACAGATGGAGGCCACGGGAAAGCTGGAGCTCTGCTGCAGCCATTAATAGCCATCTACTAACTGTTCTGGAATTAATGCAATGGCCCTCAGTACCGCCAACGCCTTTAACATATAATTTATGGCCTTCAAATGTTCATATTTTAGCAAATTCACTCTTCACATGGTTGGTTCATCATCAGCACAACAGAAATATAGTGTTTTGAAATTGCATTATAAGAATTTGTGAATGAGAGAGAGAGGTTTTGACAATATATATGATAAGATTTGAAATTTATAGTGGGCTTGTTAATAAATCTAATATAAAACATAGGCGTACAACAATAAACTTTAAACCAAAATACCATTGTTGACAAAGCGAAGCAGGGGTCCTTCATTAAAATTTTTGTGAGCAAAGGAAATTATACAATTAATAGGAAATCAAATCTGGAAATAATATTGTGTACAAGTAAAAACACGCACCACATGTCCATCAAACAACTACACATGAACTTAATCTTGTGACAGAAATGGGCCAGAGCTAATAAATTCGTTTAACGGGCTTTTAACGCCCCCTTCTGGTTATTTTTGTGTCTAGCAACTATTAAATCCCCCGATGATGAAACATGAAAACAGATGATTTTAAAAGGTTTAAGTAGGTTTCCCTTTTTGGCGATCGTCTAATTTTTTGAGAATGAGGGGCGGTACATAATAATGATTTACAGGATCCTACCTTTGGTCTTAATCGGTACTTGATTAACCATGTCTGGAATACAAAATACAATGTTGCACATGACAATCAGACTCATCCGGGGAGCATTCAGACTGCGATCGACTGTCACACAAGTGGTGAGAAAGTATGATGTTTCATATAAGACTTTTTTAGTCTGTAATTTTGTTTACATAGAGTTATAGCCCATTATGCTAGTGTGAGCTAATTCTCTCACAGGTTATGGAGAAACCGTGCATATTAGCTACCACACTTGGAGCACCTGGAGGCATCTACAAATGTTTTGAAGCTTGTATCGAGAAACACTTCACTATTATCCCATATGAGAGGTTTGTACAGAGGAAAGAAGACTTCGCTGACAAAATTCAGGCACTGTTTGTGTGGGGTGCAGCTCTTAAAGTTGACCAAAACCTGTTACAGTCTTTGCCTAACCTCAAAGCTGTTGTTAATGGTGGGGTAGGAGTAGACCACCTTGATATTCCTCTGATAAATAGCTTTGGAGTCAAAGTTACCAACACTCCTCATGTGGTGGATAACGCCACTGCAGATATTGGCATGAGTTTGATGTTGGCATCTGCAAGAAAGATTGTTGAGGGTGAGATGTGTAGTTTCCTTTTCTATACTTAATTCCTGGTTTATCATATTGTTCACTGAGTCCATTGTGATATTCCTTTTCTCTGCAGGGCACAATTTTTCCAAGTTCCGGGAATCTGATGATTTTCCAGAGTCTTCTCTGGGCACTGATGTTAGCGGGGCCACCCTGGGCATCGTCGGCATGGGTAGAATAGGATACAAAATCGCCAAAAGAGCTCAAGGGTTTGAGATGAAAATCCTTTACCACAATAGGAATCGAAGGTGAATCTGTTGGACTTTGAAATGCTCCCTCTTTCACTAAATAATTTCTTACCAGCTTGAATAATTAGTAAACTCAATTCTCTTTTTTCAAATGTCTGTTTCTGTCCATTTGAACATAAAGTGGTTAGTCATTGCTTTAAAATATTTTAAAAAGTCACTGATTTACACTACTCTGTAAAAGTTTGGGGTCAGTAAGGTTTTTTTGTTTCAAAGATATTAATACTATTATTCAGCAAGGATGCATTAAATTAATACAAAACATGACAGTGAATGCATTTATATTGTTACAAAATATTTCTTTTTCAAATAATTGTTACTCTTTTGAACTTTATATTCATTAAAGAATCCTGAAAAAAATGATCACGGTGTTCACAAACATATTAAGCATCAACAACTGTTCTCAACATTGATAAGAATACAAAAAAATGCTTCTTGAGAACCAAATCAGCTTATTAAAATAATTTCTGAAGGATCATGTGACACTAATGCCTGCTGCAGTGGAGTAAAATTCAGCTTTACCATCGCAGGAATAAATTACATTTTAAAATATATTACGTTAGAAATCAGTTATTTTAAATTGCAATAATATTTAGCAATATTACAGTATTTACTATGATTTGATCATATAAATAGAGTCTTGCTGAGAATAAGAGCATCTTTCGAAAATGTTGAAAAAATCTTACTGACCCCAACTTTTGATCTTAAACTGTGTTGTCCCACGGCACTAATTCCTTTTGATATAAAGTGTGAAATTACAATGGCGCCCTTCAGCTTGGTTACATATTTACTCTGTGATTGGGAGAATATTTCATTATAAGGCTTCATGATTTCACATTAGATTGCCTTAAATATGAGGTGCAAAACTCAGTTCCTGGTGGGCCACAGTCCTGCAGAGTTTAGTTCCAACCCTCCTCCAAAACACATACCTGTAGTTTTCAAATAAGCCTAAAGAACTTGACTAGTTGGATCAGGTGCGTATAATTAGAGTTGAAGCTAAAATTCGCAGGGCCCTCCAGGAACTGAGTTTTGCATCCCTGCCTTAAATATAATTTCACAGTGTTTTATATGCTCAGGCCTGAGAGTGAAGAAAGAGCAGTTGGGGCCACATATTGTGCAAGCATGAAGGAGCTGCTACAGAGGTCAGACTTCGTCATGGTGGTGGTCAATCTGTCCCCTCAGACGCACAAACTGATTGGTGCCAAAGAGTTTGCCATGATGAAACCCAATAGCACCCTTATCAACATCAGCAGAGGTAATGTAATAGGCTGGAACAAAGCAATCTAATTAAAGGGAAACAGTCTTGTTTGAAAACTACTTTTTTCTCATAGGCTTGGTAGTAGACCAAGATGCTTTAGTGGAAGCTCTCCAGAAGAAAATGATACGAGCTGCTGCTTTAGATGTTACGTATCCCGAACCATTGCCCAGGTTTGCTTTGCTTGGTACACTTTCGTTTAATTGCAATAATATTTAGGATTGTAAAATTGCAATGTTTTTTTTTTCCTGCATTAAACACGCCACTGTATAAATTATGATTCTTTGTTATGTACAGGGATCATCCCCTGCTGGCCATCCCAAATGTCATCGTCCTGCCTCATGTAGGAACCAACACCAAGGAGACGTCTCAGATCATGGTGGAGAGGATGGTGACCAATGCCTTGGCCGCTCTAACTGGAGGCCAGATCCCTGATGAGGTCAAGGCATAGTGCCAGATCACAGAGCCATCTGTCCCTGCTTTGTTTTTAACCAGCAAAACATAGAAAATACTAATGGAGATGGAAATCATCATATTTTAAAACTACATAGTACAATGTATAGTAGATGTGATTGTTTTGTGATTTTTGTGTGTGTGTGTGCATATGAGCCACCTTTTAAATGTTACATGGATACTTCATATGTTAATTCCACATAGAATATTAAATTGTTTGTTAAATTGAATAGCACAGTATAAAGTAATATATTTCCCTTCAACAAAGTCTGTCACAACTGTGATCATCCTGATGTGAAGAAATAATTACTCAAAAATAAACTTTGTGACACTGTAATGTATGGTGTCTTTGCAAACTTTTTTTATTTTCTTGTTTCTTTTATCTGCAGATTACATTTTAGGATATCATCCTAGCTTTCATGCTTTCATTTAGTGTCTCTCTATACAGTACATACAGTTCACACACACACACACACATATATACAGTCAATCCAAAATTTATTCAGACACCTTGATCATTTCATTCATTAATACAGTTTATTCACTATAGTTTAAAAAAAAAAAAAAATATATATATATATATATATATATATATATATATATATATATGACAAGATCTCAGAGTTAAACTGTGTCAGAAAAAATAATCTTAATTATGCTAACACTTAAGCAAAACATGGTCAGGTCAAAGTGTCTGAATAATTTTTGGTTCCAAATTTTTATAAATTTTACTGGTAGTCCACTGTATGAAGAATTTTTGGGTATAATATGTCACCGTTTATTTTGCTATCCTCACATACATGTCTGAATAATTTTTGGTTTGACTTTATAAATATATAAATATATATGGTTAGAATATAAATAAAAAATATATGTATTTATTCTTCACCACTTTTGTGGACTACTTAGAATTGAAAATGATGCCGTTGTTTCCATGTTGTATCGTCTTTTGCCAAGACATTCATCCTGCTTTACGCGTTTTCCGTGATGCGAACACGTATTTTGTCACGCTGAGCTAAACAAAACCTGAGTGGTTTTCGAATAGTGGGGCAGTTACCGCTCATCGGACACCATGAACCGGGCACTTCGAAAGTCTCAGTCTCTGCGCAGCTGTTCGGTCCTCGAGGTGAAAAGTAAAGTAAGTTGTCGAATAGGCTACTTTTATTCTGATTACTGATCTCTATTCTGCATCTGTCAGTTATTATATTGCAATATAGTTTCTTTGATGTTGGCGATATGCATTTCTTTCATGATATTTTATTGAAGTACATTTTTGGAATTACTTATTCGTCATTCATATTTGAAATTCATTCAAAGAATTATTGTAACATATCTTACATGTATCTCTGTGGTACGACGCTCTTTTTTTTTAGTATTATTAGCCTGAGGGGAAGTACCTTTGCAAACAAAGACTTAAACAATCCAAACCTACACAATATCCAGAAACGGCTCACTTCTAAAATATGTCCATTGTTTCAGCTGATTGAATACAGTCACAGGTCACTCACTGCTTCTGAAGCTCACAAAGATTTGTAAGATTACAAATCTTATATCAAAAATTAACCATGTTGACCGATTTTGTCCAGTAGAACATAAAAGAGAAACCCTGTATATTATGTGTTCAGTAGCCTACAGTGTTTTCATGCAATTTCATTCATGTGCTTTTCTCTCTACAGTTTGGTGCAGAATTCAGGAGGTTTTCCCTGGATCGCTGGGAGCCTGGCAGGTATAAAGACTTCTACAGGCTTATTGTGCGTTTGCATCACCTATGGCAAATGGATGTCCTAATCGGCTATGCGGATGTCCAAGGAGAGCTGTTGCCTATCAATAATGATGACAACTTTTGCAAAGCTGTGACCTCCACACAATCTTTACTGCGTATCTTCATTCAGCTACAAGGTACAGGAAGGGAAGAAGCTCACAAATATCTTTAATTTCCTTTATTCTCTGATCCACCTATCTCACCTCACAACAAAAATAATATAATTTAATGTATGTAACAGGGCACTATTTTCCAAACACATAAGAAGGATATAAATTGTGTTTAGTTCTTATTGAAGATTCTGCATGTAGATAAATTGTAGATATTTAATTCTATGAAAAACATCATTTTAAGACCTTAAGGCCTTCAATCAAGGCATTTTATTTAGTTTTCTTTTTGATCGTCTTGAAGAAGGAATAGAAAAGGGAAGAAAAAGAAGGAATTTATCTAGTTGAGAATCATGTACTTGAGTATAATTGCTCTGTATTCCCATGTGGTGTGTTTGTTTGCCAGATAGATTATCTTTTTGCTTTCCGTTTTAGTTCATGTGATCTCTACCAGAGTTTTTAGAAGTCACCGAGTAATTTGGAAATAATTCTGGTTATAAATTTATGTAAGAATATATATATATAAACATAGAGGAAGTATGAAGAATAAAAAATACAGAAAAGAATAAATAATCAGATTTCAAATATAAAAGTGCTAAATTTAGTGAAAAAAAAAAAAAGAATGATATTTTTCTTATAGGGAGATTATTAAATGATGATTACTTCATCTGGACATTTGTTTGTTTGTTTACATGTAATGAAAATGAAAATGGATTACTTAAAAATGAAATCATTTTAAAAAATAAACAATAAAATAGATTTAAATAGATAAAAATAGATTTAAAGGTGCCCTAGAATCAAAAATTGAATTTACCTTGGCATAGTTGAATAACAAGAGTTCAGTACATGGAAATGACATACAGTGAGTCTCAAACTCCATTGTTTCCTCCTTCTTATATAAATCTCTTTTGTTTAAAAGACCTCCGAAAAACAGGCGAATCTCAACATAACACCGACTGTTACGTAACATTCGGGATCATTAATATGTATGACCCCCAATATTTGCATATGCCAGCCCATGTTCAAGGCATTACACAAGGGCAGCCAGTATTAACGTCTGGAGCTGTGCACAGCTGAATCATCAGACTAGGTAAGCAAGCAAGGACAATGGCAAAATGGCAGATGGAGAGATAATAACTGACATGATCCATGATTACATGATATTTTTAGTGATATTTGTAAATTGTCTTTCTAAATGTTTCGTTAGCATGTTGCTAATGTACTGTTAAATGTGGTTAAAGTTACCATCGTTTCTTACTGTATTCACGGAGACAAGAGCCGTCGCTATTTTCATTTTTAAACACTTGCAGTCTGTATAATGCATAAACATCTTTATTCTTTATAAATCTGTCCAACAGTGTGTAATGTTAGCTTTAGCCACGGAGCACTATCAAACTCATTCAGAATCAAATGTAAACATCCAAATAAATACTATACTCACATGATCCAATGCATGCATGCAGTATGCATGACGAACATCTTGTAAAGATCCATTTGAGGGTTATATTAGCTGTGTGAACTTTGGGGGGGGGGGGGTGCAGGGAGCGCATGATTTAAAGGGGCCGCAGCCTGAATTGGTGCATAGTTAATGATGCCCCAAAATAGATAGTTAAAAAAATTAATTAAAAAAAATCTATGGGGTATTTTGAGCTGAAACTTCACAGACACATTCAGGGGACACCTTAGACTTATATTACATCTTGTAAAAACTGGTTCTAGGGCACCTTTAAATAAATCATACATTCAACAGTGCAGTACTATAGTGAGGTAATGTAATAGAAACTAAATGTTACACTTATTTATAATATTATTTTTCCACAGTATAAATTATGTCTTTATAAATGACGTTTCAAATTCATTCTGTGATCAGAAAGTTCTGATATAATCAGATCAGAGTCTGTGATTTCATAATTTTAGAACTTTACTCAACTTACATCCCGCACTGTTTTACAGAGGAAGCTGATCAGGATAACGCAGGTGCTGATGATGCAACAAAGCGAAAGAAACCTGTCAGCCACAGAAAACCAACCTTTCAGATCAGCATGCCACAGAACTTCCGTCCTGTTTCTTCCATCATTGACGTGGACATCATACCAGAATGCCACCGAAGAGTGCGTCTGTATCGCCAGGGCTCGGACAGACCTCTGGGCTTTTACATTCGTGATGGTACTACAGTCAGGGTTACTCCTTACGGTCTGGAAAAGGTTCCAGGAATCTTTATTTCCCGCATAGTACCTGGTGGACTGGCGGCGTGCACGGGACTGCTAGCCATTAATGATCAGGTCCTGGAAGTGAATGGTATTGATGTTATGGGGAAGACTTTGGATCAGGTAACCGACATGATGATTGCCAACAGCCACAACCTCATCATCACAGTGAAACCTGCAAACCAGCATAACAACATAAGGCGGAAAAGCTGCAGTTCCTCAAGCTCGGGACACTATTTTGATAGTATGGACTCTGTAAGCTACCCAGGGTTACCTATGATAATGAAAGCTTATGGTTTAGGTACTGGCTCTGAGAGCGAAGAGGATGCAGACGTGGTTGTCGAGAGCCCCATCAAACACCTGTCCCGGCAGTTTGGTGCTTCAACCGCCTCTCGTTCTTCTCAGCCACATGTTAATACTTCCTACAGGCCCCAAGTTTCTGCCAGACGGCCTGACTCGCTCATTTCAGCCGCGTCCTATCACTCTCAGCCTTGCCTGACCTATACAGCTCACACTGACCACAGACTCCCTCTTCACAGGAATCTGAGAGCCAAGCAGCATTATGGGTTTAATCCGGCCATCAGACAGGAAAGCTACAGTACCCATGACATTCTAAACACGTGGCATGTTGATCTGAGTCGCCATTTACTGTTGCCCCAGGGGGCAATGGAGGAAGATGGAATTGTTGTGATTTTATAAAAGATAAACCTTCTGAAATGACACCACCCATTTTAAACTTTGAAATGACTTTGTGTACATAGAATTCTTTTGCATGTCATGTGCATGCATTACTTGCAGGTCTTGCAAGTTTTTACTGATAGCTTTTAAGGTTACTATAGATTCTATATGTCAAAGTATAGTTTTTGTTATACATCATAAAAAATGTTTTTAAAAAACGTATAATTCACCATAAAAATGAAAATTCTGTCATCTTGGACTCACCTTTATGTCTTTCCAAACCTGTATGATTTTCTTTCCTCTGTAGAACATAAAAGAAGATATTTTGAAAAATGTTGGTAACCAAATGTTTTGGTCATATTATGCAAAATTCACTTTTACATGGTGTTTGAACATAAATGTGTGTCAGCAGTGTTTATGCAACCACCCTATAATGGTAAAAAACCAACCACTCCTTTTTTTTTATATCCCCATAAATCATAAGCAGTGTCTCAGAACAAGCCATTTGAGAATTTAGCTTTTGTGACGTCACAAATGCCTAGGCCCCGCCCACAACTGCTGACGGACTCTGCCCTATTAGCATAGACCCTGCCCTGGGTGAGCTGTACACAGTCTGCCATGTTTATCACCAGAGCATTTAACAGCAGCATTAAAGTAATAAATGTATTCTTATTAAAGATGTTACATGTGTTTTCTTTACTTGCTGTTTACATTCACAGACATAACAGACTGTGTTTGTGAACTTTGTGTGTTTTTGACATAACCTTGTGCGTATTTGATAGTTTAAAAGATTTTTACTTTAATAAAGCTTAAAAATACCCCAATAATATGTTTGCAGATATTTAGGAAACATGCTAAGTTCACCTAGTTGTTTCTCAGAAAAACTTTCTACTTTGAAATGTGCATTCTGTGTCGGAATGTCTGTCTTTGTTTTGGTCTGTGCGAAACCATGTGCTGTCAGTTTATCCAATAGTATTTAGACATCACAAGTTGCCAGTTGGCGGAAAACACCGCGCATTGCAGCCATGGAAACCAGCAAGCAAACTGGGTCAGAGAATTGCAGATTCTACCTGACCTAAAAAGCCTCTGCATCCATGTAAAAATCTCTATGAACAACAGCATATTAAAACAAAGATAAATCAACTCATCAACTGACGCTGCATTCACATGGGGCGTCAACGTCAGCGCTTGATGGAGGGCGTGTCTGAAGCTTGTGTTGACCGACCGTTAAAGTGATAACAGCCAATCACATTGCTTTCCGGTGTTGCACAAACGCAATTGGCTAGCAACTGCTGTAGGGTATTTGCATAGGGTGATCTAATTGGATGATGCCTGCGTTGGCGCTTGAAAAGTTGAGAAAACTTCAATGTCTGCCGCTTGCAACGCGAGTGAAGCAACGCGACGGAACCCACAATTCAGTTCGGCAATGCGTGACGTCACCCATTCAAAGTAAATGAGAAGCGTTAACGCCGGCACCCCGTGTGATTGCAGCAAGTCTCCTCACCTTTCATTGTGAATTGCGCTCGCTCTTGTTGCGTGTCCTCAAGCTGGCAACCCGCGTCTTTGGACGAGGGGGCGGGGCAAACAATATTTTGAATTTGGGCTGCAGTACCTATTTCGACCACTGGGTGTCATTCCTACATATAGCCCCTTTAAGCGCAATAACACATGAAAGAGAACTTAGCATAATACTCACAGGATGCGCTGATAGCTTTCAGCTTTCTGTGCGCGTGCTTCAGATGTGTGTGCTTAGAAAAACATATATCAGAAGTTTAGACTGATATAGCAGATAATAAAACTTTCATGATGATGAACTACAATGTCACGTGTGCATGACCGTGATAGAGATGATAATCAAAACCAAACAGATATTTTCGTCTTGTATCTGAGGCACAAGCTATAGGCTCCATTCCTCTTCTAGAAAGCGGGGTGGGAGCAGCAGCTCATTTGCATTTAAAGATACATGCACGAAAACAGCATGTTTTTCCTTCCACTCAAAAATGGGCATTTACAACATAATAAATGATCTATGGGATATTTTGAGCAGAGACTGAGACTTATATTACATCTTGAAAAAGGGCATAATAGGTCCCCCTTAAACTAACACTACTGAATCTCTTACAGTTAATTGCTATTAACATTTTAGTTAATTCATAACTTTATTAAGTAAGTAAACAAACAAACAAACAAAAATCTCAGTGTTTGACTTAACATCTCTGTGCCTTTTTACAGTATAGCATTATCATTGTATTGGGGCTCTGGGACCCACACAGATCACAGGATGAGCTCCCCCTGCTGGCCTCACTAGATTTTTTTCAGGAGCAACCTTAATTTTCCCAGGAGGAGGAGGAGGCGAGAGCTACAGGTTGACAGCTGCTGACTTCTACACAAGATCCCCACAAGCATCCAATACACCCACTTTCCAGTATTCAGTAAACTTCCATAAAATCAATATAAACTGTGAAAATCTTCCATGCTGACTCATAATCATGCTGATCTTGGTCTTTAATTGCTCATATCAACAATGGTGCATAAAGGGACACCCTCCAAACCTGTACCCCTTTCTTTTCTTCTGCTGAACACACACACACACACACACACACACACACACACACACACACAAAACAATGCCAAAATATCTTCATGTTGCACAGAATAAAGAATGTCATAGAGGTTTGGAATGACATAAGGGTAAGTAAATGATTATAGAATTCTCATTTTTGGGTGAACTACCCTCTTAAGTTCAAGTGATTACATGCATTTAAGTAACATGGTAACATTGACAAAAAAGGATTCAGTAAAACTCACAACAGTGAAAGTAATTTTTGGCGTAACAGTTTTGGCGTACATGAGAATGAAGTTTTGTGTTTTTACTTTTATTCTCAAACTAAAGGAATTGTCAGGAGATGTGATGACAGGGGGCCCATTTAGGTCCCTGTATCATGCATTCACTGGGCCCAATGGAGATTCCCATAAAAAATTGTCCCCGGGCCCTTTAGTGATATGTTCCTGGTACATGGATGTGAATAGTTTTAAACTGAGCTGACTTGCTGTGGTGACATCAGCACTGATGCAAGAGACCACCTATAGCTACTGCAACAGGTAGCCACTGCATATTATAGACAGCAAGCAACACTCCCATTTCCTTCTCATCATTTATCATAATCTCATACTTCAATCCATCACTCCATCTCCCCATAAAAGCATCTCTGAAGGTGATGTACCACAGGTGTGTCAACATCACTCACAGCCATGGTCTTATGGTTAATTCCAATAACCAATGGCCATTACATTGATCAACTTTGTAAGATCAGCCCACCATTCTCCCATTGGTGGTTCTGCACTATGCAATATGTAAATCAGAAAACGTCACTTCCCGTCTTCCTGTGCGCCATGTTTTTCAGCAGGAGTGGGGTGATGTTTTAGTGAGATATAATCAAAAGTGGGCAATCCTGCGCTCGGTTCATATTTCACCAGAGAATCATCACTGCAATAAGGAACACGGATTGAGCGCAACCTGGATGCTTCATACGATGAAGTAGCCGATTCCATACTGCGCGCCTTCCAGTGACGCCGGAAGAAAACGGACGCACGCAGACATCCATCCACTCAATCGCAGCTCTGTGTCAGATTATTAAAGGTAGACACAGGTTTATAATAGACCTTAAAATACAGTTCGGATTATGAATGACATGTATAGGTCTTTCTTCCGTACTACTTAAAAGGCACGACTCCTTCAAACAATTATAATGACATGTCCGAGACTGGTTTGAAACACAGACCTTGCTAGGTACATGGTTACAACTAGCTAAATTTATTATAACTATGTTATAGGCCTCAATAATTTAGGTTAACTTAGAGGTCTCTTTAATCTGCATTAGATTGACGCAAAATAAACGGATTGAATTTGGCGTTTGAAAGAGTAATGCATGCATTGATTTAACAGGGTATTCAGAAACATTTCGTATTATTTCTGTTTTCATTTATAGGATCATCAAAATGTATCAAATTCCAGTGAAGAACCTGACTAAACTCAGACGACCAAGGAAACGAGTCAAAAGTATTTTGTGTGACATCGGGATGCAGCAGTGCCAAGATTTAATGGAGGTAGATTATTGTAGTAATTATGTTCTGATTATTCTAAGGCTCTGTTGAATGCATGATTTTGATTGGCTCACTGATGTTCTGATTGTTAACTGCATTATAGGTCTTTGCTGCATTACAGTTCAGTGTCACTCACTTCACCAAATCATTTTTGTTATTTCAAAGAACCTTACAAACTGCAAAAGAACAAGATAAAACAAAGACATTTACAAAAAATGGACCATTTCAGAAATCACTGTTAAAGTTGGAATGTAACGGAAGAAGCAATAGCTGATTTCTTCCATATTGTGACATGCATCCAAGTGAAATGGATTATTGAAAAAGAAAAAAGTAGGGCGGGACTTCTATGGTTCTGTCCATCTGTTGTTGATTGGATGGAGGCAGATCTGAATGCAAGCTTGCAGTCGATTTTAAAAAAAGGAGAAAATGGAGAAAACTGATTGGAGAAGTCCGGCATACGTCACCAGAATAACGAGTTAAAAAACAAAATGGATAATCTATTGATTATCAGCTGATTTTTAAGAAATTGATCAGTCGATCTGTATTGAATATTTAATTCTTACATCATTTTTACATCTAAATGAGATGATTTGTAGATGACAGCAAATGTAAAGTTAATTTTTAATAATCAATAATCAGTCTTTTATACTCTCAGTTGCCTAAATTCACATGTAGCATGTAAAACTATTTTATTTTTAACTGTGTTGTCTTTATTTTACTGATACTGATATTTCTTCTTTTATCATTATGTCTGCTAATGAAATTTTCTTTGTTTCCAACAGACATATAAATGTTTTGATGCTGGTGATGCAAGTTTTGACAACACAGAATGGGATGATTTCACTGATGGTCATGTTGGAAAAAAGAAAAAAAAGGTGATTTGCATAACATCTATTCTGCACTGTAAAAAAAATGATTGTTTGTGATGTTATAACATATTTGTTTCCATCTTTTTAAATATGTTTGGCACCACTTTTATTTTAATAAATAATTTAAGGTATCAGTTAAACTTTTCAGTTTGAGTGGGATGAATATTTTTACACTGTACACATAATTTCAAGCCATATTAATCTTGATATTACTTTTGTCCTTCAGTATCCATACAGGAGCCAAGCTCTGTGCTGCAGTCTGTGTTGGTACTCCAGCCGGTCAGTACCCACATTCAGAAGTCACATCCATCGCTGTCACTGGAAAGATCTGGAAGTGGCCTGTTTGTTAATGTGCCCCTACTGCCCATTTGTCAGCGCTCCGAAAATCACAGAGCAACACATTCAGTTTTTCCACATGCTGCCATCAAAAGCCCATCGTATACCTCTCCAAAGCAACCCCAGCCATTCTTTGGCTCACGCACAGAAAACTGTGTCAGTTACAGTGTCAGCTGATGCCGCCGATGACCGATACACATGCGCAACCTGCGGCTATCATGACTCTTTACTATACGTGATGAAGAAACACGTTTTGGTAAATCACTATGCTACGATGCTGGATCGCTTCTTCGGGCTTGGGTCGGACAGTACGCAAAAGGCTGGAGGTGTGCAGATACGCGATGGCGCGTCAATGAAATATCATTGCAAAGTGTGCAAACTGCCAGCAGAGACCATTGAACATTTACTTTATCACATTTTAAGTTCAGAGAAGCACAAGGACCTGCACTGGCAAATAATGCCTTGTATAATCGAAAAAGACTGCATGAATCAAATGGCCGGATTGCAGAATCTGCTGAGCCTTGCTCCAAAAGCGATGCAGCAGGTCACGTTACTCGCAAGACCGAATTACATGCCGCAGCAGATGCAACAAACAAATGGAAACGGTACGGTTCTTCTGGCAGGCCCAAGCAACACGACAGCTTTGTTTTGCTCTCCTGGTGCAGGGCAGATGTTTCTGTCCCCACAAACGCAAGCTTTACTGTCAGGCACGACTGTGGCTGCGCTTCAGAATGCCCAGCATCAGCAGTCCCCCGGCGGGATGCCGCAAGTTTTGCCTACCTCTCCAGGTAATATGGTGATGCCAAACATGCCGCAAAGTGCACCCCAGACGGTACCCATCACTATGTCCATTCCCAGGCTGCCACAGACCCAGCAAGCACAGCAGGTACTGCTTCCGCCCGGCGTCCAGGTCAACCTCCCAGGCGAAATGGGTGTACGTCCACCATTTCTCGTTACTCAAGGTCTTCAGCTGAACCAGTCAGTTCCCAGAGCTCCTCTCATAGCTTCGCAGTCTGTGCGTCTCATTCCCACAGGCAACAAAGTCAACGGCGTTCCGACATACACCCTAGCGCCCTTTCAAGTCACCGTTCCCGTCCACGGTGGTCCCGCTCAAGTGGTATTGACGCAAAACCAGATCAGCCAGCCTTCAAATTCAGCGGTGGTGCCAGCAGGTCTCATGCCTACAGTTCAGAGGGCGATAAATAGAAATTCAGCACCAAATGAGCTGGCTGTGCTCGCACCGTTTTTGAAGAAGCATGACGATCACACTGTCAAGTGCCTGAGGTGCAAGATTTTACTGACAGAGCAGGGGATTTTCCAGCATTTGTTGCATGGCTTGAAGTGTCTGTTCTGCCCTCAGATGTTCTACTCCTTCAAGCAGATCATGGAGCACACCAATAAAGAGCACAGTCTGAGAATCAAGGAAAACCGGCATTTCATAAAAGAACATTTCAATCTCGACTGTGACGATGAGGGCAACCTCATGTTCAACACTTTTAATCTGAACACAGATGTTCCCAAAGATCTTCTTGACAACCGTGAGCTTAACCTTGCACTGGTCACCAGCACTCAAGATAAGCTATACATAAAAATGTATCCAGACAAGGCAGAATACGCAACAGCGTTGAAGGTGGCACCTACCGCCTGCCCATTTTGTCAAGTAAAGCTTCAGAACTCTGAAGACTACGAGCTCCATCTTCAAACAAAACACCACATCGTTCCCACCATTCATGCAATACTAAAAACACCTGCTTACAAATGCATATATTGCTTTGGGGTGTATGCCGAGAAATCGACACCGAAAACCATCTCCATTCATGTGCAGCGGTGTCGTTGTGCTCCCAAAGCGGTCAAGGAAGCAGAGAGGCAGCTAAATCCAGATACAACGGAACACCTTGATGGTGATTTATGTACTTCTGTTCAGATGGCCGGTTCTTCAGACGTGGCTTTTCAAGGGGGTCTTGAACTTGCCAAGCCAAAGAAAGAAGTAACCACTCCGAAGAACAGGAGAAGGAACTCCAAAGTTCCAAAGGTAGAAGTCCCTGAAACTCCAGTTGAACTCGTCTTGGAACCAATGGGGATGGAGAGGACATCGTTTGAGGACAGAAAAGACTTCCTTTCGCAGTACTTCCACAGAAAGCCATACGTGACGAAGACCGAAATCGAACTGCTCGCTTCCCGTTTGTGGATAAACAAGGCTGACGTGAAGGCTCACTTTAACAGCAAGCTCACCAAGTGCTTGAAAGCAATTCAGAAGAAGAGGGTTTGTGTACGTCTCGGGTTCAAAATGATTGAAGTGAACAAGGTGAAGCACAACCTCTTCATTCCCGAGGTAACGCCTATTAAAAAAAAGGATGCGAACGTGGGGACGCATGATGGCCTTGTTCCAGAGGTAACTGTTAAAATAGAGGACATGAGTGAAATGAAACATGATCTCTTCATGCAAGAGGTAACTATTAAAAAAGAAAATGAAGACATGAATGAAATGGGACATGACCTCTTCATCCAAGAGGTAACTGTTAAAAAAGAAAATGATGACATGAATGAAATGGGACATGACCTCTTCATCCAAGAGGTAACTGTTAAAAAAGAGGAAGTGAATGAAATGGAACATGACCTCTTCATTCCAGAGGTACGGCCTCTGTAAAAATGGCTAAACATGTTTGTTTGATCAATTCTGTTTGTATACAGCATGTTCACACTAGGATGTAAACCATTGCAAAGTGTTTATTTAAAATTAATGGATTTATAAGATGGTTTGCCTCTTGGCATTAGTCTATGGAAAAAGGGGAACCTGCAGCAATGCTGAAAAGACTCTACACTCGACATTTTCGTATTTTTGTTGTATATAGTTCATATGATGATGATGATGATGATGTTAAAAAAGTTTTTTATTACATATCTTTATTGCAAGAAAAAACACTCACCCATCTTTTATATTAAAGTCATACTTTTTTTGGGACAATTGTACTATACTTTTGGGGATGTCTAGTGAAATAGTTTGGCATTTAACATTTTATATTAGAACTGTAAAGAAAATGAAAGCTTGGTTAATTATTATTACTAACTGGCAATTTAGGCAGCATTTCATAACTGTATCACTGAAAGAGACACTTTATGGTGTTTTCATGTTTTTTTTTTTTTCATATGATATACTGTAATCATTTCAGACATGTGAAAAAAGACAAGTGCCTCCGTGTCCTATTTAAAGTTTGCAGTTGTATTTGCCTCTTGGAATAAACGTGACTAAATATTACAGATGTGTGGTTTACTCAATATAAAATTCTTTGCGATTTAACAAGTATGATTTTCCTGATGTTATTAATTTGTTGGTGTTTTATATATTTAAGTTGTCAATTATTGCTACACATGACATACTGTATATTACACATGGTCATTTTTTATTATCCAAAAAAGAAAAAGTAAGTTGCTGACAAGTCATTACATAAAAACTATGTCTATCACAAGGATGTGAATGTAAATGCTTGAGGAATCAGAAAACCATTGTAGTTTGTAAACAAATACTTAAATTATTAAAACATGCTTCAAAATTCATATTCGAAAAACATAAAATACTCATGAGAAACTACTGAGGGAACCACAGCGAATAGAGTTCAACTGTTGGGTTATGGAAGTAAAAATCCCATTCATTTTATCCATAGGAGAAGTGTTTTTGAAACTTTTAATACAAGACCTACTGTTTGTTAACCCTGTAATACCCAAATATAGAAAAAAAAGAGCAATTTTTTTTTTGACCTCTCAGATATTGTTTTAGGAGGCCTCTGATGTAGAAAATAAAGATTTTTTTTTTTACATTTTTTACTTTTTAGTAAGTTTTTAGGGAAATGTTGTAATATTGCAACGTTGGGCCTAGCTGGGAGCAGAATTTCTGTATTTGTGCTCACTTTGTCTGAACAGATATAAAGAGCATTTAAGCATTAATTTGCAGGGCTGATTGCTTACTTAGCCCCATAACAGTATATATCATGAGTAATAATCACACAACAATCATATTTTTTTATGAATAAGCATTTATTAATAAAAATATTGAAAAAAATTGTATTTATAACACTTTTTCTTCTATCACTTTCAATGTGGTTTGAATGAAGTCTGTGTTTTACAGTGATAGTCCCTAAGACAGTTCTGTTCATCTGAGAAGTACAGGCAAACATTGCACTTGCTACACAATGTATTTGTGTATCTATTACTGCAGTGTCTACAGCGTCCTCTCTTCGTCTTTACTGTGAAATGTGCAGTCATGTCTTTGCGTACATCCAGTGGGGGGTATTCCGATGACATCTTGGTATTCTGAAATGGAAAAAGGAAAAAAAAAATTATAAGTGAATAATACAAAATGGGTCTTATATTGTAGATAAACTGAAAGAATAGATAGGGTGGTAGACCATGTGTCGAGGGTAGAGATCTAAGTATATTATCCATCAAAGTATTATAATTTCAATGCAAATGCTAATCAAAATTCCACTACTACATTCAAACAATACTGTCTGGCTGGCCTATTATCTCTCTACTTATCATACTAAAGAAACACATGCATCCCCCCAGAGCACTTACAGGTTCATGTTCAAGACCATTCACACCTGTCCCTGAAGAATGCAAAAGGAATCCCTCCCAAAATCATTCAGAGCTCCTAATGCTATAAACTTCTACTTGGCCAACACTCAAAAAAATCTCAGGATCATTTAGAAGTTAAAAAACAAATAAACTACAAGGATACAGGGAGTTTCACTGCTCTGGATGATGGAGTTTTAAATCCCACATACAGTTTATTCCTGTGTTTAATTATGGTCTAAACTAAACTAAGTACAAATTTAACAGAAAAGCACATTCAGAACTTAGTTACAATAAATCTAACAGTTTAAATTTCAATTTGTGACCATGTGAGAAGTGCAGTGTCCTTATGTAACATGTAGGAGCACAGGCTATTTTGACTACCACTCTGGCCCAACGTTGTAGAATTACAACATGGACTTAACAAGCTCTAAATCAAATTTGATTAATGTTTTCCAAAATAACTAAATATATCTGTGTTATAGACATTGTAATAAACACCAAAAAAAATATGTAAGCAGACATCCCAAGTCTCCCGGAAGTTCCGGGAGTCTCCCGCATATTTATAGCGGCTCCCTGATGCCCGCAAATTAGTTAAAATCTCCCGGAATCTAGAGCGAGCGAGCAAGAGCGCGCATAGAGACTGTGTTTCAAACCAGCGCGCGCACGCCAGAGAGGGAGAGGGAGCGAGAGAGAGACCTTGCGTGTGTGTGTGTGTGTGTGTGTGCGTGTGTGCGAAGCGCATGTAAGACAGAGAGCATCCCGAATGGCCTTTTTCGGCAAATCAACCAATCAATTATCAGTGAGGTGAGTTGACAAGTTTCATTTCATGTGCATATTATTCAGGCAAGTTGCCAAGGCTACATGAAAACAACAAACTCCTTAGACCTGTTTAAAGTTGCAATGGAAAATAAATAAAAGCAGTTTACATAAATAGTATAAGCAACTTATATAAATAGTAAAAGTAATCTACATATTTAAACATAATTAACGAATAATTGCATATGCCTATAGCTTATAGCTCCTTCCTCTTTTTTTTTTATACCTCCCTGGATACCTCCCTGAAATGACTTTTTGCAGGTTGGGATGTCTGTGTAAGGAAATTTACTTACTTGAATCTTGACAAATCCAGTCATGTAAAAAAAGGAGATGAGCTTGACGCAAAATATGCAGGTAGAGTAACTTCATGGCCAGATGACTGGACCTACAAACACTTATTCTATCCAATAGCATTGTGAGGACAAACAATAGAACCCATTAACTATGTAAATGTGGTCTTGAGAGAAAAAAAAAACATTTGCAAGCCTTTTTTAAAAATTGTTGAAAGTGATGTTGTAATTCTGCAACAGTGGGCTTTACAGGGTTAATCAATGGTATATGCTTTTATTGAAGCTTTAAAAAAAAAAATAATCATGTGGAATAATCAAATGATTAAATGATACAAAACCCATGATTTTGCAGAGAAATCCCCACCTCCACCCAAATATTGTCTTTTGTTCAAATATAAGTTTGTGATGTGTGTTTCACCTCTTAGCTTGTTGATTTGCTTCATGGCATATATAACTCCAATTAAAGATTAAAAAAATAAAATAAAGATAAAAAAACACTTCCAGAACCAAAGCCGCTGAAAAAGTGGCACAGTTGCCTTTCGGGTTGGCCTACAAATTGACGTCATATACGCAATCTATCCGCGTCGTCGATCGACTCTATCTGGATGAATTACTTCACCCTTCGCCTTCAGACAAATGTAGTCGATGCTGAGTGAGTGAAAGCCAGGGATAAACCAAACTAGTGATCATGCTGGCTGTCAAGAGAGTTATGTGCTATAAAGAATGCGCATTCAGTCGATATACTGCAATAACGAGCATAATATGTAAATCGACAGCACAACCTGAGACACAGCGCTTGTCCTGGTCTGTTATGCTTAACGCAAGAAGCATATATAGTTCAACTCGTCTTTCTGGAGGCAATAAGTTGATGAAGATGCTGGCCAAAAAGAAGTGAGTCTGTGTTTTGTGTAATTGATAAATACAAAGTTATGCCAATTCTCTCTATGAACTTGCATGAGTTACATTATCGTTCTTTACAGGAAAAAACAATGGTATGAATCTCCTCTACAGGTAAGAATTCTTCCAAATATTTTTTCAATGACTAAAATTAATATTTAAATGTATTTTCGTGTTCTATACTCTTTTAAAATATTGTTAATGTGAACAATAAAGCTGTGTGAGAATGACTAAACATGAACTCTACAATTCGATACATGTTTTTTGCACTTTTTACCCATCCAGGCCACAGCTATTGGTCAGCCTGGCTTCCTGAAACCATCAAAGCGAAATAAAGAGGACAGTGTTCGTGTGAGGACTCTGAACAACATCATCTACAAAGCAGTGACAGACTTGCTGAGCTCCTATGAGGTCAACTCAGAGATCAGTGCCTACAATGTACAGATTTCCAAAGTAGGATGTGCTCTTCCTTCTAACTTTCGTGCCATCGTTAATTATACAATTATATAATTTAAACAAAAAGGAACGTTCTTACATCATTTACTCACCCTCATGTCGTTCTAAACCTGTATGACTTTCTTTTGGAACACAAAAGAAACAATGCAAATGTTGATTTCAGTACCACCCTAAGCTATGCATCTCCTTGTCCATGTAAGGTTTCAATACCACCAGATTTCTCTGCATGTCGAATATACTGGAAGACGAGTCTGTCGGCTGAGCAAGACAGCCAAATTCAGCAGGCTTTAGACAAATGTGCTCCTCGCATACGGTATGTCTTTTTCATGTTACTTTTGTTTTAACAAGTTGAAGGGAATTTTATCATGTTTTATTATGTTTTTCAGACATCTTCTCATCTCTCACCAAATCCTTGGTAGTGTTCCTCCTGTGGTTTTCATCAGAGATAAACAATATGCTGCTGTCACTGAGGTAACTGATCACATATTAATAATAATATAAGCAATTAATATTCATATTTTACAGCAAAATTAGTGGTGCATGAATTTTGTAGATGAAATAGCTAATGTGTGTGTGTGTGTGTGTTATTGTTCAATCCTCAATCAGATTGAAAACCTTCTCAAGAAAGCAGATTTTGGTCCAGATGAAAACAACATACATTTATCCATCAGTGATATCGGGTAAGAAGAATTTAGTTTTAATAAAACCTAATATTTGTTTTGAATGAATGGATGCATTTCTCATTGCTTTGACCTTCCAAAGGACCAAATTGCAGCCGATAGAATCCGGAGACAAGAAAAGACCCGTTTTGTTTGGCATCGATCACGACGCTCTGCACAAACAGATCGAAGCATATAAACGAGAGAAGGGGGCGAGAGACTCTCTCACACAGAGTCCTGCTGTAGGAGGACTGACACAAGAGCAGCTGGACACACTGGCAGATATTAGGAAGCAGAAACTCATAGAGAAAAAGAAACAGAAATCTAAATGGATGAAGGACGATGACATCACTCCTAAGGATTTCCTTTTGTCCAGAAGCCTTCAAAAAGAGGATCAGGACAGTGACGAGGATAGCCTGGTGGATAGCCAGCTCTCGGAGCTGATGGAAGAGGACGACAGGAGACACTGAAATCAGAACTGTTATGCTGTGTAGTGTGGCCTGTAAAATAAAAATCTTCAAGCTTTGGAAAAAGTAACCGTGTATATTTTGACAGGTGATCAGTTGATTTTTTTCACTGGTGTTCCTATGTAATACAGAAGGTAGGAAAGATCATCTTCAAGGTACAGCATATCAAATACCTTTAAAACCAATAAATGGTATATAGCAGACCTTAAATTACCTAAAAATGAAAATTCTGTCATTTAAAAATGTAATTAAGAGTTACACAAAATGTACACAACTTAAAAAAAAAAAAATCACATAATGTAAATAAGTTGTCATAGAATAAGAATATGTGAATAACTCAATTTTGACAAAAATGTCAGATAGAACATTTATAATGCCAAGGTGACGATTTGTCCATTTAGTGGACTCCAATGTTGTTTGGTTCCCACCATTATTCAAAATATTTTTCATGTTCTGCAGAAGAAAGTTACGTACACTATCGTTAAAAAAAAAAAACCTACATTTATGCAGCAAGGATGCATTAAATTGTTCAACAGTGACAGTAAAGATGTAATGTTACGAATGATATAAATAATTAGCATATTAGAATGATTTCTGAATGATCATGTGACACTGAAGACTGGAGTAATGATGCTGAAAATTCAGCTTTGTCATCTCAGGAATAAATTACATTTTTATATATAATAAAATAGAAAACTCATTTTAAATTGTAATAATATTTCACAACATTTATGTTTTTAGTGTAAGTGATGCTGTATTGGTACACAAGTGAGTTTTATTTAATGGCAAAATCATAGTTTTGAAATGATTCAATGAAGTGTCAATAATACACTCAACAGCACGCATTAAGTAACTCAAGTTTACTATAATGATAGCCATACACTGTATGGGAGTCTTATATAAAAAGTGTGGAGAAGGCCAGAGTCACACAGTAACTCTTCCAGACAATGACAGTACAGAGAAAAAAATAATTTCTAGAACAGCTTCTGCTTCACGTGTAACAGTTTATCTACTGTGATTTTTAGAGACTAAAGACCTTTTTACTCCCAGTCAGGAAAAATATCACCTATTTTTTGCAGCACAGGTCTATGACTATTCATTTCTACAGTTCATTTCAGATTATTTACAATTGTGCAAGATAGGTCCCTATAAACTATAGGTAAGGCTGCAATAGTCTGTTCAAGTCTGGAGTAACTAACAAAGCGGAAGAAAAACACTTCGGAGCATTTGAGCTAGGCAGCTACTCTCTATGCAGAGTCTTTATATTCTCTATACTGTGGTGGTCTCCTCAGTTTGCACAGCCTCCTGAACTGCTTCCTGAACGTAGACTATGAACTGGGATGCGTCTTCACCCTGGGTGTACACTGTAACAGTTTTGATGCCCTCCATGTCATCTGAAGACACCACTAGATGGTGCTCTTCTGCCAGGCCCACTGTGGCCTGCTGAAGTGCATCCTGGATCATCATGGCATGATTGGTCTGCGGCTCCTCCTCCTCCATCTAGGGCGATGGGAAAGAAAATTATTATTAAATTATATATCATTTTCATGAAGAAGACCAATTTTCTTTCATCTTAGATATTGAGAAAATCTACTAGAGACTGAAAACATGCCATAACTTTATGAGATCAAAGTCCATATTGAAAATGCCTGACGTCAACACATGACTGTCCATCTTCACACACACCAATGATTCATACTGGGTGATTAATTAAATCCAATGTTAGAAACAAGCAGCTGAAGTTTATTTTTAACAAGGGCCCTGAACATTGCAGTCTGACTTTAAAGGTTTATGTGGCACATTTCACCATTAAAAATATTGGACCAAATATTAGACTGTTTAATTCTAAGGGTCAAAGAGAAAATGACAGTTTAGGTTGATTTTTTTTATTTTTTATATATATTATAAACCTCTGGGGGGAAAAGCACACTAACATTGAAAATATGGGGCCAAACTTTTGATCAACATCCTTCCTTCCTTCCTACTTTTGAGCGGTTACATATGTTTTGACCCCTTTAAATTCTTACTATATATATATATATATATATATATATATATATATATATATATATGTGTGTGTATGTATATTGCATAACACATGTCTATCATATTGTTATAGGGTAGTGGCATTACTGTGTTCATAAAGATGATAAACTTACCAAGACAATAATCTTAAGCAATAATCAATTATCATATGGCAGAGAGTGATATATTTGTGATCTCAAATTGAAAGATGATATATTGTGATCTCAATAAATCACATTAGATATAGTTTGGGAAAACGCTTGCAATACACAACAGCAGCTCTCCAGAAGTAGAGAGGTCAGTCAGTACATGAACGTGCATTATAAACATACCTGCTCTACAACGGTAACTGTACCGGGAGCCATGGCAACCACAGAAGCCACAGTGGCATCATGATTCTCTGAGCCCAGTTCAATGATCTGCTGCAGGATGTTGACAGATGCCGGGTCTAGTCTGTCACCTGCTGCCGCAGACACAACACCTGAACACAAAAGTTGAGTTTGGATAGGAACTTTAAAGAAATTTAAAAATTGTTCCAGAAACTAAGCAATTGTTTCTGACCATTTTGTGTATTAAAGCGCAGGTCCTGAAGAGCGGATACAGCAGTCTCAGTTCCTTGTGGATCCTCAGTCTCAGCTATGTGAAGGTACTGCATGGCTGGCTCCTCTACTGACTCCACCACCTGAATGAACACACCAATAAGATCAGAACCAACGAACAGTGAACATAAGCAGAAGCTCAACCTGAATAACGCACAAAAACAAACCTCTTCTGGAAGCTCAAACGTGCTGAGTAACCAATGAGGTTCATTCTCGTGTGTTTTGCAGCATGTTTGAGCTTCCAGGAGGGGTTTGTTCTTGTGTGTCATTCAGGTTAGGTTGAGCTTCTGCTTATGTTCACTGATCAAAGTTTATATGAGAGTAAAATTAAAACCTAAATTAAATCTGTTCATCATAAAAAGAAAATTGGGACTAAACCGCTCAATTCATTTAGATAAGTTTTACGATCTCTTTATTAACTTGTTGAAACATAAAAGTTTCAGTTGCAAAGGCAGTCTATGGAAGGAAATCTGACAGCATTCTGTCATCAAAAATAGACAGAATTTTCATTTTGGGGTAAACTAACCCTTTAAAGCAATTTAACAATCATTCACCAAGTTATCAGTAAGAAAATTTATTATGAATGTCTGATTCAAAGAAATTAAGTGGCTTCAATATTTTGCCTCTTTTTTTTTTTTGCTAAACTTTTAAATATGTTATTAATGACCATCATTTACTCACCGAAATGTAGTCCCACACCCATAAGACTTTAATCTTCACACAAATTATTATATTTTTAATGAAAATATCTTTTTTCTGTCCCTCCATTGATTTAATCCAAGTCTTCTGAAGATATATGTTTTATATGATAAACAGATTTAATTTAGGCCTTTAGTTCTCTATGTATGCGTGTCAATCATGGTTTAGATTGTAAATAAAAGCCTAATTTAAATCTGCCCATCATTTAAAGTGATTGTATATATATTCACAAGTCTTGGATTAAATTGCTCAATTCATATGGATTCAATTTACAACGCCTTTATAACCTTTTTGTATCTTCTAAATTTTGGTTGCCTAGACTTTTAATGGAGGGACAGCAACCTCTCAGGTTTCATTAAAAATAACTTAATTTGGGTTAATTTGGGTATTTGGAACAACATGATGACAAAATGTTTTTTTTTTGGGGGGGGGGGTGAACTTTAATATGAGTATTTTATTTATTATTAAATATTATTGTAGAGCACTGCGGGAATTCTGTTGTTGTTTATGCATTTTATTAATAAATATGACTTCACTTTACTAAATTTACCATGTCATGTAATTGTAATGGAGACTCACCTCCCACTGATTCAGACCCAGACTGTCAGTCTCCACCACTTTGAGGCCATGTTTGCTCTTCAGGTGTCTGTTCATTTCCCATTTAGTGCCATAAACATAATTGCAAACAGGACATTTGACTCCACCTGATAACATACACACACACACTTTTTAATTACTGGAACTGTTTGAGGCAATATTGCATGTCTAATAATAAGCAACAATGCATATCTTAGGTAGTTAAGGCTCGTTTCATTCTGGTGAGGAAGGACTTACCTTGCTCTGTGACAGTTTCAGAAGTGGACGTCCCTGTTCCAGCATTGATGTACTGCGCATTGGGATGTTTCTTGTTATAGTGTCTTTTCAGCGAGCCTGAAATGTTGCATGAGTAGTGGCAGTGCGCACAACGGAAAGGCTGTGAAAGGCAAAACACTGTGCTTTGGTGATGATTGTAGGATACATGACAACATAAAAAAGAAATAGAAATTGTGGTGTTACTTTGAAAGACGCATGTTGCTCCATGTGACGAAGGAGATGCGGCCTCAGTGCAGCAGTGAAGTCACACTCAGTGCATCTGAACTGTTTTCCTACAAAATAGAAAAAAAAATTACCATGCAATTTTTATTTGTTTGTTACGGTCACAATACATTTTGTACATTTTTCATGGCCCCTCTTTTGCAGACTTTGATAATCCCGTCCAAGCTCACTCGGAAATACGTCAGATTATGGAGGCTTTGTTGACTTTAACAAAATACACAAGTACATATAACACTGCAGTCTTAAACACAAAGCAAGAGTCTCACCGTCTGCTGTGTGCATGACCTTATGACTTTTCAGAGTGCATTTAGACTTGAACTTCTTTCCACAGAGGTCACAAAGATGCGTTTTCTCAGTACTGTGTCTGTTCATGTGAGCTTTGAGGTTGCTTTTACTTCTTGAGGCATATTCACATTGTGAACATTTGTACGGTTTCAATCCTAGAGACGCAATCAGAACACAATCAGTACATTTAACCACATAAGTTCAACAATAATACATTAAGAAAAAGAGATAAAACCCACCCTCATGAGCCCATATGTGCTGCTGAAGATCTGCCCCATTCCTTGTGAAGAAACAGTCACAGTACGGGCATTTGGAAGCTCGTTTCCCGATCACTCCTTTCACATGTACACGTATTCCCAACGCTTCCGAGATGTAGTTCAACGACACATCTATATAGTCACAGCACATCCATTAATGTTTTTCAGAGATCTTGTGCGATATTCCAGAGGGTTTGATTTGTGCTTACCTGGATGGTTGCTTTTGATATGAGCTCTAACTTTGTCCTCAGGAACAGACTCTTGACATACTGGACATGTGAAACTTCTTTTGACCTGAAGAGGAGAAATCAGACTTGATGAAGAAGCCATTTCACCAACATCTCAAGAATAAACAGATTGCCAGCACTCACTATGTCTGAATGAGTTTTGAGATGAGCCTGAAGCTTGTATTTGTCAGGAGTACAATACTGGCATCCTTCAGAGGGACATTTCAGCAGGATGTCAGAATGTCTCTGGATGACATGGCGCTTCAGGCAGTTTTTAGTGATGGAGGAATAACTGCACTGAGAACAGTAATGGAGGTGCTCTTTTGTGTGCGTTCGCACATGTGTATTGTAGTGCACCTGATACCAGAAAAGCTTACCTGTTGAGGAAACATTACAGCGAGTTATAGTCTAGGGTTGGAGATGTTATTTAAAAAAAAGTGTGAGATTAGATGTTCATACCGCAGTATTCACATTCAAGGTCTCCGTACACTTTCCGTATGCGTTCAAACATTTCCATGTTAAGCTGTCGTTTTTGCATCTGCTCTACAATCTGCTTGAAAGCAGATATTTCTTCTTGCTCTGAACTGAGCAAGTCCTCATCTGTGTTAGGTTGTTGAACAATCGCCTCTTCCTCGGTTTGAGGAAACGTTTCCTGCTCGGAGTGCATTTGTGCTTTTTCGGGTGCCAAAGTTGCGATTTCTTGAGCAGGATTCTGCTCTTCCGTCTCACGGTGTTCCATTTTAGGTCGATCATCTTGAAGACTTTGCGTATTTATCACATCTTCACAGACCGTCTCTTGTGTTTGTGCTACGGCAGATGTGTCAGTCTCGTTTATACTATTCGTAATGGTATTTCCGTCTTGTGAGTTTTGTACGAGAAGATCTGACTCGACCACTATATTATCAGAGCATTGAGTTTGAAGGTCCTCTTGAGCCATGCAACTAATTTCTGTGGTTAACAGCTCTTGGGCGTTGAGCTGCGACAGCTCTTCTGTGATCTTAAGCTCATCCTGATTCAACATGTCCTTCTGAATGTCATCACCTGGTTTCAGTAGGCAAAAGCTTGAGTTGATGGAGTCTGCAAAACCAGAGGGCTCATCCGATTCCGGGTGGAACTCTCGGAGATGAGACCTCAGTCGCACAGAGCTGACGAATTTTTCCTGGCAAATGGCACACACGTAGATGAAAGGATGCTTTCGTATGTGGGCTTGCAAGGCTTGGAACTTTGTCGAGCCGTGATCGCATAACTCACAGCCGAAGGGTCTTTTGTTGCCATGGACCATCATGTGACGGTCACGCTCAAGCTCGTTTTTAAACTTGCGGTCGCATATTTGGCAGTTGTACAGAAGCTGTCTCTTGCCTTCCCTGGTCTGGAGGCTGTACTCTTCGTAGGAGTCCTGTACTTTCTTGTCGTTCATGTCATGAGTCTCTCGGATGTGTTTAAGAAGGTTCTTCACATCCGAGTATTTCTTTTTGCAGAATCGGCAGTGCTGCTTGATCTTTTTGTGCACTCGCTCCACGTGCACTTTGAGGTGGCCTTTACTGAGGCAATTAAACGAGCAGAGGTCACAGCTGAATTTCTCCCCGGTGTGTTTCCGCATATGAACACTAAGATTGGCCTTTATAGCGCTGGCATAGTCACACTGCGTGCACTTGAATGGTTTCTCATTGGTGTGGATTCTTAAGTGGGCCTGCAGTGAATGTTTGAACTTGAAGACTTTATTGCAGTATTCACAGGTGAAGATTTTAAGCTGCGTCTGTCCTAACCTGTGTCGACAGATGTGATTTGTTAATATCAATGTACCAAATAATTCCACAAGATCAATATAAATGCAACAACTTTTCTACAGGAACTTGCTTCTTTTTCCATGAGTTTTCCATAACTTCTTCGGTTGGTTATGATTACTGGTTAGGGATTTTAAAAATGTAGATTAAATAAGTAAATAATTACATAAATAAACAGTAATTTCTAGCAATTACATAAATACAAAAATGTATATTTACTCTAGAAATTTTCATGACTTTTATGGATTTTGTTCATTTCCAAGACTTCTCTAGGCCTGGAAAACATCGTTTTAAAATTTTCTGACATTTTCACATGTCACATGATGGCGAGATGATGTTTAGTTGCTTCTAAATAATGCAATAACAGTATAATTACTATATTAATATTTTGTCCTTTGGAGCTTCAACAATTGTCAGTCTTTTATGCTGTTGACGTAATGTAAACAGTGCATCCCTCCCGGTTTCTATGTCCGTACGCCGGCTCAGTACTGGCCGGCAATATACACGTGAGCAGCACGACGCATGCGTGTGATGCTGACGCAGGAGCCGGCCAATAATGAGCCGCCATTCTTACGTAGAACCTGGGAGCGTAGAAGACTGACATGGAAGAGAAGAAATTGTTGAATAAAGTCTTTTTTTTTTGTGCACAAAAAGTATTCTCATCGCTTCATAACATTAAGGTTGAATCACTGTAATCGCATAGACTATTTTAACAATGTCTTTACTACCTTTCTGGGCCTTGAAAGTGGTAATTACCATCTATCGGAGGCCAGAAAGCTCACGGATTTCATCTTCATCTTAATTTGTGTTTTGAAGGTGAACAAAGGTCTTACGGTTTGGAACAACATGAGGGTGAGTAATTAATGACATAATTTTCATTTTTGGGTGAACTAACCCTTTAACTTTTTAAATTTGAAAAGAAAAAAAAAGAAAGAAATACAAGCCTGTTTGATTTGAGGGGCGCTTCATATGCAGCTTGCTGAATAGCATATTCCTGATATCCCCTTTTCATTGCTGCCTCTTGGGAACCTGCAGCTTCATCGGTCTGGGTGGACGGTTCAGCCGGAGCTGCTTCAATAGGAACTATCTTAGAGGCACCTGCAATAAACCCAAGCTTATAGTTAGTTGAAATGTTTCCCTCAACTATTAAAACACTTGACATCACATGTACATCTCACCAGGCATGGCCTCGTGACTAGTAAGGACCACACTAATAATAGGGTTTTTGTTGCCGCTTGCTGATTCAGGGTCCTTTGCACTGGACACCTTATCTGTCCGCATCGCTCGAGCTTTCTTTGGTGTCCGCTCTTTGTCTTCCTCTCCATCACTGATTCTATTTGCATCAGTATTATGACCTAGTCAATAAAGTTGACATGTAAAACATGTGGCATTTCAGACTGTACAATGAGTTCTAACATTTTTAACATAAATTTGTACCATTATACTCTTCTTCATCAGCCGCCTCTTTTAGTCCTACAAAACAAATGTGTTTGGAAATTTGCCGCCTGTTGCTGAACATGCGATTGCATTTCTTGCACTCCAGATCACTCCCATCCTCACTCTGCTCTTCAGCTACTGTTCCTGGTTGAATGTCAGTGGACTCTTTCTCCTGCTGACTGGATGTTTTTTTCTGGACATTTTCTGTTTGGACTTTCTTAGTGGAACCTTTTGGTCTTCCACGCTTTCTTTTGACAACAACATCTGCAAGATAAAAAATAAAAAAAAGCCATTCTTGTCTTCCAAAGCTTTAATGATAACTTTCTTTTCACATCACATAAGATACTACAATCGTGAACAAATTATGAAACAAACTTTAAAATTAAATCAGCCTAAATTGCAATTTCAAGCTTGAACCAACTTAAAGTTGCAATTGCCTTTCTCTAATGGCCTAATTTGCAGTGTTTGGCTCTAATATTGCCCAATGCAGGTTTCCAGCACCTATGATTTTTGTGTTCAAATCTGCGTACCTGAACTCTGTGGTTCCTGAGTTGTTAATGGCTTGAGTGCTATAATGAAAGTATCAGGATCACCTCCTTCATTGGAGTGAGTCTCAATAACATGAGACAGCAGCAATGGTTTACTGGGAGAGAACAAGTTGCATATTTTGCACATGAAAACTGATGCACCATCTGTGAATACAAAAACAGCAGGTTGAATTCTTCATTCTGTTTATTAAAGAATCTTAGATGCATGAAATTATCATTTTTGATGTATTTTTGTAACTCTATATTTGTAAAAACAGTATCAGAAATGTACCAAGTTATTTTACAATTAAGTTATAAACTCTCGCACAAAGCTTTTTCCACAGTACTAAGATTTATAATGTATCCTTGCAAAAGTAGTTTATCGAAATTATATAAGGCTCTAATAATTAATATGTAATATCTAATAATATTTATTTCCCATTTCTTATTATGTGTCTTCACCCTAATTCCCAAATATTAATAATTTTGTTTTGAAATTATGGAGTTTTAGACAACCTTTCCTCACAGAATTGACTGGGGTAATAATGCACGAGCATCAGGGCGCCCTTTCAAAATAAGAGCGTCTAAATATGTTGATTTTTATACTCTTTCAAATCAGGAATTTATCCATGAACACTGATATTAATAATGGTTTATTAGTATTTACAGTTTAGTATAAGGTCATTACAGTGTTGTTCAAATATCTGCAATAGTCATCTTTCACAAGATGAAATAAATGTCACGTAACAAAACATTTGATGTACCCGCTACAAAACTGCATATAAAGACTTATTTTCAAGAGTCGTACAGTGTTTAATTACATTATTAAAGCCCAGAATTTTTCCAAAAGGAATCCAATAACACTCACTGCCATATGATTTTTGTAAACACGAGACCAGTTTCGTGTTTTTCTCTCAGACAGTGGTACTAGTTTTCATCAAATAAGATGACGTTTAAGTCCAGAGAGTTGGAAATTGTGTTATTTCAACAACGAACGGTAAACAGCAGACTTAAAACTTAATTTCCATATAAAGCATTCTTTAGCAAAAGTTTTTTGCTGGTTTAAACAACTAGTTTTACCTAATTTATTTGTTTCCTTAGCGAATCATCGGAAGGAGCCGTTTCCTCGCAGCGCAGTTAGCGTAATAATGATGTTTTTGCTTACCTGCTTGCACTGGATCCATTCTTCTTAAATCAGTAAAGGGTAGAAACTGCGCGAAAATGATTTTGACCTTTGTTTTTATTACTAGATTGCAATTTAAATGTAGTCATTATACTTAAATTACTTCTGCAGAGGTTTCTGTCGAATCTGCGATAACAAATATGGCGGATGGATCTTCGTCTTCTAGCAAAAAATAAAAAGGCTATCCGTGAAGAAGCGCGCGCCACCTGCTGCCTGGAGTTCATGTGAAATCACCCGATGCTCTTACTTAGAGGTTAAAGTCACTACTGTGTTCTTGTAATCAGTAATACGACTTTCAGACATTTAAAAATGAATATATTACTTCAACCTGAATGAAAATGAGACGCCAGCACTGTAAAGGACAGTGAATACCATTGTGTATAGCAAACACAGATCAGTGATAACAACTAATTAATATTATTAATTAACAATAACAGCTATAATAACAAAAGAAAAAAAAAACACGAAACAGAATTAAATGCGTTTATTTGGGGTATTATTATATTTATACGTACAACAGAGGGATTAACAAAGTAGATGTTTTTACTTTTATCATTCTTTCTTGTCTCCTTTCAGCTTCACAAAAATCACAGAGGTGCTCCAGTCAGTCACAGCAAACACCCTCCCCCCAGCCTCTTTTGCAGAATACAGCTGAGTGTAGGATGTTTACAACGACTACACTGGAATATTACTACAGAAAACACAAACAGATCCAGATGGCACATCTGTCAACTCATTTAAAAATTAACATGTACACATAATTGTTGTTATGTAACATTTAGGAAGCAGTATTGTTTAATTACACACATATCAATAAAGACGAAAGAACTGGAGGATGGCAGCAAACATCCAACTGAAAGCTTTTTGTTCAAGTATAGCACAGCTTCCAGTCGGGGATGTTTACAGGCATGAACAACCAGCTAAAAGCATATCAAACAGCGTAATGCAAATAAATATAATTCATCCGAATGCAAATTATATCAACCTAGGAAAACCATGAAAATGTATGTGGTGAGTTTACTGCCCTCTACAGTCCTCATGAGAAATAAAAATACAGCAAAAGCCGAGTTGAAAGTTAAAGGTCCTCTCTCCTTCACGTCAATGACAAAGGGACCGCGATGAGGATGAAGACCTTGCAGATTCGAACACTGTCACGGTCTCTAATCACAGATATTTGATTAAAACAATCACAAAAAATGTGCTGAGTCGATATCGGTAAATTTTCAATCATTAAAATAAGTTGTTATCGACAAAAACAACAACTGGAAGTGCAGTGCGGTCTCTACATATGAGCATCAGCATAAATAACAGCCATATACGACCCGAGTTTGAACCAAACAAAATCGTATTAAAAACACTCGTATTTGTAGACTGACATTGGTTCAACCTTGTTTCTCTGCTTGTGAATAAGAAAATCTGTGAATTTGAAGACAGTCTCCACTACAATATACCGCACGAAAAGAGTTGTTATAATAAGAAGAACTTGCACCAAGTAAGCCTGTGTTGCTACCAGCTACCAAGTTGGGTGAAGAGGAAGCAAGCAGTCAAGCCATAGCTGCACTGCATTTTACCCTCGCAAAAGCGACCTAGAGCCATCCAGGCGTTTTGCTTGTGTATAATACAGCACTGATAGTTAGCAAAAGTCATTCTGCTTCGAAACGGAACAACACAGCACGGCTAACTAACGGTAGCTATGCTCTAAGCTTTGCTCCAATTTACAGACAAAACTAGCATGGACTGTCCTTCCCGCCGCAGCAGTACCTCGTAACATATGGGTATCCTGTTCAAATTAGACAAAGCACCGCCGTTCAAGCGATAACGCGATTAAACCACAGTTTATTACTGTGATTTCCTCCGGCTTTTGCTGCAAAAAACCTTTAGTCTCCGCCATTCCGAGCCTGTTTCCTTCCGTCTCTGGCTTGTCTTTAGTTTGACCTTTAGTTACCCGACACTAATATTGACGTAATTGTCATGGTAACAGAATCCCGCCTTCTACGTGCGGCCGTGTGCGTCCATGAAAGTTGCTGATGATGGAGGAAAAAAAACCATGGATGACAAGGAATCTGTTGTCATTGTGATCAAAGATTAAAGGTTTAATGCCACGAAAACATCGTGGAATAATATAAAAACTTTTTATCACACATAATAACCCCACATTTTGGACAAATAACTGCTCAAATGAAGATTAAAACACAACTTTTATTGTAAGTTCACACTTTACAGTTGCTTTTATGCTCCAGTTGGTATTCAATTATACACACATACAACGTTAAAGGTCAAAGAAAGTCACATTCATAAGGTTTGCTACAATACATTTTTACATAATGGTCAATACATTCTTCCATGTATCTCAACATGACCCTGCACTTTCACATTTGTAAAATAAGTTATCATTCGGTTTTGATACAGTACGATCACAGGCTCACTCCTATTATAGTCACTGCAAGCCATAGATATACATTAGCTCAAGCTCATTCACCTGTGTGTGTTCTGGAATTAACTATTAGCACTGGAACAGGAGTTATTGCTAATTAACACCCATGCTATAAATAGACTTTTGTAGGCAAAATAAAAAAACCTGCGATCACAGCAGCGTGGATGCGTGATTCACTCATTTACATCAAGCATCTGTTTCAGCGTATCTTTACTTGTTTCTCACTGAATGTATTTGTGTCTGTCTCAGGCAGGCAGCTCCAACGCACCTTCTTCCTCTCCATCCCCTCGGTTTGCACGAATCTCCATGAGCGTACGGGCAAATTTGCTCCAGTCGTCTATATGTGGCACGGCCAACTGCTAAAATAGAGATACAACCAACTTCTGCATCACATCTTACCGGTAGAACAGAATTAGTAACTGTTGAAATTTGCACATTGTTTGATCTGTTTGTGTATTTGACTGTAAGTGCAAATCTTTCTAATTCATCCAAATATTAGAGAATGACTTGTTCATGTAGTCATGATGTAGGTGTTATTATACCTCTCCCACATCATAGATCCAAACACGGCCCTCTGAATCACCCACTGCCACCTCTCTGCCCCCTGATGCCCATCTGACCTGGTTCAGGGCACATCCTCCCTCCACGGTCACACTTGCCGATGGCACCTGGTACACACAGAAAACTTGTTTTGGAATGTAAATATAATAACATTGTGTGGAAACATGATTCATCTAATTTAGTTCAAGCAGACAAATTTAAGGTAATGGCAATTTGCATGCAGATATGATGAGGTAAAATGCCCTCCTTCACACATCACCTTTATTTTTGTTCTTGACAATAGATGCCACTAAATCTCATTTTAACACATTTATTGAATGGTTATGCTCTTATTAATGTTGACTTTTTATGTTCACGTGAACATTTATTAGATTTATTCCAGCTAAAGTGTTTAGAGGTTAAATTATTATAATTTTTTTTCATATTTTCATATTTTATGTTGGATATTACAAGGTTTTATGTCTATTTGCTGATGGAGGATTTGTAGTAATTCATTTAAAATTGTTTTTTGAAGTGAAAATCAGCCCGTATATAATTTATAGAATTTTATAAAATGGTTAGTTCCTGTCCTTGATTCTGATTGGTCAATAGCTGTGTTTTATTCACGATAAAACACGGCTATGACCGCCTCATCCAACGGTTCTGTGTATCACTACACAACACTCTTAGCAACGTAAACTGTTTGTTCTCAGTTGATATTGTTCATTGAAGCTTACTGTATTATGAAGAGTATTGTGAGAAAGAGATCGAGTGAGCGAGTTTATCACCTGCATTCAGATTTAGCATTTTGCTTCAGGTCAGTCCTATGTTCATAATAAAAAAATCTGTTTAAATGTCCGATGTATTATCTTGTCCTTTTAACAGTTAAAAGTTTTTCCCGTGACTGACAGCGCTAGTCAAAGCATTTGTCAGTTGTGTCTTGTTCCGTGTTCACAACAATTCAGTCTTTCAATGTAAAAGTCTTTGCTACTGACTGACACACTCATAAAGACAGTCTTTGCCGCCATCTAATGGTGTAATAATGTAACTTCTGTTGCTGTTCAAGGTCAGGGACTATTTTTTCCAGCGGAAGGAAGGCTTTAGTTAAAGTTTACATCTTGAAAGTTGCATTGTTACATATTCTTTGCTTTAATATTTGTATTGTGTGGTAACTTTTATAAAAACAATAAGGTACTCAAGGCTAGTGCTGTAAGTCACGGCTTTGCGTCATGCCTAACAACGCCCTTTAGCCGTGACTTATTCAAAAGTTTGTGGTCAGTATGACTTGTTTTTTTTAATTGAATACTTGTATTCAAAAGTGACATTAAGACTTACATTGTTACAAAAAAATACTATTTCAAATAATAATTCTGTTCTTTTGACCTTTGTATTCATCATCATCCTAAAAAAAAAAGTATCAATTTACAAAAACATTAAGCAGCACAACTGTAAATTCAAAATTCAGCTTTGCCATCACAGGAATAAATAAAAAATAGAAAATGTATTAAAATAGAAAATAATTATTTTAAATTGTAATAATAATAATAATTATATATATATATATATATATATATATATATATATATATATATATATATATATATATATATAAATTTGTGCTCAAAATTATTCATATCCTTGGTAAATGTGACCAAAGAAGGCTGTGAAAATAAATCTGCATCGTTAATACTTTTGATCTTTTATTTAAAAAAATCTACAAAAATCCAACCCTGAAAGAGGGGAAAATCTCATTATGAGAGAAATGTTTAAAAAAAAATGTAACCCAACGTCTAGGTTTGTCCATATTTGACCCAAATTTGAGTTAAAACAACCAAACATTTTTACATTAATGATACAACAAAAAAAAAATTCAGATGACATCTGGGAAAAGTTTACTCCGGGTTTACCCTTGGGGTTCTTTCCCCAAGTAGGGGGTCCTCTTACCCTAATATTAATAAACGTATATAATGACTGTTCTTAACAATACAGAAGACAGAATGTCTGAGTAAATAATGTCATATAATGATGAGCTGCGGTGGCCTGACCTCTGTGTAGTTGTTGAGATTCCAGAGGTCCAGGCGACCGTTCCCATCGACTGTAGCAAAGAGCGCTGGATGCACTGGAGACCACATGACATCATACACATAGTCTGCATTGTCTTCAAAAGAATAGAGGTGCTTGTTATGCTGTCAGAGAGATAAAATAGTTATATTTATATAATGCTAAATGACCGAAATACATATAGAGCAACACAAGAAGTTCCAAAACAACTCTTACTTTGGTTGACCACAGTTTCACTGTCCAGTCAAATGAGGAAGTAGTAAAGAGATGTGAGAAGTCAACTGGGCCCACAGAGTTATGGCAGCTGATTCCAGTCACAGGTCCCTGATGCCCATCGAACATTTCACCAATACCAGCCTTACTGCATGGGACAAGTTAAACAAGTTCAAGGTAACAGTAAAGTTGCTTTTCATAAAGTGTTTTTAATATTCACAGATATTATTAAAAGAACAGTTGACCCAAATATGAAAATTCTGTTACTGAAGCAGAAGGTAAGGCAAGACAACACTTGGATTAGGCCATCCAAGCATAAAAAGTGTGCAGGTGTATAATATGTTCTGTTACGGGAACCACTGACCTCCCATGGCGGGATGCTGTGTAAACGGTGCCCTCTTCACTTCCTACCACATAGTTATTCACGTCACTTGCAGGGAAGGCCATGCAAGTGACTGCCACAGGCTTTGACTTGTTATAGATCAGCTCCATACTCTCCTGTGAGTAACAACAGACATGTAATGCATTGTTCTACATCAGTCAAATCTCAAATGACAATAATTCAATCTGTCTAAATGAGTTATATCTGGACACCTGAGGCTGTGAGAGCATGTCCAGACTCCAGGAGCACATCTTGCCATCTGTGGATACTGTGATCAGGTTGTTGGCATTTTGTGTTCCGACCACATTCACACAGTATACAGGATGCTGCAATAAATTGGTAAGATAACACATTGAATAAGTAATAAAATCCATAATATATGTGACAGTTTTGACATCTATATTATTTTAAGGGGAGGAAATGATAAGGATATTTTCCTAAAACAAATAAGGGATTGTTTAGCCACATAATGAAAAAAGAAAAAACCTCACATCCGATGCATTTTGCAATTTACAATAATAGAAAGTCTCTCAGGAAAATCTTTGGGTTGAGTACGACTCTCTTTCTGGGTCACCTCATTGACCTGGCAAACTTTTTTTTTCTTTCCCAGCTTATTAACCATTAAACCACCATCACAATGAATTAGGTTACATGTAACCTGTTTTTCAGCACACAGAAGGCATATCATATTATATATCGTATTATATTACAGTATTATACTATAACTATTATATGACATTATCTGTATATAATATAATATAATATATATATATATATATATATATATATATTTAAATACACTACTTTGGGGTAGCTAAGATTTTTTTGAGCAAGTATGGATTAAATTAATCTAAAGTGATGATAAAGACATTTTGAATGTTACAAAATATTTTTATTTTAAATAAATGCTGTTCTTTTTCTATTCTGAAAAAATGTATCACAGTTTCCACAAAAATATTAAAAGGTTAGTTCACCCAAAAAAAAAAATTCTGTTATTAATTACTCACTCATGTAGTTCCAAACCCTTAAGACCTTCGTTCATCTTCGTAACACAAATTAAGATATTTTTGATGAAATCAGAGTATATGACTCGTCCATAGACAGCAATATAATCAACACTTTCAAGGTCCAGAAAGGTACTAAAGACATCGTTAAAACAGTCAACGTGACTGCAGTGGTTCAACCTTAATTTTATGAAGCGACGAGAATATTTTTTGTGCTCAAAAACAAAACAAAAATAACAACTTTCTTCAACAATATCTTCATTTCTGTGTCATTCTCATACATTGTTTACATCCAGCGCTTCAATGTTATACGTCAGAACGCCGACTCATTATTGGCCGGCTCCTGCATCAGCATCACACGCATGAGTCGTGCTGCTCACATGTGCAGCTTTGGCCAATAACGCGCCGGTGTTATGTGCTGTGCTTACTGCAGCAAGATTGTTGAATAAAGTCATAATTTTTGTTTTGTTTTTGAGCACAAAAAGTATTCGAGTCTATTCATAATATTAAGGTTGAACCACTGCAGTGACGTCAGCTGTTTAACAATGTCTAGTACTTTTCTGGACCTTGAAAGTTTCAGTTAAATTGCTATGAACGAATCATATACCTCTTGGATTTCATCAAAAATATCTTAATTTGTGTTCTGAAGATGAATGAAGGTCTTACGGGTGTGGAACGACATGAGGTTGAGTAATTAATAACAGAATTTTCATTTTTGGGTGAAATAACCCTTTAAGCAGCACAACTGTTTTCAACATTGATAATAGTTAAAGGTGCTCTAAGCGATCCTGGGCGGAGTAACTTCCTGTTGACTTTCGAAGTGTTGTTAAACAAAACAGAGGCTAGCTAGACCCTCCCTCCTCCTCCTCCCCCTCCCCTCCGTGCTTCTTATTTTTTTATTGTATATTTGATCAAATAAATGCAGCTTTGATGGCATAAGAGACTTCTTATCGACACCAAACTTTTGAAAGTTAGTGTAAATATATATTTCTATTTTTAAACATTTTATCTGTAATTGGTGCTCTTACAGTGTGTGCAGTTGCAGACAGGGGTGTCCTTTGCACTGGGGTCCTCCTGTGACTTCGATTGTCCCACAGTGCTATCTGTCCTGAGTAAGTGCCTCCGATCACCAGGTTGGGATGAAACTGAGCAAAGCCAACTGACATCACTGAGGACTACAGGGGGAAAGCCATAAAATGCATTAGTAATTACTTGTGCCAATTTTAAATTTCCTTTGCTACGTTTAATGTTTTGGCATAGAGGACGTCAGCTCGCCCACCATCAAGGTTGATTTGAACAAAGGGAGCATACAGGCAATAAACTGAACAATAAGAGCTCATTTATCAGTGACATCAGCGCAAACACAGAACGATGTGCATTAATGACGCAGACAACATCTGAAAGTTGAGCTCTATTGTTAGTGTTTTTTAATAATATAAATTCAATTTAGATTCAGGCTTCTCATTAAAAGTTGATTACTCACACGCATACTCAATGTATAATAAAAAATGCTATTAAAGTATATTGAAATGAAGCCGAAAGGAACAACATCCAGGTATTCAAGGTTTTTAATTGGGAGCAATGGGACTTCAAACCTGACAGTGGAATATGTATTCAGGGGTCGTCCTCTTAAACTTCATATTCCAGACCAGCACAACTCCATCTGGCTCATGAGGCGCATCCTCATTAGTGTTGTACGAGGCCACTAGCAATTCAGGATACTGCAAAAAGTATATTAAGAGTGTTATATTTGTTACTAACACATTTGCATTAGTCATTGCTTATATTAATGCAATTTTAAAGTTCTTATTAATAAAGCACCTGTGGTGACCAATCCAGGGAAGTGACGACTCGATGTTTAGACCAATGCTCATCATAGAAATGTCGATTAAAAGACAAGTTTGATCCAGCTTGCATGTCCCTGAGAACAAAACAAACTTTTGCATTCTGGTACAATCATCCAAAGCAATTTACAGTAAGTTTCCCAGGAGTCACTTGAAGTTGAGTGCAACACTTGAGTTTCTGGGTCACCTCATTAAACCTGATTTCAAACCATTAAACCACCATCATCCTACATTAGGTTAAACAGACCCTTCTGGTACCATCTAATGAATAACTTTTCTGTATTCATGTGGGAATCTGTGTATGTTTGACTGTGATATAAGCCTCTGCTCTGACCCTTCTTTGTCCTCCATATCTCGCCCACTGTAGTCAAAGAAAATGTCCGTGTCCTCGGCCAGCACTCGCTCCACTACACGGATGCTTCGGTCGAAGAAAAACAGGAAATCCTCTGAATGAACAATCTGCTCTTTCTCCTCATTGGTGAGTTCTCTAGGATGAACTAAAACACACATATTCACACAGCTCTGTATGATGTTACACTTCGTATACATGTATTAGTTTCATTTTTCTTTTTTTTTTTTGTTCTTGCCTTCTTCGGCCTCCTGAGGCTTGTCCTCCTCTAGCTGCTGTGACACCGGCTCAGATTTTGGCACTGACAGCTCCTCATCCTCCTCCTCTGTGGAAAACAGACATTTTTGGGAACACTGTAATAGGTGAGATGAGTGTAATGGCATTTGTTTTGTGGGCAAAGCCATTATATTCAGTTTCATATGTATGGAATGTATCCATCTTAATTATAATACAGAAATAAAAACAGCTCTTTACTTACCCTCAGGCTGATCAGATGTGACAGGGGTCTGTGTCTCTTTGGAGTATGTCACCAGTTCTTTTGGCATGAAATCAATCTGAACAATTTTTGATGCTCCAAGCCTATGCATCTTGCAGCTGAGAAATCAAGCCGAAATGAGAACATTTTAATGTTTTTTGTTTTGTTTTTTTAGCTTGGACTACGTGAAAGCATCAGTTACTTAATCCTACTAAAGTCTTAAAGGGTTAGTTCACCCAAAAATGAAATTTCTGTCATTAATTACTCTCCTTCATGTCGTTCCAAACCCTTAAGACCTTTGTTTTTGGAACACAAATTAAGATATTTTTGATTAAATCCAAGAGGTTTTTGAACCAAACATAGGCAGCAACGTCATTGCACCTTTTAAGGCCCAGAAAGCTAGTAAAGACATTGTTAAAACAGTCCATGTGACTACAGTGGTTCAACCTTAATGTTATGAAATAACAAGTATACTTTTTGTGCACAAAAAAAAAACAACAACAAAAAAACGAACAACTTTATTCAACAATTTCTTCTGTTCTACGTCAGAATGCCGGCTCAGTATTGGCCAACGCTGTACATGTGAGCAGCACAACGCATGTGTGTGATGCTGACACAGGAGCCGGCCAATAATGAGTCGGCGTTCTGGTTAGGGCAGGACGATTAATCGAAAAGTAATCGAAACCGAAATTCAGAACCTCTAACCGACGTAATTTTCCCATGTCGGTTATTTCGGTTTTTTAATCCTGTTAATACTTCCCCCTTAAAAACATAACTGCGTGTGTAGCCACGTGACTCCGCCCAGTCCAGTCAGTGGCATAAAAGCAAAACACGGAGGTGAACGCCGGTTCAACACATAGTGATGGCGCGCGAGCGGTGAGCCTTGCGTCTTGACTAAACATTGTCAGTTGTATTTGTTTTATGGTTTGGACATGCGAGCGATTAGACGATCGGATGTGTATTATTATATCGAGCTACCGCGATATATACATATATCTATGCCGCGCTCGCGCAGCTGCATGTGGCACGAACACTCATACAAACAGCTGCGCAAAACGTGAAGATCGCGCGCACACAGAGGAACGCAGAAACTTGTTGTCAGCGCTATCCTGTGATTTATCACTAAAATAGCTTAGAAACTCAAAAGTTATAGCATCTATTTTTTCTACTTTTGAAGGAACTATTTACAACCCACAGCTTCACAATTAATAGAGAGACGGTATGACTAATTCACACACGCAATCACTACTGGTACTGTGCTAATTTATCTTTATCTGATTTACAACGAGCAGAAACCTGTAAGAAATGTTACAAACCATAGATAAAATAACTGCTGATAGTGAGCTATGATGTCAGATCACTCTTTCAACAGGAAAAAAAATATCCCACCTTAATAGTCAATCATAGGCTATTTACAGTACAAACCTTGTCAGTGAACTATGAGGGCAAAAAAAAAAAAAAATCAGAAATAAAATAATCGTTCATTAATCGCAATCGAGGTAAAATGTTCAATTAATCGAGGTTTTGATTTTAGGCCATAATCGTCCAGCCCTAGTTTTGGTGTAGAACATGGAAGCTCTGCACTGTCTGTACAATATAAACAGCATAGCAGAATGACAGGGAAGAGAAGAAATTGTTGAGTAAAGTCATTATTTTTGTTTTGTTTTTTGCGCACAAAAAGTATTCTTGTTTCATAACATTAAGGTCGAACCACTGTAGTCACATGAATAATTTTAACAATGTCTTTACTACCTTTCTGGGCCCTGAAAGGTGCAATGACGTTGCTGCCTATGTGTGGTTCAGAAACCTCTCGGATTTCATCAAAAATATCTTAATTTGTGTTCCGAAGATGAACGAAGGTCTTACGCATGTGGAACAACATGAGGGTGAGTACTTAATGACAGAAATTCATTTTTGGGTGAACTAACCCATTAAGGTGCGGTCACATTAATGCAATTTTGCATGCAAAAAAAAAATAAAAAATTGTCAATAGTGTGGTGATGTATGAAGCACTGCTCACAGAGAAGCCATTTTTAAACCAAGCAGCTTTCTGTTGGACAGTGCGGCAAATTCGCATGAACAGCTTAAACATGAGCAAAATGTGTGTGGTGAACTTTTTTCAAAATTTTGCCTCGCAATGGTAAATGTGACTGCACCTTTAGGCTTTTATTCTAAATTTCTCTGTTGAAACTGAGTGTTTCCTCATATTTGAGGTGGCAGTCTCACCCATGAACAGAATCTGCAAGAAGCTGAAGAGCTGAGGGGTCGGTGTCCCATTGCAACGTCCTAGAGAGATCAGAAGAATACATCAATGGTTAGGAGGGATGAGACCAAGAGCATGCATGATTAGGTTCTGCAGCTTCACCAGCAGTGCATAACCCTCTTTCATGCATGATTACATGAGATAACACACTGTCTCTTGAAATGAAATCACATATAGACTTTGGCACCATACTCTTGAAAAGCTACAACAGAACCACATCCACTGATGGGTGATGCATCAACAAATGCCAGGATCTAACAATGACAACATCAACACTTCTCCTTACCGATATCTGATGTCCCCATCAAAGATATAGGGAAAAGGAAAAACATCAGACTTAGTCTTAAGGGAAATACTAAAATAAAAAATATAATAAATAAATTAAAATAAAATAAAAATATAAAAAAATAAATAGGCAAAATATTTTGACCTAAGAAATAATGCAAAACTTCCCTGAAATTAATCAAATCAAATGTTGTTCAAATAATTTTTCATTTCTTCATAAAATATATAATTTCTCTAAATCAACCATCTTGATAAGAATGTATGAGCAAATTATAGATATATAAATTAAACTGCGATCACCCTTAAAGCTCACAACATCCTTTAAAATAGCAATTTTCAAAGCTTTTGATGCCAAGGAAATATGAAATATGAAATTAATTAAATATATGATATTTATAATAAGCCACTTATACTGTATGAGAAAAACACATGACATGCAAAATGAAATAACTGGCTTTTAAATGGTTACTATAATGAAATCAAAATAAATTGTTAAAAAATTTTCTGGAAAACTTGGATTTGTATTGTAAGTATTTCAAAATGGTTTAAAAGCTGAGATATAGTCTGATGTACAATCATGCAGATTTCATACCTTCCCACCGTCCCTCCATCTATGGACTCTTGACTTCCAGTTTCACTGGGCGGGCTCACTGATTGCGAAGAGGGAGACATAGGGGTTGGGACTAAATAATGAAAATAACAGGTATCCCATGTTAAAAGCTGCAGTGGCTGCACTGATGGCCAGCAGTGGCAGACACAGGCAAATCAAAATGAACAGAATGGATTGAAATGGTCAAATCAAAGAGAAAAAAATCCAAAAGGAAAAACAACAGGAGAGATTGTCAAGCGAATTTCACTTTTCTCTAAAATGTTAGAATTTTGATAGTATTAATCATCTTATCTTCAGAATTATGATGATTACAATTGTACATGGAATATCATCTTATAAATCTATTTATAAAATTTGTCACAGTGAAGTCTAGTTTAAGTACAGCCACAGTGTAAAAGACAGGAGTTTAATAAACTGATTATTAAATAGAGGTAACTTCTTCATATTCATATAATAAAAGTAATAATTGTTTTGGGGATGAATTCTTTACCTAACTTAGCAATAAATTTACATCTAGCAAAAATTCTAATGAGAACGCAAGCCATTCCTGCTCAGTAGATAAAAAAAATGGTAGGACTCAAATACAGGCCAAAGCGACATGCCCTTTATCTATAAAACAGCAAAAATCAGTCCAAAATGAACCATACCCTTGAAAGAAAGAAGTGTGCTTAATTGTATTGAATGTACACTTGTAGTGTACTACAAATAAAAGTACAATTTAAAAAAAAACTGTACTTGCAGATAACATTAATAAAATAAAAGGTCACTTATATGTACTTAAAGTACACTTTCCTTATTGCTTTTTTACACACTCACGTACACATGAAAGTACACTTATGCTTTAAAGTACACTTATTTTGATGTGTTGACTAACATACTAAAGCATAAGTAAAGTACTTGAATATAAATTTAACTATGGTGTGTTATTTTATTTTTATTTTAAAGTTAATATATTTGACATGTACTAAATTGCAACCTCATCATTACAAACAGGGCTGGAAATGGGGGGACTCAGAGTTCCAGTTCAAAATGTAGAGGTTTTCCATCTTTTATTCACGTTATAGCCTCCAAATGCTATGCAAATTTCATATATAAATAGAGTGTGATTTTCTGCATCTATGGTTTAAAAATATAAAATATGTCCGAAACTATAGTCCCCCCAGTGAATCTTGACCATTTCCAACACTGATTACAAATGCGTAATTACACATATATTTAAATTCATGCCATACAAGTTTCAATAAAAATTACAATAAACTAGATTTTGATTACAATACATGCTTGGCAGTACATTTTAAACATATTTCAAAGACAACAGAATTATGAAATTACATATAAAAGTAATAAAGTCATACTTAAGTGGGTAAAAAAATCTCTAACATTCTGCTAACTGCATTTAATATAAATTATAACTATAATATATTTGTATTTGATTGCATGCAATTAACATGCAATTCAGAGTCTGAAAACATTACATTCAGTTTGCACTCAAACATTTCCCATGTTTATTATTTCAATAACTAATAACTCTTTTCAAAAGTACAGTATGCTAGTAGTGTACTTCTTTTTCACAAGGGTAGGGGGAAGCCCTATAGGATATAGCTCTAAAGCTTCCTGAGTGAGATATATAAAAAAATATTCTTTTGTAAAGACTCCTGATGATTCCTTTTATCATTTCGTTCAAGCAGGTGCCATGACAAAGATGTATCTCACACACATTATGTACATGCACAGACAGCTGTATGTTCTGTATCATATACCTAAAGGTGGTTCTGGTGAAATCCCAATGCTCTGCAGGAGAGCCTCTGTCTCTCTTCTCTTTCTGTCTAGGTCCGAGTCTTCTGACACGTTCTCAGTCCTCTGAAGCATCTCAGACTGCAGCACAGAACAAATATTCGCAGGTGATGAAATGATAAATGGCAATTATATCCATCAAAAACAGCACTTACCTCTTTCTTCTTTCTCTCTTCCTCCTTTCTTTTCTTCTCCTCTCGAATCTGGGCTAAGCGCTGCTTTTTGCGCTCAAGCTCAGCTTTCAGGTCACTTCTATCAGCCATCTTCGTGTTGTTCAATCTATGTATAGTATGAACAGTTTTCATTTTAATTTTAGTACTCATGCATGAATGCTGTCATACTTCAAAATTCATCAATGTCACACAAACTTTCCATGAAGTGGAACACATTACAGGCTATCCAGAGAATGTGCTTTGGCTTTAAAATATTGTGAAAGTCTTTTCTTTGTCTACATTTTGCATTTGGCTTAATTTCAGTGGATGAAGTTATACATCCGGTTTCGTTTGGTCATATACAGATATGATCAGCCTGTGTAAGGCCATTACTCTAATGGACACAGTCACAGTCCAAGCTAAAATACTGTGACTACAACTAAATGAATACAGAATACATTGAGAAATGTAGGATTTATTTTAAAGCACACTATGCAACAATACAACTGCAATAAATGATCAGTTGAGCAAATAAATACAAACTGGAATCTAAAATACAATTAAAAAATCTCTTTGGTGAACCTCCTGTACACAGAAATAATAAAGATCGACGTGGATGAATTATAATACATTGCATAGGCTACTAACCTAATATTCAGCAAAGAAAAATGACGTGAATCTGGTTCATAAAGGCAATTGACTGACAAGAATGATAAAAGAAGACACGTAACAGCGAATTAAAGTAAATACACAATCCTGTTCATTCACAAACGGTTGTCGTTGCATTTCAATGAATGAAAGCATCAATGCACTGAATGCGGTCCGCAACAAAGACTCTTAGGCTAAATTATATTTAAATGTAATAGTTTAACTATACCGTCTTGTTTATGTCGATTCAACCAGGGCGCGCTCTCGTGTAAATGCTGAAATAAGAGGCTAAATCTACACATGAACATCAACAGCTAAATGAAAACACAAAGCATCACCAGGTCACTTCATTCTCATCAGCACCCAAAGCCGGAAGTGCTCAATGCCTATACGTCACAAACGCCTCCCAGCAACAGCGGGCAGCGCTTCGTCGTCTGAAAGATGTTGGCTTTTCTAAAACTCAGTGAGCTGCTGCTGCCTACCTAGGTCCTATAACGTTACCTAGACAATGTTTGAATGTCTAAAAATAAATAAATAAATAAATAAAAATAAATTATATATAATTATATATATATATAATTTAAAAAATCCAGTCTTGTTGGAGTATTAGTTTTTGAAACATAGCCGAAGATTTTCAGTAAAGTAGCGTTGTTGTTTTTTTCAGTAAGGATGCACTAAAAACATCAAAAGACGTTTATAATGTTGTAAAAGACTTTTAGTTCAAATAAAAGTTCTTTTCAACTTTTTACTTATCAAAGAATCCCAAAAAGAATATTGATATTATATAATTTCCACAACTGTGCTGTTTTGCCAAATAAATGCAATCTTGTTAAAGGGTTAGTTCACCCAAAAATGAAAATTCTGTCATTTATTATACCTTCATTAATCTTCGGAACACAAATTAAGATATTTTAGTTGAAATCCGATGGCTCCGTGAGGCCTTCATAGGGAGCAATGACACTTCCTCTCTCAAGATCCATAAAGGTGCTAAAACATTTAAATCGGTGCATGCGAGTACAGTGGTTCAATATTAATATTATAAAGCGACGAGAATATTTTTGGAGCGCCAAAAAAAAACAAAATAACGACTTATTTAGTGATGGCCGATTTAAAAACACTGCTTCAGGAAGCATCGGAGCACAAATTAATCAGTGTATCGAATCTGCTGTTCGGAGCGCCAAAGTCACATGATTTCAGCCGTTGGCAGTTTGACACGCGATCTGAATCATGATTCGACACACTGATTCAGATTCTCAGAATCTTCCTGAAGTAGTGTTTTGAAATCGGCCATCATTCAAGTCGTTATTTTTTTTAATTTTTTTTGGCGCACCAAAAATATTCTCGTCGCTTAATAATATTAATATTGAACCACTGTACTCACATGAACAGATTTAAATGTTTTTAGTACCTTTATGGATCTTGAAAGAGGAAGTGTCATTGCTCCCTATGGAGGCCTCACGGAGCCATCGGATTTCAACTAAAATATCTTAATTTGTGTTCTGAAGATTAATGAAGGTTTTACGGGTGTGGAACGACATGAGGTTAAGTAATAAATGACAGAATTTTCATTTTTGGGTGAACTAACCCTTTAAGCATAAGAGACTTACCCACCCCAAATAGTGCTTTACCTCAATAAAATATGAATTAAATATTAAAACATAACATTTATTACATTATCTGGAACAAACATAGGTTTTTCCACGTTTACACAGAAAATGAAAAGTAAATGAATACTCTTAGAAATGGTTAAACTATTTAATTACATTTTTATTAAAATTCTAAAGACATTTTCTCATTTTTAAATACAAAAACAATGAAAAAGATGATACAAATGACATTCACCATAAAAAAATATGAAAAAAAAAAAAAAAGACATTTACAAAATATTAAAAGCAAAGATTAGCGTCAATAAGCTGTGCAGTATTCTCATGTCGTCTAAGATCATTTTCTTTCAGCTCTTCTTTAATGTGCGCCTGGTCTCACACACATTGGCCCTGTGTTGGTGGTCACTGTGATCAGTGAGAGTGTATGGAGCTGGTTGAGGGTGAGATGAAGTCAGTCGCTCTGGCCCTGGCAGCTAATTTCGTCCTTAGTTCTCTGATTTCCTGCATCAGCTCCCTTTCCTTAGAGTCGAGCTCCCCTCGGCCACGGTCTAAAGAAACTAAATTGCGGCGCACAAAGAGACAGCTTTTATCGCTTACCACTTTATTATTTCATTATGTTTGGTTATGACAGTGTAGCTCCCAGTTTATACTAATAATACTCACAGCAATCATCTGATTGAGTGTTCAAGGAAATGTTGGTGGTCTCACTCTGGGGCTTGTGCAGAAGGCCTCTGGATGAGCGGGGAGATCGGAATCTCTTTTCCTTCTGACGATCTACAATCACACAGAAATAATCTCCATAAACACACAGTACACCTAAAGGGGTGAAAACCAACCCCTAGATAACTCAATTACCTCATGTTAGCATGTGTAAAGTTTAACAGACTATTATTTAAAGTGCCCCATTATTGCTTTTTCAGATATTATCTATTAGCTGTTTGTGAATGTAAAAGGTCTGCAAAGTTTCAAAGATCAAAGTGCACAATAAATGGAGCTACCGTCTCCCAAAAGAAAGAACAACTGTCTGAAACAAGTCATCAGTAATTCCAGTCTTACTTCTTGAATGAACCTACATAGGTTTGTAACAAATTTGCATAATGCCAGCCTATTGTATTCATTAGCTGGCAGTTTATTTTGCCCTGCCCTCAAACACTGTAGTTGTAGCTGATGCCTGGAGGTGTTTGGTTTGTGCTGTCGACATGTTGACAAGATGCTGTCCACTTCATGTACTTTAAAAGGATGAGATTGATTGCATTCTTACTGTTCGTATCAATGTGTATACTAGAGCTGAGGAAGCCTCCAGAGCTGAAATTCAGATGTAATGGCCGTTTCATTTCCGGCACACATAGTAGTGGTTACCAACTGACCAATCAGAGCAGAGGAAGCTCTGGGAAAGAAGGGGTTTAGAGAGACTGAGTCCTTTATCAAAGTGTTTCAGAAACTGTGAGAAAAGAGGTGACGCTACAATATGAGAAAATGAAAGTGTTTTTTGACTTTGGATGCGTGTAAACCAATTGTACCTCTAAAACAAAATGAGTAACTTTTAAAATAGCATAATAGGGGGCACTTTAAACGGATTAGATCCTCAGAAGGAAGAAAAACTGTAACCATATCATAAATCCTTTATTACATTTTGGGAGAGGTCTTTGTCTTAACTCACTTAGTGAATCCTCTAGACTCTTCTGCAGTTTTCCATGATGTTGCTCAGTCTCTTCTGTTTCCTGAGAGATAAGTGACCTCCGCTGGGCGTTAACAGTGGCGGCCGCCCGTCTTTCCTCCTCCAGTTCAGCTTGTTTAGCTACTACATCATCCCACTGAGACATACCAAAATAATGTCATTGGGCTGTCTTATGTTGTATTGAAATTGAATTACATTTCTTATGAATCTTGTGTATTTGTTACGTTAAACAAAATCAATTTTCACTGGGAAAATCCAGTCATTTCCATAGGAATCCACACGATCAGGAATTTGTGTGAGGGTTGATCATGCGGATGACCAACAGAAAGCAATTTGGCTTGAAAGTGAGCTGTGCTTCATACATCACTACATTAACTGTAACATGTAAATTCTCACCTGCTTTCCCTCCACTTCCAGCATCAGCTGGACTATTTCATCCTCTTTAGCACATGTTTGTTTGCTGAGGTTCACAAGTCGCTCTCTTTGCTTCTCTTGCCTCTGCTCTGCTTTTTTCAATCGCTTGATAACCTCGGCCTGCCAATCAGCATCCACTTCCATCTGTCCCACCTCTGCCAGAGACTCTTCCAGCATCTGAAAGAGTTTGAATTCTCATAATTAGTTTCATCACAAGTCTGTTAAAGAAAAAAAGGAAATGCAGACAGGAAACAGGAGAAGGGTGGAGTTAGATGTCTGACAAAGATAATCATATACACTTCGTGGAAACTGTAGCGAGACATACCTTTTTGCTTTTCTGACTGATGTCTTCATCTGTCTGAATGAGGTTTTGAAATGTACAGTCATCTAATTCAGCTCTGCGTCTCCTCGTATCCACTTCTGCTCTCACCTCTTGACTCACTCGCTCTTGCTCTTTAGCCAGTTGCTAGTAGGCCAAACATATCATGATCAACTTTGGATATGCACATCTCAGGAATGTCCAAACCTGCTCACAGAGGGCCACCTTCCTGTTAAATTCCAACCCTAATTAAAGACACCTAAACCAGCTAATCAAGGTCTTCAGGATTACTATACATTTCAAGGTAGGTGTGTTGGGGCAGGTTGGAGCTAAACTCTGCATGAAGATGGCCATCCAGAAGGAAGATTGGACATTCCTAGTGCATCAATTTTTCAAAAAAAAAAAAAAAAAAAAAGTTTTTATAGTGGCCAACCTGTTCGAACAGTTGTCTCTGGGCATCCAGTTCCATTTGTCTCACTTCTATATCTTGAACAGTGGCTGCCGTTTCCTGATCTCGCAGAGCCATCTAAGTACAACAATAAACATGTAAAGAACCTGCCAAAAAAATATTTACACAACCTGGCCTTTCTAAATTATACTTAAAACTTCTCAAAATACATTTACTTGTCTGACAGAGACTTTGTTAAACATACAATACCATTTAAAAGTTCTAGATTTTTTTATTTGAAAAAAAAAAAAAATAATAATAATAATAATAATAATAATAATAATACTTTTATTCAGCAAGGAAGCATTAAATTGATCAAAAGTGGCAGTAAAGATTGTTTCTTCAAATAAATGCTGTTCTTTCTAACTTCCTATTCTAACTTTCCTATTCAAAGAATCCTGAAGAATCCTGAAAAAAGTATTGTGGTTTCCACAAAAATATTAAGCAGCTCAACAGGTTTCAACATTGATACTAAAATGAAATGTTTCTTCAGCAGCAAATCAGCATATTGGAATTATTCCTGAAGGATCATGTGACACCGAAGACTGGAGTAATGATGCTGAAAATTCAGCTTTGACATCACAGGAATAATTTACATTTTAAAATGTACTAAAATAGAAAACAGTTATTTTAAACTGTAATAATATTTCACAATATTACTTTTTTACTGTATTTTTGATCAAGTAAATGCAGCTTTAAAAAAAATCTTTTGAACCAAAGTGTAATATGATTGTTTCAGTTACATAATCAAAAGTAAAGTGGCAACACACGAGTACAAAACAAACAACCTTTCTCTGAATCTCGTCATCAAGTCTCTTGAGCTGTATTCTGCGCTGATCCTGCTGGTGCTTAAGAAAACGTCTTCTAGCAGAATCAATCAGATTGAGTTCCTTCACCTTCAGCTCACGCTTCATAGCAGCCAATCTGAGCACATCAAGTTATGTCAAGTGAGTTTTGTATGTGAGAAACTGCAAAATTAAATTAAGTCAATAGTGAGACATCCTACATATGGAGGGAAATTGACCTGGCTCTTTGCTGTGCAAGTTTACTCTCCTCTTCTTGTAGAATCCTTCTCCGTTGCTCCTCTCCTTGCAGTAGCAGCTCCTGCTGTTTGTACCAGGCCTCAAACTCAGCCTGCTGTCTGACCGCTTCAGCATGCAGCTGCTGAACTTCCTGTCTATAAAGACAAACGTAAGCAGAAACCTTGTTGTAAAAGGTGCGCCAAGTATGAAATACTCCAGCCATATCACTATTACAACTGAATAAAATTTTGCACCTCTCCCTTAGATATTCCACTTCTTGTTGCCGGATCCTCTCACGTTCTTGGGACTGGTACTCCACTATGAAGGTGGGGTATTTGTTGAAAATGGGGTACTGCCCCTGTGTCAGAGGTTCAAAGTCACTCAGCGCAGAGCTAGGATGGACATCTGGAGGGGTGCTGTCCATCAACCGATAGGTTTCCTTCAGCATAGCACCGATGTCCAAGCTATTCCGATGATGGAAAAAGTACTACATTGGGGAAGATTTCAACAAAATAAATGAAATGCATGTAATGTTTGCATTTGTTATAAATAATAATAATAATAGATTTAATAAGTATATTTACACACATTACTGTTCAAAAGATTGGGGTCAGAAAGATTTTGTAATATTTTTGAAAGAATTCTTTTATGCTCACCAAGGCTGCAATTATTAGATAAAAAAAATACAGTAAAAACTGAAATATTGTGAAATATGATTGCAATTTAAAATAACTGTTTTCAATTTGAATGCATTTTAAAATATAATGTATTCCTGTGATGGCAAAGCTGAATTTTCACCAGTCTTCAGTGTCACATGATCCTTCAGAAAGCATTCTAATATGCTGATTTGGTGCTCAAGAAACGTTTATTATTATCAATGTTAAAAACAGTTCAATATTTTTGTGAAAACTATGATAACTTTTTCAGGATACTTTGATAAACAGAAAGTTCAAAAGAACAGCATTTATTTGAAACAGATTTTTTGTAACATTATAAATGTCTTTGCTGTCACTTCTGATCACTGTCTTTACTGTCACTTCACTTTTTATATATATATAGAACTCCTGAATGGGATAAACTCTAAATTTGTTCTTCATAAATTTCATTCAAATGGGTGGTGAGCATAAAAACATTGTAAAAATGTCTAACGTTATACCTCAAAGTCCTTCTTATCAGTACAAAGCAGTAGAGGTGCTCTGCAGCAGGTGACATAAGCAACCACAGCCATTAGAAGGAACGAGGGATGATTTGAGAAAACGTTGTCAAACAGTTTTAGCCACTCTTCTCTCATCAGAACCTCAGAGAACAGGGTCTCAAGAAGGGGCCACACATACAACTGGAGAGCAAAAGCAGTGTGTAGGGCATTTGCTTCATCATCTTTGGCCTCAAGATAAAATTATTTGAAAGTCAAAGTCTATGTCATATAAACACTTGTGTCAACGTCTTTTACCTGTGAGGTAACACCACAGGCAACAAAATGCTGAAGCAGCTCTTTATCATGATGGGCCAGCACATTCTCAGCCAGGCTCAGCACATTAAGCGGAGGGTTGGGAAAATACTCAAACCAGTGTTGGCACCAGTTCACTGCAAAAGAGCAATCCAAGACACTTAAACGTCTCTCAGCTACGGAGTGAATAATTGAATCACTGCCAAAGAGACCAGTGCACATCACCCAACACCACACTACTGTCTTACACTACCTACCAATGACGGTGGCCACTACTTCAAAGCAGATCAGTGGATTGTTCTGGAACAGCTTGACAAATGGGAAGGCCAGCAGGGGGAGATAATCAGTCTCGCCAAAGACAGCAGCCCAGTGAGCAAGAGCAGACAGCACTCTGCCAGGTCAAAAATGAAAGGACAAATATAACATTATGGTTGGCAAATCTATATGTGTAAAATTAAATAATCAATTGATTGACACTGTGTCCACCTCTGTAGGCCTCTCTGTAGTTTGTGGCTTTTGATGGGGTACCGCTCCTGAAGGCACATGTATGCTGAGTGCAGGCCTTTGTCAGTCAGACTGCTGAAAGCTGCATGGTTCTCAGGTAGATGCAATAGAGAACGCCAAATAAACATCCTGCAGGAAAAACAAATACACACACACACAAATAAACCAGAGACGCACACTACAGCAACACATTAAATCAACCAAATGTCATTGCTTTAGCGGGACACATTTATTACGTTACCTGTATTTGGCTGGGTACTCTCCAAATGATCTTAGTAATGCTTGTAGTCTTTTCTTGTTAAGGCCATTAGGCAAATCATTCTACACAAAACAGAATAATTAGATATGATTATAATCGGGTCATAAGTTGGAGTAGTAGAATGTCTTGAAAAGGCAATACAGAAGGTGTCACAGGCCCCCAACCCCTCAATTTAATAACATTTAATAAGCTGAATAAAAACAGCACCTCTTTGTCATCCAGTGTAGAAACAGCAGGGTGTAAAACTTTAGACGATATTCTGCGTCCTGACGTTTTCACAGGACGCTGACCTGCCCCAGTGTGCACCTTCATTTTTGAACACAATCCCACGTTGATGTTGCCTCTAGTGACCTGTTTCAACAAAGGCTGGGGAGGCTACACAAACAACCACTTGTGATTAGTGTTTTGAGGAGTAAAAAATGATATATTATTTTTAACACAAATATATTACACTACTAGCATTCAAAAGTTTGAATTTGGAAAGTTTTTTATTTTTTGAAAAGTAAGTCTCTCATGTTCACCAAGGCTGCATTTATTTAATCAAAATACAGTTAAACCAGTAATATTATGAAATATTATTACAATTTAAAATTTCTAGCATGATCCTTTAGAATTTATATATATACATATATATACACACTATATTGCCAAAAGTTTTGGGACACCTGCCTTTACATGCACATATATATATATATATATATATATATATATATATATATATATACACATACACACCTTTAGCCTACATTTATCATTTACAAAAACAAATAAATAATAAATAATTATTAATTAATAACAAATAAATAAGAATTTACCTTACTGATTTCTGGGGTAAGACTTCGTACATCATAGATTTTAAGAGCACCGCTGTCCATCACAGCAACAATATGGTGGCCTTTAGGACAAATACTTGCCGAGGTGATGGCATCCTCGTGGGACCCTATTTCAAAGAGCTGCTTGCATGACTGAATGTTGATAAAGCGCATTACCCCATCTTGGCTCAAAATGCCCAGAGTCTGAGGACAGAACATTACAGTATGATTATTTCCACAACCTTAAAAACTGGATCATAGAGGTGAACATTTCAAGTTAAGTTCAGTAGTTATTCTTCTCATTGCTAAGAAGAACAAGAATTTCTCTGGAACAAGAGCACAATATGTTGAAGTCGAACCAAAATGATTCCATATTAAACAGTAAATTGAGCATATAGTTAATAATAACTATGTTTCAGTGTTTCCCACAGGATTTTGTGAAACTGTGGTGGGTGGACCTCGGTCCCCCGCCACAGTTTAATTAATGAATGGGAAGCACTGAAATCTATTTGTGGCGGTCAATGTTGATATTGTGGCGGGCCGCCACAAATAAATCAATGTATGGGAAACACTGCGTTTAGTAATAAAGTAAATTATAATGCATGACGTAAAAGCTTTTTAAGGTTGCAGACTACTGAGCAGTACCTGGTTGGATCCACCATCAAAACTATCCACCAGGAAATCTAGATATCGTACTGTCTTGACTTTTGGAGGCATCTGAATTACTCTCAAGAGCTGTCGACTGTCCAGACACCACAAGTGGACTAAATTGGAGCGTCCAGCCGCAGCAAGTGTTTTCCCATCTCTACAAAGAAACAAAATGATTACATACAACACGCCAGTCTGTGCTTCATCAGTTTTACGGTCTAAGTGTAACAGCCTTACTGTGTAACAGCATATGTCCTGTAGTGGATTCTGGGCCCATCCTGTGGAACAGGCAGCTGATACTTGCAAAAAAGTGTGTCGCTCTCCCAAGCAAAAATGGAGTCGTCACTAAAACAGCTGAGAATGGAGTTGCTGTGTGGGAGAAAGAAAACCTACAACAAACACAAAGGAATAAGGGACTGATGGAGAGCTGTTACTATAATATAATGCTTAAAGGGATAATTCACCCAAAAATGAAAATTCTGTCATCAAATTACTCACTATCATCAGTTTCCAAGTCCAAAAGACTTTCATTTATCTTCAAAACACAAATGAAGATATTTTTAATGAAACCTGAGAGGTTTCTGTCCCTCCATTGAAAGTCTGTTCAACCCAAAACTCTGATGCTTCATAAAAAGATCGTAAAAGACAACCATATAAATTAAGTATATATATATATATATATATATATATACACACAGTATATAATTTAATTTAGGCTTTTAATCACATATTAATCAGCAAACATACATAGAGCACTCAAATATAGGAAACGGAGCCTCAATGGTTCTCACGCATCAAGCAAGCTTTTTAATTTTTGGGTGAACTAATGCTTCAAGTACAGATAATTGAGGTCTAACCTTTTGTATGCCAACTGATTGACGAACATTAAGCTTCCTTTTTCTCTGGAAGGTGTCAAGGTTCCAGAGCTGAGCAGTATCAGAAGAAGTGCTGATGGCATAGCTGCCTGAACTGTGGATGGACAGGGAAGAAACGGCACCCTCGTGACCCCGCATCCAGCTCACTAGCTGTCTGGTGTCTGGAAACAGTAGATTATGCTTGTTAGAAGAACGGTTAAACATTTGCAGTTCTATGTGACAAAATTATAATGTCTTACCTTTGTCAAAGCACTTAATGGAGTAATCAGCAAGAGCAACCAGGTACTCTGTGGTTCTTCTCAAGTTGAAAGCTAAAGCAGTGCATGCTTGGCCTGTTTTCTGGACCAGCTTGAATCTGCCAAACGATGAAGTAAGATATGTAGGAAAGTACAGTGAACGTCTTATGATACATAAACAGAACAGAACACTTATGAAAACTTACAGGGAAAATATATACCTGTTTCTGCTAATGTCAAACACATAAATATTGCCATGATGATCACCAGCAAGAAACGACTCTCCTGTGGTGTCGAAAGCCACTTGCAGGAATCGAACCGTCTTGGTTTGACGACCAGACGCGTTTCGGATCACAGTGGCCAAGACGCTGGAAATACATACGTTACATGCATAAATGAATCTCTTCTCATTGTATAAAAAGTTTGCTCCAAGCTGCTTATGTCAAACTTACCCATATTTCGCTGATGCTAATTTTCTGTGCCATATTTTCCCATCTTCTCTGGACCCAATATCTGTAACTTGCATGTTTAGCATCGACTCTCCAACTTCTCCAGCAAACAGCCTCCCGCCTCACACAGGCATCACAGCGGGAAATTCAATGACTGCAAATTATTTTCATAAATTTGTTAATGACTGCCTGTCATACTCGTTATTAAACCTTAATCTCATATCGAGATTGACAGTAATAATGACAAAAAACGGTTATGCCAGTGTTTGTTAGAGAATCGGAATAAAGAACCGAGCAGCAAGACGCGTTTCAGTTAGAGGAAGTGACGCATGTAAACACATGTTGGCATTATGGGTATTGAAGTCGTTTTAAGGAAATGTCACGTGACCTTACACGATGAACAAAATAAAAGTATATATATCAAAATGTTCTAAATCTGAGCAATTACCTGGATTAGCAATTTAGTAATGCATATCATAATTTTATATTTTGCAATGGTAATTTGAAATACAGAATATCTATAAAATACACATTTCTAAATAAATTTACTGTAAAATTAAATAAGGTCTGCACTCTAAATAATTATCCTTTTTACAATATTTATTTAATTCATAGAGGTCAGTGATTTTTTCCCCCCTGTTGCAATTTAAGTAAATATCTTTAAAAGACATTTATTTAGAGTGCATATACCTCCATTAATTCTGAAAACAATCACAGAAGTCTTTCAGACAACATGTCTGCAATTTCTTTACCCTACAATGAATTAAATATATCTTAAGAAGGGCTTTTGTAATAGACATTTTGGTCTTGACACCTAAATCAATAAGGGAGACTGTGGTGATTGCTTTATTTCAAATACATTTATTTCAAAATTTTACTCCAAAGTCATATATGTGTCAGCTACATGCCTTCTTCATATAAAATGCCTATGTACAGTACCTCAGACTTTATCACCTAGTAACATAAATAAAATCATTAGCCATTCCCACAAGAAAAATTCACCAGAACTACAGGAATACACTGAGAAGTTATTACAGAATAACTATTGAAACATCAGGAGAACATCCATCCTAATGTCAATAAATGTTTAGTTAACAAATTAATGAAAAGCTTATAAAAAAGACTGCATAAAAAAATATTGAAATGTCAGTCAACAAATTTATTTTAAAACATTTCCGTTGAACAAATAAATATTAATATACCCATTAAAACATGAGAAACAGTCAGTAACAGTCATATTCAGTAGCAATCAAGGCAGCATCAAATATAATGGCCACTTCAAGGCACATCAGTTTAGAAAAATCCATGATAAAGGATAACATATCAGTGCGTTTGGCAGCATCAGATCAGCACCTGAGCACTGGTCAATCGAAAGCATTTATTATGCTTTCAGTGTACAATCATAGGTCAGGCCGAGTAAGCTGAGCGTCAGCGCCACGAGGGGGCCTGGCCCGGCCACCCCCATCCACCCACTGGGTCTTCCCTCCTGGTCGCTATTTCACATCTTTTAACCGATCGCATCAGGCTCGGTCTCTGTATCCTCCTCAACCTCCGAGTTCAAACACTCACTGACGGTCATACTATTGTCATCCCCTATAATGACATACTCTATGGTGGATCTCTCCATGTGTATGCTGTTGCCACTTATTGTGTCCTGCACTGGGATCAGGTCATCATGGCTCTGAGTGTCTCCCATTTCATCCACTGTTTGTAAAATAAAAAAAATTAACTTCAAATCACAAATTCACCAAAAAGTCATTCTCATAACTCTGTTTAAAAAACAAAATAAAATAAAAACATGATAAATGTACATTGTATTAAAAGCAAAAAAGAGAATTATACAAATAACTGTACTAAAAGTTTATATAGGTTATGTTGTACAATTCCATTTAACATAAATGTATAAAAAACAATAATGTCTATAATGCTAGAAGAACTTGACCTATATTTCCTGCTGTAGAGCTCTTACCGTTGATTGCATCATTCTGAGCAAGCAAAGAATGCTGGTCACAGGTAATGCATTGTCTATTGTTGTTCCCAATAATGCAGTTGGTCAGGGAAGAGTTTTGTATGTTTATGATACAAGGTTTAAATTGCACTTTTTCTGTTAAAGAAAAGACAAAAAACAAAAGACATTAATATGAGTAACCACACAACACATTGCATCAAATGGATGTGGGACAGCAAAACAAAGCGCTTACTCATTCACACTTTCGAGAAGTGTGTGGTTTTCAAGTGTGTGAGGTAATCAGACATAAACAAGACAACAACAGGAAGTAAGGTGATCAAACTACTGAACAGGAACTGCTAAATAATTTCACTACCCTGGTACTTCCTAAAACAACAAGGCAAAGAAAAAACAGTCTATGACAATGTACATCACTTGTGAGGCAAAATATTCAAAAATATCTACCTGAGAAAGGAATTTCCTCTATATGTTGATGGTCCTCAAGACTAAATTGTGCTGAATGACAAGAAATGAAAGAAAAACAAAAGAATGAATAATAAATTCAGACACTGGCATAGATCTATTTCAAGAGATTTGATAGATTGTCCAACCTGGATATCCTGTAACTTTCTCATACAACCCCGGATCACAAATTCCGAGGCATCTGAGGAATGAGCCGCATGCACTTTGACCTTTTTTAATGACAATCTGCATCATCTTGGAGGATTTCTGCATGTCCGTGGCCTGCGATGTGATAACCTGTGATTCATACGCCGTGATTGTGCGGGATCGGTACAAGTAGTTGGACATCTTTTGAACTAAATTCCCAGTCATACACTTACTGAGAAAGCCCAAATATTGCTTTAATTGTTTATCTGTTGAGAAAGAGAATGAGAGAGAATAGTTTAAATCACAAGAAGCTTCAAAAACAACAAAAATAATGTAATACGCCCAATAAATTGGATGCATACACTTAAAAATAAAGGTTCCAAAATTTGGTTTTCACAGCAATGCCATAACAGAACCAATTTTGTTTCTTCAAAGAACCTGTCAGTGAACCTTTTTTTTTTTTTTCTCAGCGTGAAGAGCATTTTAAAAATCTAAAAGAACCTTTTTCCATAATAAAGAACAATTTGTATAATGGAAAAGTTGGATGTTCTTCATGGAACCACAGATGCCAGTAAAGAACCTTTATTGTAAAAAGTTGGACTTCAGCTCAAACTCATTTGCTTTGAACTTAACATGTTAGATAAAGTGTAACAGTAATTTTCATGTTCATAAAAGATTAAAATATGTTCATAAAATAAAGTTGCTCTAAATGCTTTTTTTTAATATATAAAAAAACTGCATCATAAATATTTGATAAAAACAATAAATTCGGAAAATAACATAACATATTCGAAGCGTTTACATTTAGGAGAGCTGTATCATTACAAAAAACTAACAGGTTGAGAGTAAACATTTTTTTATCTGTGCATATAGCAATAACTGTTAAACTTTTGCATCGTTTACAGCTGACAGATAGCTACAGTGATTTGCTGCGCTTCCTAGTCGTATTCTTTACTATTTTCAAAAAACAAACAAACAAAAACATAGGCCTAAGTGACAGAACAAGATGTGGGCTATAAACTTACCAGAGGATATATCAACCGTGCTCTCCATCTATTAGTAATAACAAACAATGCTAAGTATCATAAGGTAAAGTGGTTCTGAAGGCATGTGAAAACGAAACTGCAGCTGTCGTTGATATACGTAGGTGTCAATGCGCATGCGCGTTACGAATGTAATTTCCAGACATGAATTTCCCCTCGTGTGTCATTCTGGTTAACCACGGATTTTAATGTCATGCGAACAACAACAGCAACATACAAGACAAAAGTTTTAATTTTTAAATTTCTTGACTGAAAGCAATTTAGCGGCACTAACACACTGCATGTATTTTTCAATCAAATGAAAAGAAAAAGAGAGTCAATAATCTAGCCTATTTTAATTTGCAACTAAGTTACTATAGCCGAGTGCTTAAATGAACCACGTTATTTATGAAACATAAAGTCACTTTTGCACGTTTGTAGCGCAACAGTGATGTACATCAAGCCGTCTACAAGCGTCACAAAGCTTGATCTCTATTGGTAGTTGCTGTTATAACAGGGAGGTTCCGCTGCACTTGATTATGAGGGTCATCTCAGAGCCGGTATAATGGGAGCAGAGCGTGAAAATATGAATATATGAGATCTACAGTCCACCGTCGTTTGGAAGCACATTCAAATTGTCGTAAAAATGAAGATTTGGAGCACGGAGCACATATTCAGGTAAAGAATTTGCGTTTAGGACGAATGCAGCGCTCGCATGCACAGATTCCAGCATCCTCTCTGTCATGATTTGCATCTCGATTCCCTTTAGTGCAGCTGGGATCGGCTTACAGAGTAGCTCTCGTCCTTTGGACATTTCTCGATTTATAGCTTTTAAACAATTTATTCTTGCACATAACACAAATCTGAGCATTAGTTGCTAATATTCATTCATTTGGGCCTAGTGGTCTGTTACAATGATGCGCATTGTCGTTACTGCACAACTCACTGTTTCTCATCACGCCTGTTACTAGCAAAACTCATAAATGTAGTTACATATTTTTTATTTGCGAAAATGAACTTTTCCTCTCTAAATTTCAAATATTCTCTGTTGGTATATTTCCCTGTCGAATTGGTGTGTTTGTTGGATTTAGATTTAAAGCTGAGAAGAACATCTTAAACCAGCTAAAACCACCAAACTAAAGTATTTTTTTCCCCTCAGCAGGATTCATCACACCCCCAAAACTGAATTGTGTAAAACCAGTATATTTTCTAGTTTCTTTTTTTTTTAAACGCAGTCATTAGTTTCACTCCAAAATGATTCATTATGAGAAAATTAATCTCAAACAAACCTTTATTTTCAGATCCCAGCCTCTCTTGTTATGGACGTGATGCTCTTTGTTGATAATAGGATGGACTACACTGGCAAAAAATATTTCCTGCTTCATATTTAAGCTAAATGTACCTTGAATGTGGTTTGCTGATGAGATCAGAGTACAGTGATGTTCCTCTTAAGCCAATGTGAGCTATTGTCATGAGTTTTTGTCTGTATTCATACAGCTACCCATGGGAGACTGTGATCAAAGCAGCAATGAGGAAGTACCCCAATCCAATGAACCCTAGTGTTGTTGGAGTTGACGTTCTTAATAGGAACTTGGACACACATGGACGTCTACACAGTCATCGGCTCCTCAGCACAGAGTGGGGTCTTCCAGGGATTGTCAAAGCGGTTAGATGATATGCTTCACAGTGCTGAATGTATTACATGTCTATTGGGTTATGTGGACATAAAATATGTTGTTAAAGATGATGAAAATGTGAAAACGGTTAAAGCTCCTTGTATTGTATATATTTACATATATTACACCTTAAATTTTTATATTTTACATCTAAAACATGCAATTAAAGGTACACTATGTAACTTTTGGCCCTCTATATAGTGGTTAAAAAAAACAAAACTGCATGCATTTTGCAGAAGAACGTTGTTTTGGTTTTGCTTTGGCTCTGTGCGACTGCTGATGAATATGGTTATCCTATTGCTCATAAAATATTAAATACTAGGCTAGGGATATAGCCAGTTTAGAGGGAAAGGATCTCAAGCTGACTAGCTGAAGACATTACTGTAGCTATACTCATTAATAGACGAGGTATTTCCTTGAAAATAAATTACAGCACAGCGCTACAACAACCCATAATGAAATGACCCTTCACAATAGATAATGCTTTACAATGATCTCTGCTCAAGAGCTTCATATGGCAATTTGTCTGTTCAATAAAATACCTTACTCACCTGTGCCATCTCCCGGTCTAAAATATTAACACTTATAATAGGCTTACCATAGTGAATTAGGGTAAGACAAAAACACATTCTGGAAGGATCGATGATGTATTGACTGAATTTTGTTTCATTGTGTACTTTTAAAACATATTTATCAGTTTAGCATTATGAAACTGTATTGTATATAACAGTGGTTCCCAAATTTTTTGACTTCAAGGCCATCCATTGTCCAAAACAGTATTCAAAGACTCTAAGACTTTTCCAGTTGTTTGTGATTTACTAAATAAAGATTAAGGATAAAGACTTTTACTTACAATTTCTGCCTGATAAAATATTTTAGTGCTTGGCATAACTAGAAAATGCATATTCATTATAAAAATGCCCATAGAGTTATAAGATATTGATTAATTTACATGATTTATTCCTGAAATTACACTTCTAAAAGTAGGCTAACTCATATATCCAGTTTTCAAGACCATAGGAACCCTAGTTTTTCAAATACATATATAAAAAAATGTTGCTTAGGGGGTGAATTGAAATAAGAAATATGTAGATTTTAATTGTTTTGGATTATTTCAAATGTTTTGACATAATCCTGGAAGTTTGCTGAGGCTCCCAGATTGAGAACCACTGCTTTATAAAGATCTTAATTTTTTTTCCTTAGATTTTAGGGACAAATCGAACCACCACGTATGTACAAGAACATTCCATTGTGGACCCAGAAGAAAAAAAAATGGAGCTTTGCTCAACAAACGTGAGTCTTTGTTTACCATTTAGAGAAACACAAATCTAATCAGATTTTTTTATTAATAGAAAGTGTTTTTATCTATAAGACATGAAATCTTAATTTTAAGCTGTACTAAAGAAATTCCTTTTCTCCTTCAGATAACCCTAACAAATTTAATATCTGTCGACGAAAGGCTTGTCTACAGGCCTCATCCAGAAAATCCAGAGATGTAAGTAAATTCAGTCATGATCATATTTTACTTAATTATTTTGTTAATTGTAATATCTGCATATCTATGCACAATTGTGAACCATACAAATAGATAGTAATCTAAAAATCTGTTAAAACAAACTGTTAACAAGATTTTCTGAGCTTGCTTTATTTTTGCAGCACTGTATTAACACAAGAGGCTATCATCACAGTGAAGGGGGTCAGTTTGAGCAGCTACCTTGAGGGACTGATGGCTCTATCCATGTCAGCTAATGCAAGAAAGGTAAATCATTGTTCTGTACAATATAATGAAAAATAATAATTTGACCAAATATCCATGGAATGTCCCTCTCAACATTATGCTGTATCATGCATTACGAATCCTTGATCAAAGTTTGCTATTTTCTGCATAAATGGGAACTTATTAGTTCCTATTTTCCCGGTGACGCAATCAAAGAAGGTCCAAAAATAAGCAACTTAAAAGCACAAGTAATGTGGTTTTGTCCCTATCTAGCAAACCCTGTTGTTTTTTGTGGATGTTTTTTTCCTTTTTAAAAAAAAAGGAGAAGTAGTTTCATTTATAGTTTCATGTCTTTGGCAAACAATGAAAAACTGCTTGAGATTATTTTATATAGCATACATGAGGTATTATAAGCATTATATAAGTCTCTAAATAAAGTATGAACCTGATAAGCTCTATTTTTGTCATAGGGATGGGACGCCATTGAATGGATCATTCAAAACTCTGAAAGGGAAAATGTTCCTTTGTGTGACCTGTGTTGAACAGGTAATGTTTCGCGTAGCACCTGTTTTTGGATGGTACAAACCAGACATGACATGTTTTATCATATGCATTGGTACTAAAGGCTTTTTAATAACTTGTTTAATAAGCAGGTGAGGCTACATGTTTGTAATATGCATACATATTTATTTACATTATTTATTTCTTTATTTTTTTCATACTGAGGCATAGATGTTTTAAAATTATACATTATTTATTTATTTAAGGTCTGTTTCATGATGAGACGAGCTGAAGCATAATTGTCTAAAATATACATATACTTTATTTATTTATTTTATGTTAGTTTCATTTGCGTTTTCAGAGCCCATGAATGAACTTTCACCAGCTCTGAAACCACATCTGGCCTGCCTGACTTTGCCCCACCTTTCTTTGTGTTGATGTTTGTACACAAAGGTAGTCAAATGTGCTCATTTATGCACATAAAATTGCACTATTACAGACAGAACTGTACAGAGTTTTGAATGTCGCTACATAATATGTATGCACTGCACTGACTACCTCTTGTTTTAGAGTTCTTTTAATGCCATAACAAACTGGATGTTCAGTTGTAATTAAGAACCTTAAATTTCAGAATATTTAGAAAGTGAATGAAATTTTTGCAGTGTTCTTAATTTTTTTTATCATGTGATTAAGGGGAATATCAGTTAATTTAGTTGTTTGCTTCAGAAAGTTTGCATGGGTAGTCCTAGAGTGTAATTAACCTATTTAAATCTTGTAGGATAGGTATATAACTTATCAAAAGTCATTTTGTAATGTTTACTCTAAAAAAAGTATATTTAAAAGACGTTTATGCTGCTTCATAATTAAGACATTGTGAACATATTGTCAACCCATTTGGGAGGCTTTTAATTTATTTAATGATATGAACAAATGCTCATTTATGGTTCATGTTAAAAAATTATTTATTTTTATTATTTTATTCTTATAATACTTCTGTGGTTCAATACAAAGAGCATGTTTGCTTTATTTTGTTTATGTTTAGTAAATTATTAACCGTTTATTTTCTTTAACAGTTCAGTGTAACAAATTCAACATAATTTAAAAACAATGCTTATCAAAGTATAACTACAATTGTTAAGGTCTTATGGAGCCACCTATTGGCGAGACAGTTGAAAAAATCTAAGAAAAACTTTTTGTAAATAGATTGCAGAAGACAGCGAACATCTTTTTTTGGTTTATTTTTTCTTTTCTTTTTTGTTTGTCCTACCATTTTTACATTTTTTTTTTTTACTTGACAAGACTGCCTTGTTATTGTATAATTTTGACCTCTTTAAATATTTCTTTAAATACATTGTTTTCTATTTATTCAAATGAAATTATCATTCAGTGTCACTGTTAACAAACAATTATTTTCATTAGTCATAGGATAGACTATGACTATGAGATCCAGGCTATAAGAAAAATGAAATTACCTACTTGACATTGCGTAAAACTCCTCTGCTGGAAAAAAAAAACATGTCAGCATTTCTTCCCCAGTGATGAAACACTACCCAAGCAGAAGTAAACAAACTTATACGTTTGTAATCGAGTCACCTAGAAATCCCAGATGAGTTTCAGGAATCTATTTTTAATGTCTTCAGCAATGATTTTGTTAAAGAGAAAGTTAATTAAAGGGTTAGTTCACTCAAAAATGAAAATTCTGTCTTTACTTACTCAGCCTCGTCGTCCCAAACCCGTACGAATTTCGTTCACTTTATTTACAAAATATTAATCCCTAACGCACGTTCATGAGAGCATCACGACGCACGTGTGTTGCGTTGAAGGGAGAGCAGACCCAAATGTGCGAGAGCAGACATTGTTGCGTGAACGCGCGTTGGAGATTAATATTCTGTAAATAAAGTGGTAAGTTATGTTTTTCTCCAATGCTATCTCACAACCAGTACGAGGTGGCTAATTTGTACGACGCTACTCATACGAATAGAGTACCCCAGGGATGACGTGTTTTTGTAGGCCAACCCGGAAGTTAGCGGCGCACGAGTTCCCTCGATTGAAAGCCTATGCATTTTTCCCATAGACTTTTGGAAAATCGCAGAAAATAAGTTCTGTGTTTAACAAAGGGTTATGACACTTACACGTTTTGTCTATCAAGATAATCTTTACAAGTGAACACAACATTTATAGATTTTGAAGCCTAAATAAAGTCGTCAGATATAAAAGGCTAACAGTAGGCTATAAACGGACTACAGCACACCATGGTCGCGGATCAACATCGTCACCACCAAGCTTCCTCAAACTGTATTTAAAAAAACAACTTTAGTTACAAACATGCTCGCTGATTATGATCTGCGCTGTGTATGAATACTTATCCACTTTTTCATGAGAAATGCTGTCCAAATGTCCCGTTTTTAATGATGACGTCTAAAGTCCCCGCCAAAGGAAGTAGTCCCTTTTAGCAATTTGTTAGCAACTGCCGATTTTAAGACACAGTAAAAGTTTAAAAAATCACAAGTGGGTTATAACTGGTGTGTTTTATATCATAGATCAAAACGTGAAAGTATTTAGAGGCTTTGTTAACCACAGACCTTATTTCAGGCGATTTAGCAAAATCCCATTCAAAAAACCCATAGACTTTACGGTGTTGAAACCGGAAGTCCAAAAATGCTAACTCGCTTCTGGGTTTTGCCTACAAAAATGCGTCATCCCTGAGGCACTCTATTCATATGATTTGTCTAAACCCCAGTGAAGGGTAGGTTTAGGGGGTTAGGGGGGGTTAGGGGTAGGTCATTCGTACAAATTCATACGAATTTGCCAACTCGTAAAATTTAGCAAAAAATGTACGAATTAGGCACCTCATAAAATACGTACGAATTGCTGCGAGATCAGGTTGTTTTTTCCAGCAAACATAGCACTCGCATCACTTCCTAAAATTGAGGTTAAACCACTGGAGTCACATGGATTACTTTAATGATCTCACTACCTTTCTGGGGCTTGAAAGTGGTAGTTGCGTAGGCTGTCAATGAAGGGATATTAAGCTCTTAGATTAAATTAAAAAATCTTCATGTTTTCTGATGATGAACGAATAGCTTACGTGTTTGGAACGACATGAGAGTGAGTAATTAATGCCAATTTTCATTTTTTTCAGAAAGTCTACACAGACTTCATAAGTGGTGCATATAGTTTTCTCATTTAATTTTGTTACATGTTTTTATTTGGCAAGGAGGCAAATAAGTCATGCATAATATACTAATAAAGTATCATAAATGCCATTTGTTCTTTTAATCCTATCCCAAACCCTGTTTTTTGTTTTGTTTTTGTTTTCTGTGTGTGGAGGATGTGGAATTTATTGCATTTCAAGAAATAAAACAATTTTAGAAAATTTTGATTTTTGATTTGTTTTTCTGTGATGTATATTTATTTGAATACACAAAATATGCACAGTGGATACAGATTCCATGAGTTAAGGGTTAGTATTTGCTAATTATGCTGTTTACTGTTGATAATGTCTTGTTACAGTCTTGTAACTATGCTGCATAAAATTGGTTGATATCTATATGATCCATAGGAGAGCACAATATATCATGAGATTCTAATGTCAAAGTATGAATGCATAATTCAACAACAAAACTAATCAAAAAAATATTTATAAATTTTTAGTGCAGATTTAGTGCTTTGTGCGTGTGATGCAGTCATTGAACATAGTTGCTTTAAGTAAATTCAAGAACATAATATTACAAATATTTGTAGACCACATCTATGGTTTAGCAAAACCAGTCACCACCAGACATATATATATATATATATATAAAAAAAAACTTGTACACAAGATGGCACTAAAAATCTTGCAAGGCAATGCTAGATGTGGTTGTGGTTTATTTCATCAACTTTGACTTGTGTGTGTGTGTACATAGGCTATATATATATATATATATATATATATATATATATATATATATATATATATTCCTTTACATTAAATGTCTGGTATTCCAAAACCTAAAATAATATAGTAAACAGAGAAAAAAATAAACCATGCAAGAGTTGATGAATTATTGTAAATCTATACAAATATTTTATTAATCGATTCACATATAAATCTGAATTAATACCATTCAGAAGTTTTATTCAGAAAGAACCATCTGCAAATGAATGACAAACATCTTTTAAAGTTGCTTTTGACCACTCACAATAAGGCACCTTGGATGAGTTAATGCTTCACAACAGCTTACAACATAATCATGTATTTATTGTTTAGAAAAACAAGCATGTTTAAATCGCAAACCACTGAAAATATCAAATGTATAAAAGTGGAAAAAAGTACTTAGAAAAAAAACAAACAAAAAGTATTGCACACCAGTGTTGAGGCCATTTTGGTAAACATTCCCATTGCATGCACTCGCTAAAGCACCAATATGCTATCTGAAACTCAAACAATAAATGTTTGTGTTGCCAAAAATCAAACCTATATTACATTCACAGAAGAAACCAGGGCATCCTGACAGCACAAGGGCAACTTTTTATGCATGTAGGATCATTTTAAATATCCTTTTTCTAACCCTTAATGTAACTTTTCTTTGAGTAAACAAGATCCATGCTAAATAAATATAAATAAATCCTTTTTAAATAAATGGAGCATATTTTCCGCCAACACAGCTTTTTAGTTTCTCATCTTGCATATTTCTCAGGTACATTCAGTTTCCAAACTTCTCCACAAAACATTATGACACTTGCTTCTAATGCCACCCCATCTTTTCCCTGCCTCAAGTCATCCAGGAATCCTTTGCACTATTGACACTATGTACATGGCAGCAAATCAGCGCCCCCTAGAATTTGAAAAGGTTGATGAAACCCTGTGGAGACACAGGCTTGCAGCAGCTCTCTGGGTTATTGGCAGTGCAAGGATGGTCCGTATCCTGAAGTGAACAGAAAAAAAAAAATGTTATTGCCATAAAATTACCATAAATGGAAAAAAAGAGGTTGATATATTTTCAAATAAAATGTTCAAAGCTAGAAATAAATGTAGTCACCTTCCAGAACAGGATGTGGCAATGTGTGCAGAACTGTAATGTGTCAGTGTACTGTTCTTTGTGAGGGTAGCACCGGCACAGCTTAAAGTACATCTTTTTCCATTCCAATTGTCCTTTATCTGACACCATTAGGCGCTTGCGGATCTGTGAAGAACACAGCATATTACTTAAACCAAATATAGTGTTTGTATGTCAAGTAATGGAATTCATTAGCAGATTTAAAGGGGTAGTTCACCCAAAAATAAAACTTCTGTCATCATTTACTCACTTTACAAGACTTACATTCATCTTCGGTACACAAATAAAGATATTTTAATGAAATCTGAGAGATTTCTGTAATTTCCTTGACAGTCCACACAAGCCTCAATTCAATCTGTTCATCACAAAGCAATCGTGTCTCTTTGGAAAATTTGAATTCATATGGATTAGTTTTACAATCGCTTTATGAACTTTTTGAAGCATCAAAGTGGTAGTTGTGTGGACTATCAAGAGAAGGATAGAAATCACTCAGATTTCATTTAAAATCTTCATTTGTGTTTCGAAGATGAACAAAAGTCTTACAGGTTTAGAATGATATAAGGGTGAGTATTTGATGACAACTTTTTTATTTTTGGGTGAACTAACACTTTAAGGTCCAGTTGAATCTTGCATATTTATGTGACTGTTTATATCTTAGGCATGTGACAAACATGTACCTGTCTGTCTGCGAAGTGATACTGGCAGAGTTTCTTCCACAACAGCCGATCTTCTGTCAGCACACTTAGGTCAGGGCATACTTGACCCAGGCTAACCAGATCTCGTCCGTCTGAAAGACGGTGCATGATATTCAGCTGTAAGCTAGCCGGCAGATCAAGGAATGTCATCCCCGTGTTTGTAGGCTGGACAAATGAAAGAAGAACAGAGTCTCTATTTACCTTCATGATCTGAATAATCTCAAGAATTTGTTTGTTAAGTTAAACAATATTAAGTATGTTCTGTATGCCATCACACTTTTGTAGCTTTTTTTTTAATCAATGTTATTGTTAACTAAAAATTGAATGAAATTTAAATTTAAATAAAACAAATAAAATAAAATTATTAGAAATCTTGAAAATCTTGCATAAAATCTGCCAAGGCAGCATTTCTAATTAAGTAGTTGTTTAAGATGACGTATTAAAATTATTAAAAATGAAATGAAAATTTTCTCCATGGAACACAAAAGGAGATATTTATGGTAGTTGTCTAAGCTGCTCTTTTCCATACAGATGACAGTAAGTAGTAACCAAGGATGTCAAGACATTTTTATTGAAATCTCAGGCTGTTCCACTAACAAAGTTAATGTATGGCTTCAGAAAACTCAAGTTTTAGTCCATTGGTAATATGGACTATATTTATGGTGCCTTTATGTTGCTTTTTTTTTTTTTTTTTTTTTTCATAGCCCCTGGTTCCCATCTATTTTAATTATACAGAAAAGAGCAGCTAAAACATTCTGCTATATTCCTCCTTTTGTGTTCCACTGAAGAATGAATGTCATACAGGTTTGAAACCAAATGAGGGTAAATAAACAACATTTTAGGTGAAATACACCTTTAACCTCAATAAAAAAAGTGAGTTTTACTTTTGCTATATCTGGAGCTTTTACACTCACCCTGTTGATCTGAATATTGTCAAGCTGCTGTTGCCACTGTAGTATGTTCTCCATGCGGTGCACCCAGATGTTGATGTTGCCCACCAGGACAGACTTGCCCATGTCCTGAACCAGACTGCACAGTGACGCATATAGCGTCTGCAGAAGTTCTTTAATCGGTCGAACATTTTGCTGATCCTCAAGAACTGACAAAGAGTGCAAATGTTTAGTTAGTAACTAAAAGTTCAAGGACACACAACAACAAGGGTGCAACAGTGTTGACAGGATCTGGTGTGTGTTACAGGATACTTTAAGTTCATGCCAGATGCTTTAATAACACACATTTCAAAATAGAATACCTTTCAGTTAAGATTAAGGCATTACAAATACATTTATATCATAAACTGAAGAGTAACAGGTAAATTAATAAAATTGTTTGGGTATGACATAGCCTACAAGTGAGCAGTTTAGTTTCCCATAACAACCTGCACCTTTGTTTAGCTGAGATGACTTTTGGTTTACAATACGGTTGAGATTCCGGTTTGCTCTCGGAGGCTTGTTGCTCTTTCCAGTGCAGGCAATTATGACATTTCCATTCAGCTATGAGCTACTAGCCAAGCCCACCAAACTAATTTTGTTGTAAAAGTTTGCAGACGACAGAATAAACAGCTGTTCTGTTAAGACAGATTTCGCCTCGTTTTTATTTCTTATTAACCACAAGTGAATTTCGGTACAAGCCTCGGAGTAAATAATCAGAGACTTTGCAAACATGTAATGTAAACAGACATTGTTGATGTTTCACATTGGCTAATAGTTTTGCAAATGAGACGGTGAAGTCGTGAGATGCTAGCAAGAAAGCTTACCTTTCTGCACAACCCTTTCCAGAATGTTCATGTAGTTTTTCTGTGCCACTCCACTCAGCGAAGGCAGTTGGGACTTGGCGATCAGCTCCAGCAGCTGAAATGTTAGACATAAATTTGAGAGGTCAGACTAAGAGACTGTGTGTTCCAACATTACTTACAGACTGTTATATTCCACTCTCTTCAGCTTTGGCAAAAACAAAGGGCTTAGAAATGGGACGCTCTCTCCCCTCACACATGCACTCTGGCTTGTGTCTGTTGCTGCAGTGTTGTTGTTTTGAAGTTCAGACAAAAGCAGGTAACCATTCCTTCAAATGCTTCAGTTGGACAGTTTTACTGTTTGTGCAGGTTATATGCATGCAATCAGTTTGACAAGAGTAGATTCCAACACCAAGTTCATTTTCAAAAGTCAGGACAGCCAAGAGCAGATAGTGAGAGCAGAGTTGTGTTCTCAAAAGGCTGTTGGCATGACTGGCATTTAATATTAGCACAATCCACATCATGGAGCAACACTGACCCACACTCGACCCAGCAACATGTGAGCATTGTCACTCTCCCCCCCTCCCCTACAGCGAGCCCCTGATGAAAGATGCTCCAAGTGTCTTTATGTGGAGCATGACAGTTTGGGGATTTGAATATACTGTATTTTAAATTTTAATTGTAATTCATTCCTGTGATGGCAAAGCAGCCATTACTCCAGTCTTCAGCGTCACATGATCCTTCAGAAATCATTCTAATGTGCTGATTTGCTGCTCAAGAAACATTTCTTATTATTATCAATGTTGAAAACAGTTGTGCTGCTTAAAAGACAATTTGGAAACCGGGATACATCTTTCAGGATTATTTGATGAAAAAGAAGTTCAAAAGAAAGGCATTTTATTTGAAATATTAATATTTTGTAACATTAGAAATGTCTTTACTGTTACTTTTTAATATTTTACTGCATCTTTGCTGAATAAAAGTATTATTATCATTATTATTAAATGCACCTTACTAACCCCAGCATTTTGAATGGTGTATTTTTTTTTTTTTTTTAAAAGTCACAAAAAACCCTGACTTCTCATTAAATAATATCATTGGCTTAAATTTACCAGCTTAGTGTACAGGCAAAACCTGTTTGTATTACACAGTTGTCAATATCAAAGATAAATTCATTCCGATTATTGACAGTGATATGACATACTATGCTATTGCGAGGTTATAGTGGTCTTTAGTTACGTTCCAAATGACGCACTATACACTATGTACTCAACCGTGTAGTGTATGAGTTTCATAAGGTTATTTTGTCATTCAACATTGGCGTCTGTTAGCCCCTCCCTCTCTGCTACGTAATTAAAGCTGCGACAGTTGAGAGCATAAAGTGTCCACACTTCATTTTTTCAGTTAACTAAGAGCATCATCCGGGTATTTAAAGAGCATTCTTTCTATTTGGAATTGTCAGTGTGAACACACTACTTACACCATTTATACTTCAAAACGGCATAGTGCATAAGTACACGAAGTGTGACCCACTGTTTGTTTGTCATAAGTAGCCTCATAGGTCTGTTTTTCCATCCCTACTAAACCTGATCTCTGTAACTGAGCTCTAACGCAACACCAGGAGAGAGACTGCAAGATAAACCTGACACTACTGTGTCTCAATAGTCCCTGGAAATGTCTAGAAAAGTAAACGATACACATATGATGCACTGAAGTGAATTTTAGTGACCTTAGCTAAAAAGTTCAAGTAAACAACTTGATCCTGATCCTGTGTTTACCTGTCTTCTGAAGGATTCATGGATTCATTGCAAGGATTCATGACCCAATTTACCAGCACCTTAAGCTCATCATAGCTGACTCTATACCACAGTGGAGTCAGGTGATCGGATCAGAATTCAGGGTCACAATGCAGACAGATAGAGAGAAGGGCCTGTGAGGGGGGAGTTAATGGCCACCTAAGTCACTTGACTTTCCGTTCCGGTTTCATAAGCTTTCTCAACCTCAGCTGTCTGTTAGGACACTGTGTGACAGTGACCTCAACATCACACCGACCTGTGTTTATCTGCTCTTAGCTGATGACCTTTGCTTTCATCAGTGGAACAAGTAAATCAAGAAGAACGTCCAGTCATTAGTGACCTTACAGCAGAGGAGTAATGGCTAACTTGAATTTAAGACTCTTGTTTTTCCATTACAAGAAACAATTACATCAAACACACACAGATATGTACACACAAGCACAAACTGTGTATTTGCTATGAAACTGCCCCAGAGGCCCTCTTGTCTGGTGTGCGATGATAAGAATGAAGACAGAGGCAGATACCCAGAGCCCAAGACTTGTTAACCCTTTCTTCTTCAGAGACTGAGCCTAGCTATTGTCACCGCGTGCCCTGCCACAAATAGACGGGCAGAAACTCACCCGTACGACATAATTGAATCGCCTGGTGTCTTTGATGGCACTGCAGAAATCCAAGCGATTAAATGCTTCTCCCAGAGTACAATATCCATGACGCTGCGTAAGATGAAAGAGGAGTTAGTTTACTACTTATTCACACAGAAGCCTCTTCTAACGTACTGCAGGAGATGATTACCAGGCCTTACCTCTTTGGTGCTTCCTTTGTGGACGTAAATCCATTTGTCTTTGTGAAAATCTGCAATGAAGAAATAAATCACGTTATTTGCAGTAACAGACTCGTTGCATTTCAAATTTCATAAAGATACAGCGATGAGGCTTACAGGGAATCTTTGTGTTGTTGTTGAGCAAGTCCTTCTTTCGCTTCTTTGCAGCCACATCATAATTAATGCTGAGGATCAAATTCTCCTTGTCATGTTCTTCCTTGCAGTAGCTGAAAGAAGAGTGAAGTTGTCAACCCACATGCATTTTTTCATAGTTTAGCACCACCATAATGGGGAATTATACAACATATGGTCACTATAAATATGCAAATATGTAGGCCCTAAACCAATTTCTTGTCTGTACCTACAGCAACAGTTTTAAAAACAAGTAAATAGTTCCATCATATGACCTGTTGTATTAATAGAAAGGTGATTAACAGATGATGAGTAAACACAAAGGCGTTTTATGTTTACAACAACTATTTACTGCAGTGCTATAATTATCTCCATCAATAACGTCACTTAAATGATTTATTTATACGCATTTTCGGTCTTTCTAAAATGTAGCCTATTTACACACATTATTAAATAAAATAATATTAAAGTATATAAAATACATAAAAATATTAATATAAAAAATCGTATACAATAAAAAAATAAATAAAAAAATCTTAAGCCATGGTACAAGTGAATCTGCTGTCAATAATTTTCCGCTGAATAAGAAATACTAATGTTTATCAATTTGACGCAGACCTTGCGTCTGCAGTAAACTACGCCATTTGTTTCATGATGCTATTAGTGGGGGACAACGGAAAATATTAGATCAAAGGCTTAAAATGTAAAAGCGGAACCATTAAACACTGACCTCTTCCGTTCTGAAACATTGTTATTCGTCTCGTTTTCATCTTTCGTCGTTTTTTTCCAGCCGTCCTCCGTTTTCACCCAGCTTTGACCAGGAGACCGCCAGTCTTGTCCAAGAAACGGCATTGTCAAGATACGAAAACCAGATATAACGAAAGAAAACTTGCTAGTGTTAAACTTGAGAAGTTGTTAAAGTGATTTTCTCGCGTGTTGGCTGCTACGTTAAATAATGCTGTGAACGCGTCTCTGATGATAAAAGTGCGCAGCTGTATTTATATTGTCAGGAGGAGAATCCGGAAATGTTCCTGGTCCCGCCCCTTTTGGACCGCGTTCTCCAACACGTGGCTTTGTTTATCATCTTCCTTAATATTGCAAAACCTCACTAGAAACATAATCACACATAGAGTTCAGTACGCTGCTGGATCATCTGTCCTCATGCGCTTATTAAATGTCACATACACAGTAAATGCAATCTAATAGTTGGTGATGAGCCTAAGATTTCTTATTTTCTTGAGTTCATCTTGTGAAACAAACATGAAAATTACTGTTAAAAAAACTTCCAGACCTGAGCTAAACATAGAAAGCTGACTTCTCTGCTGATTTTCCCCAATGAGTAAGATCACAACATAGCTACCCTTACATATGCTTCATAAATTAAAGGAAAGTGTGAGATTTTGTATCAAGAGGAGAAAAGAATTAGTTAATGAATGGCATTTCTCTTAATCAGGATATACATACTATAGTGACTGTAAAGAAGTGGGTCAAATAAAGGCTGGTTATCCATTATGGAAAAAGCATGTATGTTTTTACCTTATTACTGAAATTGCTAGTAACATGATCAGAGTCTAACTGGTCTCCTATTAAGATAACACCATTTCGTAAAATGAAACTGGTAGAGAACCGCACTTCACACCATGATAAGGAAATATAATCTTTTTGAAATTGATTTCATCAATAGCTATTCACTTTTGTTTGGTAATGAGTTGCATACTGTGCAAGAAATGTGACCCTGATGCCCTACATTATGATGTAATGAGAGCTGATGGAAATGAGAAACTAGCAGCTTCCTTTTATCATTTAATCTCTTTAAGTCACACACAAGAGTTTCTCTGTGTTGATTGTTTGCTTTCAGACAGTTAAATTCTTATCAGCTGAAAATGCTTGTGTAGACCAAAAGATTTTTAGAAGGTGTATATTAACAGTGATTTACACTTCCTTGATGCAAAGCTAACACTTTATTGTAATTACCAAGCAGACTCGCGGGTTTCATTTTACACCGAGACATTTACATGAGATGTGAATGACACATAAATAAATAAATGTCAACTCAATCAAATATATGCAAACTGATGTGAAACTAGATTTCTTTATTTTTTTAGGAAATACAAACATTTGAAACATCTTAAAAAGTTTAGACTACAGTAACATAATTCATGCTGGATATCTGCCTAAATGTTTCCTAAATCCTAGTGTGGAGATCAGGTTAAACCATGACTAGGGGTGAATTTAGATTGACTATGACACTTTTCCCCAGTCATCTCAATGGCAAAAAGTTTCCCAATCAACCTGAATTCACTCTAACATCACTAATAATTTTTCTGGATAAACTTATGCATTGATTAAATTGATAAATTAATAATAAAAAAAAAGTTATGTAAGCAATAAGGTACGAGAGGCTGTGCTGTTTTGTGAATAAGTCATGGCTGAATGGAGTTGTTAGGCGTGACACAAAGCGGAGTTCACGATATTCATGATACAGCACTAGCCTTGAGTATCTTATTGCTTTTATAAAACGGTTACTACACAATACAAATATTAAAGCCAAAAGTATGTAACAATGCAACTTTCATGAAGTAAACTCTTACTAAAAGCCTTCCTTCCGCCATAAAAATATAGTCCCTGATCATGAACAGCAACAGAAGTTACATTATTACGCCATTAGATGGCGGCAAAGACTGTCTTTATGAGTGTGTCAGTCAGTAGCGAAGACTTTTACATTGAAAAGTCTGAATTGTTGTGAGCACGGAACAAGACATAACTGACAAATGCTTTGACTAGGAGAAGGGTCTGGCTGCAGACCATGGACGAGTGGAGCTCCACTCTCGAACAGGAAATACGTCACCTCCACTTGCGTTTTACTTACATCTACACCTAACCCAACCCTAAACCTACCCTTTACAGTAATGCAAATACTTGTTTTACTAACGTCTACACCTATTAAGAGACTAATAGGTCTAGCGCTGGTCAGGATAGGTCAGGACTAGCGCTGTCAGTCACGGGAAAACCCTTTAACTGTTAAAAGGACAAGATAATACATCGGACATTTAAACAGATTTTTTATTATGAACATAGGACTGACCTGAAGGAAAATGTTAAATCTGAATGCAGGTAATAAACTCGCTCACTCGATCTCTTTCTCACAATACTCTCTTAATACTCTACTTAATACAGTAAGCTTCAATGAACAATATCAATTGAGAACGTAGGCCTACAGTTTACGTTGCTAAGAGTGTTGTGTAGTGATACACAGAACCGTTGGGTGAAGCGGTCATTGCCATGTTTAGGTGCCTTCACGCGGCCTCGTAATTCCTGTAGTTAGGAGATTCTTGCTTGTAAAAAGCGTTCACGTCCTCGTAGAGCTCGTAATTACAGCTTGTAAGCTGGGAGTTTTCTGAAAGCTCCCAGATGTACCACGTGGCTGCTGTACCACCTGACTGCTGTAGATTCATTTAGGCGTTGATAGTGGTGCCATGGAAACGCTTAATTCCCAGTTCAAGGACCAAAAGGACGTGAACAGCTCCGAATATAACGTCACGTGTTGTTATCTCAAGATTCCGGTAAATACTATGTGACGTGAACGCAGCATTTTATCATGAATAAAACACAGCTATTGACCAATCAGAATCAAGGACAGGAACTAACCGTTTTATAAATACAAATAAGGAATTATTTTGCACACTAATAAAGAGTTTTTTTTTTATAATGTTTTATCAGACAATGTTGAGGCAGAATGTTTTTTCTTGTAATCAAAACAAAAATGCATCCCACGCAGTAGTTAAACACTCATTTGAGATTCAACATGCACCCATGCCTGTGCTGAAGTTTACAGGAAACATTTCTCAAACAATTTGTCCCCTCATCTTCTCAGTACAGCCAATGCAGCGCTGATGTAAAATAACTTGGCTGGGTGCTGTAAACTATGCCTACTGTGTTTAAAGTAGGGTAGAAGACTCCAGAACAGGTCTCTCTAATGCCTCTTTCCAGTCTGGTATATTGAAAAGGATGATTCATTTAGGCTATCAATTGAATGAATTCATAATTTTATCCCAAAGAATGATATTATATAGTTAGTTTAATAGGAAACAATTAGGAAACATTGACAAGCACAACATTTAAGTCAAGTCACCTTTATTTAGAGCTTTAAACATAACAGATTGTTTCAAAACAGCTTTACAGTGTTAACAGAAAAATGATTCAATTATGCAAACAGTTCATTTAGCTGTACAGCAGCTCTAAAAGAAAATAGTGTCATTTAGGCAGATTTCCAGCATAAATATGTTACTGTAGTCTAAACTTTTTAAAAAGATGTTTGAAAGGTTTTAGTAACATTGTGGAGTGAGACCCATTCCATTAGGTTTTCATTCCAAAGGTTTAACTGCACATCAGGAAGGCATTTGCTTCAATTGCGAGGCAAATACATTCAACAACGTGACATTTGTTCCTCTCCTAAAATATCTTTTCCCAAGCCATGTTCACTGTTTGGCTCCCGGCTCAGGGACAATTGCTATGAGGGGATTTCCTAGACATGTAGATGGCAATCATATTTCCATTTTATGATTTAATGTTAAAAAAAGCTCAAAATTACTCTGTTGAACAAGAGCAAAACAAGTAAACAAAAAGGGATTCAATGTAAAACGTTCATGTAATGAAGTAAATGGAACTGTCTAGAACTGTTTTTGTTTTGTGTACATGTTGGTGGCACATGGCACATGATCACATGCACTCTCGCTTGCTCACTAACACACCTGTTGCTGTTGCTCTTACACCGATTTCATCATTCCCTCAGTGAAATGTTTCAATTTACATCCTGGACCAACAAATCTGTAGCCTGGGTCATGGAGCCACATGATTCTGGGGGTGTAAAGTTCTCCCTTGTTTGTTTCCCAAAATAACATCAAATCACCTATATGGCCCCCAAGGACTGAATCCCATCATCTCCAAACTAAAAGAACAAGCTACAGCACAAAATGTTCAGATATGAACAGGCTTGATGTAGTTTAATCAATGCAAACCCCAAGCAGCACATGTAGTACTATAGATCTCACAGTACATTGGGTAATCATAACCACGTTTTTATCATCCTTACACGTCACTGAGTTAACAGAACATGATTATTGCCTAATGCAAGATATATTATGTGTCTAATAAAAGCACATAGTCACTTAGACTTGTATAAACATGTTAAGGTTAGTTAGAGAGTGTTGATAATGTGAAATGTGTATTGTGAATTTATACCACATTTCACAGCATTCACAATACAGTAGCAAGTCTCTTAATGGCTCATCAGAATCTTCTTTGCAATTCACGGTTTCGTGTCTGGGCATGCCAACACCTGTTACAGTCTAACTGAGAGTGACAGGAAGACATGTGAGACACAGACAAGCAATAACACATACTCAGACACACATTTCTCTCACACATCTGCTGTCTTGCGTCCTCACACCTTTTGTGGCATGTCATATGAGTTTCATTTCTTATGTTCTATTTACAATGATGTATAGATCACATCAGAACATGATTTTAAAAAGCATTTAATTTCAAATTGAATAGATATTACATATAAAGGATCAAATAAACAGTATAACAAATACATTATTATACAAAAATGTAAATCGTTTGGCAGGAAGAGGATTTTTTTTACTTAACCATTAAGGGAATAATTCACCGAAAATAGAATTTTATCATTTTAATTACGCTCATGTCATTCCAAACTTTCTGTATTAGTTTCTTTCTTCTGTGGAAATATAAAGAAATATGTTTTGAAAAATGTCTCAGTGTTTCATAGTTCGTACAATGAAATTATCATTCCAGTTTTTCTTTTATAGTATTTTTTTAATGTTCTGCAGAAGAGAGAAAGTCATACAGGTTTAGAACAACATGAGGCTGAGCAAATGATGACAGGTGAAAAAAAGATTTTTTTTGGGTGAACTATCCCTTTAAATACTATACAGTCAGATAAGACATTTTACAAATAACACACAAAAGAAGTGGATGTTAAAAAACATGAATAAATAATCAATTTACAAAATGCAGGAATGTGTTTAAATAAAAGTACACGTAAACTAACAATGTACAACTATTCAGTGTCAAGTGCAAAGTAACAGTACAGAATTTCAAACTCTTCACTTTCAAAGGTAATGTGTATTCTGTAGTAAACACTAATATTATTTAATTGTTCACTAAACAAGGTGATCTAAAAAAAAGTACCATACTTGCATTTGCTACATAGTCCAAGCTTAATTTTAAATATCGTCCAGCTATAGAGTACCTCAGGGATGACGCGTTTTTGGCCAACCCGGAAGTTAGCGTCGCACGGGTTCCCTCGGTTGAAAGCCTATGCATTTTTCCCATAGACTTTTGGAAAATCGCAGAAAATAAGCTCTGTGTTTAACAAAGGGTTATGACACTTACACGTTTTGTCTATCAAGATAATCTTTACAAGTTAAAACAACATAAATACATTTTGAAGCCTAAACAAAGTGGTCAGATATAAAAGGCTAACAGTAGGCTATAAACGGACTACAGCACACCATGGTCGCGGATCAACGTCGTCACCACCAAGCTTCCTCAAACTGTATTTAAAAAACAACGTTATTTAAAAACATGCTCGCTGATTATGATATGCGCTGTGTATGAATACTTATCCACTTTTTCATGAGAAATGCAGTCCAAATGTCCTGTTTATCATGATGACGTCTAAAGTCCCCGCCAAAGGAAGTAGTCCCTTTTAGCAATTTGTTAGCAACCGCCGTTTTTAAGACACAGTGAAGGTTTAAAAAAAAAATCACAAGCGGGTTATAACTGGTGTGATTTATGTCATAGATCAAAACGTGAAAATATTTAGAGGCTTTGTTAACCACAGACCTTATTTCAGGCGATTTAGCAAAAACCCATAGGCTTTACGGCGTTGGAACCGGAAGTCCTAAAATGCTAACTCGCTTCCGGGTTTTGCCTACAAAAATGCATCATCCCTGAGGCACTCTATTTGTCAATTTCAGCTATTTTAATAACTTTTAATTGTTATTTAACTAATAACCTCACACACATTAAAAAAGCAACGCGTGCAAACACTGACAAAGAGCTTCGAAAAATGTGTCTCTCATTGCTTTGCTATCTTAATATGCTCTCCATTTTAGTTGGAGACACATATTTAAAGCCTGTACGATGTAACTAAACTACACTGTCACATTAATACATTCACGTAGGCAAAAACTTATCAGAGAGATAGACCAGATTTACTGAGCCATGGTCAAATAGCTTGAATGGCAAAGTTCCCATCGACACCCATGAGTCTGTCTTTGGGTCATAGCAGTCAAAGCCGTCTGAGTCCTCCACACTCTCGTGACTGTTAATGAAGCGGCCCCCCGTGACATAGATCTTGTCATTCACAACAGCAGCAGAGTGATGCATCTTCCTGGCCTTCATATTTTCACATTTTTCAAACCTGTTGGTTTTAACATCATAGGCTACCATCCTTCTTGTATAGCCTGTTAAATAAATAAAAAAAAGAAGTTAAATTGGCATGAAATGGAAATTGTGACCGGCTTCCCTATTGTGCTGTACACTACTGGTATAATGTTTTGGAATAATTAAAGAGTCTCTTATGCTCAACAAGGCTGCATTTATTTGATCAAAAATACAGTCCAAACACTAAAATTGTGAAATATTATTACTATAATATATAATTTAAAATAGCTTTTTTCTATTTGAATATTTCAAAATGTAATGTATTCATGGCAAAGCTGAATTTTCAGATGCTTTATTTTTGGAGTAAAGCAGCCATTACTTCAGTCTTCAGTGTCACATGACTCTTCAGAAATCGTTTTTTCGCTCAAAAACCTCTTAATTATTCTAAAATTTTACTGTAGTACATTTAATAATGTATATGTAGAAGGCGAGAATTGATCGGATTGTTGTCATTTGCTAATTGCTGCAATCCCATTTGAGTGACAGGTTGCTGGAGGAGAGGGATCTTCAATAGTACGCAATAAATTAAAAAAGAATTGTCAATAATACCAACTTGCAGTAACATTATATTTACAATACTACCAAAAAAACCCCCCAAAAAACTCCTTACCGCCTACAATGTAGATTATATCATTGATTACTGCAGCTGGTGCACTGACGTTCTTCACTGTCCTGTTTTCCATCCTATACCACAGATTCCTTCCAATGTGGTACACCTATCAAGAACAAACATCTCTTACCACTGCAAAATCATTGACATTTATTTTCTGTACAACTAAACATCCCAAAATGCCTGAAATATCAAACCTGGATCATTCGAACTGGTTTCTGCATGGCGTCTTCCCCTCCGAAGACGTATATTCTCTGGTCATGTGCGGCTACAGCTGGGTGCAGAACTGCAGTGGGCATTGGGGCCATGACCTCCCATTGGTTGAACATGGTGTCGTATCGCTCTACCCCATTGGACAGCTGTCCATCAGCCGTCAATCCACCCAGAACGAAAATGAATTGCAGGTAGGTGGAGCTCTGATGGGCGTATCGAGGCGTCAGCATTGGTTCTCCAATTCTCCACTGGTTTGTTTTCAGAGAAAGTGTGTACACGTTGTTGCTAGCTGTGCACTGCCCTTCTGCTCTCATGGTTAAGCCGCCGAGCACATAAAGGATGCTGTGCATGCAGACATAAGAGGGCCGGTAAAGGCGTAGCGGGATTTTTGCGAGACACTGCCAGCAGCGAGTCTGCTCGTCGTAGAGAAGCGCCTCACGAGACGTCCGCTCGCCGTTCTTACGACCTCCCACAACTACAAGCGCCTCCTTGCAGTTTTGCCGTCGTGGCACCGCCCAAAGGGACTCGAGATCACCAGGGCAATAAGTGCCAACAGAAAAAAGAAGACGACGAACGGATTCAATAATTTCTATGCATAATGAAGACGACTGGACTAGAGGGTCATTGGCAATAAACTGGAAAAGATATGAAGGATGGACGTGTCTCAGCCTGACGCGACGGAACAAGTCGTGGATAGTGCCACGTCTGGAGAATGGGTCGTGGTGGATCCAAGCTAGAAGAGTCTCAAATACTTGCTCCTCCTCAACGCACAGTTTGTCGTCCTCCAAGTAGCTCACCAATTCGGGTAGAGAGAGTTCGCAGAAGTCCTCGGAGACCACCACATCGGAGAAGCTCTTCACAGCCAGTTCTCTCGCTTTTTCCTGTAAGCTAGAGCAATGCAGGATTTCAGAGAGCCGGATCATGCTCAGGCAGTTGTCCGTACTGAGCTGGGTCTGCAGGAAGGTCGAGCAGGCCTCAAAAAGTCTTCCATACTGAAGCATAGATGCGGCTTGCATCAGAGGGAGAACCTGCTCCATGGTGATGCTGATGGACCCTGTGTAAACATACTCTACTATACCCATAAGAATGTCATAAGGAACACCTTGGAGGTCTATCCGGGGCTTCTGGGTCTCCAGGAAGCAGCTGCAGAACATAGCGTAGAAGTAGGGGCTGCTGGACACCAGAACATTGCGGTGACATGGGATCTCATTGCCTTCAGAGCAAAGAACAACATCAGTGAGAATCTGGTCCTTCCTCAAGGCGTTCAGCTCCAGAAGGAGGCTGGAGATCAGGTCTTTGTCTTTAAAATGTAGGACTTCTGATATTGGACCATCTAAGCTGTGAAGAAAAGACAAAACGTTTATAATCATAACAGATTTTCTTTAATTAGGATATTGGTTACCACAACGGCAATATACATTTTTCTTGTGGATATAAAAACTCTTATGGCAGCAGTTCAGATGGATTTCGTATAACCATTTCATTTTTAAAATCCAGTGATTTTATTGTTTATGCATCTTTTAGATTTTTACACACACACAGTATTACGGTATACATATGTATGTGTGTGTGAATACATGTAAAAGTATAATTGATTAATGATAATTATAAAATAAATAAAAATTATATGACTAATACAATAAACACGAGTGTAAAGTTGCATCCGTGAAACAGTCCAGCACATTTTAAAATAATCTGCAATTGCACATTTTAAGAATTCAAAGAAAATGATTCCCCATCATCATACTTTATAGCCAGACAACATTCACTTAATTAACAATTCTGCAAGTTCATCATCACTCAATTACATTAATCTTCCAAGACTAGAGCAGTGCAGTTTGCCTGAGGACTGACATATCATGACAATACACCAAAATGCCATGCAGTTATCAACAAACTACATGGGAATTGTTATGCCTGCAGTCAAAGCATCTGCTTGCAGACCTGATGTGTCAGCCATATCTTGCCTTACCTTGTCTCAGCTGATTTAAAGCACATTCTAGATAGTCCTGTAAATATCTATGTATCATCAAAACTCGAGCAGAGCTCAAACTTGTCCCTCTGTTTTCAAAAACACTTCTGAAAGTTGTTCACTTTCTGAGTTTGGCAGGTGGATGTTTATAGAGACTGGGGCGACCGCGGTATGTTATTTGTTGTTCAGAAATCCTTCGAGAGGCCTCAGTGTACATTCCAGTCTCCCTAAAAATAGAAATCTCTCTTCTCTGTCAGAACTAGAGCTAGTACCGCTAACACCTCCTCGTGGTACGCCCTCACCCCCTCTGTTTTTCCATAACACAAGTTTCTTCACTGTCTGCATAGCGTGTCGGAATTGCTCCATGCTCCACTACTTGTGTATGTTTATCGAGGCTGTAAACAACACCACTCGTGTCCAAAAGCTATTCTAAGAGCTTGACCCCCGATTTTAAACTAATCCCTTCAAAAGCCAGCATTGTGTTACTACAGCACTGTGATGATGAAGGCTCAGTACGAGGAGACATTACAACTGAAAGTTTTGAAGCCAAACATGCACAGATATAAATTAGACAGATTGGGTTATTGTTTGAACATAGTCTTGGTAATTTAGTGTTCTGCATTAAGTTGCACTGTAGGCGTATGAAGTTGCATAAAGCATTAATAAACTGTTTTAATGTTCATTAATATAGGTACAAAAACTAAAAATAAAAAGGTTATAAATAATCTTAATCTATAACTCTTATTAAATAATTTAAACCGCTTTTACAATTTTAACAATAAGATTCTCTGCATGAACTACTGAGGACCTTTAGAAAAAAAAGCGTTAGATAAACAACGCCATCTAGTGTTAGTTCCCTGTACTGGGGTGTCTTGTGACCTGAGAGGCATTATGCAATAGTTGCACCTGTGCTGTCATCTGTTTCACATGCTGTAAGCTAAAATGTTCCACAACTTCAAATAAATATGTTCTCATGTACCTTATGATAATGTGTTGTTAATACAAGCAACAAACTAACAGTCTCCACATTGGATCAAAAAAAAAAAGAAGAAAAAAAAAAATCAAACAAATAAATGTAGATTTCATATCAAGAATCATATCATCTTGTAATGGACATAGAAACATAAAACAAAACTTGATGCAGTGGCTGAGTGAAATAAAGATGCGATGAAGAAAAATTAAGAAACTGATCTGAGATTATATATTTTATATATTTTAAACATCCTGTATTACATGGTTTGATTCTGTTGGTATTATTTCACTGTCTACCCTAGCATTGCCATCAATGTACAAACCCCTGAAATTGAAAAAACAAAATGATGGAAAACTAGAATGTCAGGTTAAGAAATTCAAGGTAAACTAATTCCTGCTCCTCCCTACCCATTGTAGGGCTAGAAATGAATGGCTTGAGTAATCCCTTTGAACTTCTACCACAATACCCTTTGAAAAGATGGCAGGCAATATATTACCAACAAAATCATGAGAAATCCTATGATGTTCTGTAGCAGAGAACGTTGGGACCTTAAATTCTCCAGAACTGCCATTTATGAAAATAGCTGACTCTTTGTAGAAATCTTGATATGTAACCTGTCAGGGGAACTCATTAAAGCCCTCTTAAAGTGCCCCTATTAAGGTTCCTAATATTGTTTTGGACAAATTGGGAGTCTCCTACAACAGGTTTACATGCATGCAAGATCAAAAAAACACTTTTGTTTTCTCATAATATACATTTAATTTCACCTGTGTTCTCAATGTTTTGTAAAAGATTCGTTAGAAGCAGTTCAAAGAATCAGTCTCTCTAAACCCCTCCTTTCCGTAAACCTACACTGCCCTGATTGGTCATATGGCCCAATCCTTTGTGATTGGTCTACTGCGTGCACCGAGCACCCATTGCCATAACTGAATGACAGCTATCAATTTGCAAGACATTGTATTCAATGTATGGACAGAGAAGACAGCATCGATTTTACCGTATCAATTCGAGCCCGAGTCCGATGAAAAGAAACTGATTTGCAATCACGACTGCAGTAGGATGTTTCTCAATGGTGTCACCTTAGTTATTTATAAGACATGATAGCACTGTTATACTTTATGTAGGTGAGCCAATGGGAACTGTATCAGAATGCCAAGCGAAGCTGAAAACCTCTAACATAAGATAAACATTTAGGCCAGATGTGAACACAGACTTTTTCGTCATAAATATTAACAAAGTAAAAAATGGCTATATCATTGTTTGACATTACAATGAGTGTTTACTGTTTACAGAGAAAATATTTCAACTAGTTAGCACAGACTAGCATCTTAAAATCCAATTACAATACAGATAGAACTCCACTCTACTTTAATAATAAAAACGCAGAGGGAAAAAACTGTTTGTTTTGTATGTTGTAAAGTCCCACGTTAGCCGAGCACAAACGTGAATAGCTGATAACGCATTACACTTTTAAACAAAAGTCGTGCTCCATCCTTGATCATTACTCCAAGTAATAAGACAGACAAGCTGCATTAATCGACACATTTTTAGACAATATTGGACCCATATCTGAATAGCAGAACTACAGAAACGTGAGTTAACCGGTTAACAGGAGACAGATTAGGATCTACGTTATACAACATATAAAACTATGAATTTTGAACGATCCCTAGAAAATATAAACATCAATTAGTAATCATGCATAGGAATCCTGCGTTAAACTCCCCGAGGTTTGAGAAGCAGTCATCAGTAAAATGACGGGAACACAACAAAAGATTGTACTGCTGTGGTATTGTTGAAAAAATGAATTTTCCCTGGCGTCCGTGTGCGCAATAAGTGGGCGGACAATATGCTAATGTTTCATTGTGACGTCAATCGGGATTCGTTTTACAAACGACTTGTTTAATTGACTCTGAGTCCACTCTTACTTTTGAGAGACAATAACTTTATATACGGTGCACTTTCAGATTTAAAACTTTGCAGGAAGTTTTCATTCACTTAGAGCCATGTTACACACTACATGAATGGTCCATAATAGAGGCACTATAAAGCCTATAGATACTTTACCTATCTTGTGAGGTACAAAGCAATGCTAAGATCATCTCTGTTCTACAACATCCACATGTTTTACTGTGAGTCTGTGTGTCTGCATTTGTTAATTATCTCATGCTAAGCACTCAATTCCAAAGCGCCTGTGCCTCAGGGAGAGCATCCTCACTGATTAACCCTGCTTATCACTGCATGAGGAAATGAAGGGTAAATAACAGTCACACCAAGAGATGGAGAGTTATGACCTCTAGACTAGATTTTCCAAAAATCTTCTGCCATTTGTATTCCTCACTACTATTACTATATATAAATATATTATATTAATTACATTGCTATACTATTATATTATAAATAAATAAAAAATATTAACTAAATTATATTGTATTATAATTATATAAAATATATTAATATTTTTAAATAATGTAATGAATTATTTTATAGCTTAGAATATACCTTTATATGATATTTCATTTCTTATTCATATAATCTACATGTAAAAGAGCTGCATTTTGTTTATATGTGTGTCACTCCTGCATGTTCTATGAACAAAACCTTTGTACATTACAATAATTGACACTAACCAAAACAGCGCCTATTCATTACAAATTTCTCTTTGCCATGCATTATGAGAAGAGCGAAAAGTAGTCGTAATAAAAAGAAACATGGGTTTTTCGATATATTAAGGCACAACGTCTGATGCATTTTGAAGAGCACTTTCATCTTTTGGTTCCCATTATGGACTCCTTTGTAATTCTCCTCAAATGCTGCAACAGACATTTCAAAAAAACAAGAGCCTCTCTCTACAGCACAAAAGACTATATTTGCATTTTTTTTTTTTTTTTTTTTTTTTGTGAAACATTTATTTGGGTAGATTCTTGCAACAAGTGCTTGTTGCTCTACAATATTATCATATTCGTTGATGCACTGATAGAGTTGCAATGCAAAATGCAATATGTCCATTAGGAATTGCAGGCTGACCTCTAAAAGATCAGTATGACAGTGATATATTACACAGTTTGCTTCGCTCATGCAGAAATTTAAGGGAACATAACAAATAGTGAGATAGCAAATTGGGTCATGTGTCAGATCTGAATGACCTACTTCTTCCGGCCTTTTTTTTTTTTTTTTGATAAGGCCTAGAGAGAATGTTCCACTTTCCGAGTGGTGGCAAAAGTTCTGATCACCATCACCACACAGCAAATACTAAAGCTTTTTCTTCGAAGTTCAGAGCAAACAAAGCAGCTGTTATGTAATCAGCAATCCAGTATGGGCATTTTACAGTGTTAACAAATGCAAGAATGAGAATTTCAAAGAAAATCCTTGTGAAATGAAGCAAACTACTTTTACATTGTCATTACACTAATACTAACATACACACATATATTAGCAATTAATATCTTGATTTGATTTCAGACCAGAATGTAATCTTAGATTTAGAGAATGTGAACATAAAAAATTTTGTTAAACATATTTCTCTAATATCTTAAATGCATACATTAAAAGCTCTAAAAAATTCATTTTGTAAATAAAGAGACCCTACCACCTCTTTGCAGCCCCCTGGGGTGTCCCTGGACCCCAGTTTGAAAGGCTCTGGTCTACAGGAACACTATTTTAGGCCTGCTGGCATATTACTGTGTGACATGAGAGCTAAAATGTCATGTTCCTCTAGAGGTCAGTGCAGCTCAAATGATACTTATGAACTCACTGAGAAAAAATACGTCCTAATAGTCATCACACATGTTGGGTATTATGATTAGACAAATAAATGTTTCACTGCACTCAATATTAGTGATCACTAAACTAGCTTACCTAAAAGTGGTTTCATGATTTTTTTTTAAAGCTAATCCACAGTGTATTACAGGACAACACACAGCTCTATTAATTTCAGAAAAACAAATATCAGTGGGACAATGGAACTGCAGATAACAGAGTTGCGTTCAATAACATTACATACCTTTGTCATTTTCACCTCAACTTTTTGTCACCTGACAATGTTCTCTGCCTTCTTTTCATTTCTCTCTCTGCAGCCAGTCCAGGCTTTTGGTAGGCTTCATTGGCATGACACAAACAGACACACACCATGCACCTTCAGCAATAATACACCTTTGATGGAGTGCAGTTGCCTTTGGAAACCTAGAGAGAGAAAGAGGGATCTTAAGGGGCTTACTATTAGCTGCTTAAAATTCTTCTGATGTAACCAGTGCATAGCCACTGGAAACAAAAACATAAGACACATTCCCACTAGTTTGGCACTTTCACCCTATTTTGTTTACTCTTGGTGGTGTTGTGTTCTAGACGTCTTTTTTTAACAGTTGAGGAAACTAAATAATGAGTTCTTTCACTGAGCGAGTCAGTGTGAAGGCAACGCTGTTTATCTTTATATCCTCAGCGGTGGCAGACAGCTTCATACGGTGTCACAGGCATACTGACACAAGGTGCCTTGGCATTCAAAATGGCCCGAGTACAGGCTCTCGGGTGAAGGAAACTTAAAAAAATGTCTTTGTAGAGTTCGAACACTCAGAGGAATTCCTGTGGTTTTGTCAGACCAATACTGAAATGTCAGGTGGTTGAAATTCCTCTGTTTACTCACCAGGATGGAGATGAGGGGTGTGTGGATCTTTTTAACATAAGGCTTCAGTGAAATGTCACTCTGAAGATTGATTGCTGAATCATAAAGCAGTGTCTTTTGTAGGCTACACAATTAACATAAAAATGTTAAAGTACATCTGTTTTTGGCACATATAGAAATCATTATATAAGCACAATATGAAATTTAATATTAATGCTTAAATATTGAGGGAGCAGGTGTGTCTGGTCTGAAGAGACTGTGAGGAGGCTGAAGGAATTTTTTTTTTTTTTTTTGATGTGGCACTGGGAGATGGACGCTTGGCTTGTAACTGGTATAACTGGTGATATGCCTCACGGCGACAGCCAGATATCTCCACACTAGAGTGAGCAAATATACGGCTGACTCACTGGCCAGCTGTTACGTTAGGTAATTAAGAGCTGAGGCACGCTTCTGGGCAAGAGAAACCCCTGCACTGGGGATGATGGACTGACAGCCAGAGGCTAGCTGTTTGGCAATCCACAACACAGGACAAAACACTGCAGACCCTCCTGCCCTGGACTGGATACCACAAGCTGAAGTACATCATGGGAGACGCCTCTGAAGATGCTGCCACTGTATTCAAAGTGAAGGATGCAATAAAGGACTTTATTCAGGGTAGACGCCATTATATAATTTTTCACAGATGCAAACAGATGTACAGTACTGTTAATTCAAATTCTTGTACCGTCTTAATTTCTCATATCATGACCAATTTTTCATCAGTAATTTTACGATTTGCATTTTTTAAATTTTTGCAATAAATATTTAAGTGCTTAATTTTGATATAATGATTTTATATCAAAATTTAATGATAAAATATATTTGTAATGTCTAAATATAATAACATAATATATAATGACAGTATATTGTTGATGCACTGTCCACTAAAAACAGCAATCAAAAAGCTGTTGGTTACAGTACCTCTTCACAAAAAAGTAGGGCAACATAATTGCTATATACTTCCTAATATACTTCCATATATATATTGTGAAAAACAGTACTCCAAAAGTATTTATGAATACACAGTATTCGGAAAAACAGTAGGCGAAAAGTCCCTTGATGACCTACTACTTCCGCCGAGATTCTTAAGTGCGCATTTGATGGACACTTTACTATCCCGTGAGGCCACGGGAGAGAATTTATGAATGCAAGTGAAGCGACGCAACTGATGCAACTGGTACATCATGTGACAGTAGCAACATGGCGGATGTAGTACATCCAAAGACTATAGAATAACAGTAAAGTCATCGGTAAAGTCATTGCGTCACTGCAGCGGCCGTTAGAAGCTCCGGTTCCTCTAGAAACAGTCAGACTTGCACCTCCGAAATGAGACAAGAGACACGCACTTTAGGACTGCGCATGCGCATTAGCTTGATCAAATCTGAAAAATACAGTTTTTTTTTTGTCATGATTCAAGCGTTTAGAAACAAAATTTGTGAGACAGTTGTCAGATTTCATTGGTGATTTCAAATATGAAATTTAATCGAAAGCTTGGCAAACAGCTTTGTAGAATTTGATGTTTCCCCATTCAAAGAGTCAGGAGCTGCACTTGCATGCCCGAGAGGCATTTCAAAGATGGCCACCGAGTGAAATGACTTGTCTTAAAGAGACTTTGGAATTTTTCATTCTACTTAGGAACGTACTTTTTAAAGTATGCGAAGTAAATTCAAATTCAAATGTAGTACCTACTCAGATAATAAACGATTTTGGATGCAGTTAGCTACACCAGACATGAGCAGCGCGATGCGACGCTTTGACCAGTCTTGACAGCTTCAAGCCTGGTTTACGGTACATTCACACAGGCCGTTGGCATGGACGCTTGACAGAGGGCGTCTCCAAAGCTTGGTACTGACGTGACCATCAAAGTGACAACAGCCAGTCACATTACTTCCAGCTAGCTTACATGCTATGCTATGCTATGTTAACGGTCATTCAATGCTAAACTGTGTACACGCCTGCGTTGTATCACTGTCACTCAGTGATAAACAGGAGTACACGCCTGCTGCATTTTTCAATTTCTGCCACAAGCATCACCGTTGATGTGGTGCAAAGGAACCCACAATTCAGTTCAGCAATGCATGACGTCACTGGCATTGCTTGCGACAGAAGTTGAAAAAATTTCAACTTTTCAAGCACACTGTAAAACCCAGTAAGTTCAGAATACTCAAAACATTTGAGGAAACTTATTACCTCAAAACATTTAAGTAAACTAACAAATTTTTTAAAAGTTGGTAGAACTTAAATTTTTTGTGACAAGTGGGGCGGGGCTGAGAGCCATGGAAGCGGATCAAGGCCAGTGTGGTGCACAGGTGTCTCTCACTAACAATCCCGTCACCAGCATCCCTTTTTCCCAACTCATCATAATGTTAATTACATACAGTTAATTTACATAAACATCACATTTAGATCTTGGTTAAATGTTACATAGCAAATATCACATGCTATTATAACTATCAGAGAGACTGTCATTACATACTTGCATATATGTAATCAAACAACATATGTGGTCTTAAATGTTTTGCAGCTCATCCTCAACCTAACCACAGGCTCTACTCTTCACCACAGTGGTAACCCTACAAAACTAACATAACAGAACCCCCCTGAATCCCAAAATTACACAACATTAACCCTCTGGGGTCTGATGATTTTTGGGGCTTGGAGAAGTTTTGACATGCCCTGACATTTGTGCTTTTTTCAGTTGTTCATAAACATATAAATGACAAAAGTGTCATTACACTGTATTCAGCACAAACTAGGCTACCATAATATGTGAGGAACATGTATGTACATGTTTGTGTTTTTGAAGGAATAATGTTTATGCGTGGTTATTGAAAAAACAAAAAACTTAAGTCACTGAAATAAAGCCAAAAAATATATATTAAATCTGTGTTCACAAGACTTCTGGGTATTGGAGGTTGTAGACTAGAGTTTTTGCTTCAGAATGATGTAAAAATTATTCTGCCTGCTTGTTCATATAAAACAATAGAGAGATTTAAATTTTCTAAAACATCTTTGGTCAAGAAACACAGTATGCGTGGAGGCGTGAATCATCATGAATGATGGGTGCATAATTGCATAATAATGACCTGAAATGACTTGCATAATAATGAGCTCTTTCAGTCAGGTAGGCTGTGAAAAAAACTGTGAGACAGGCTATGTGAGACATTGATCATGTCTCAAGCTCATCATGTATATCAAACATACAGAAAAAACAGCAATACTGTGAAATATTATTACAATTTAAAATAATGGTATTCTATTATATACTTTAAAATATAATGTATTTCTGTGATGCAAAGTGTGAATAATTATGCTACCTCTATGGCATTTCATATAGCCTTTTAGCTTAAAAGCATGCACATTTTGAGAAATATTGATGGATTCTCATATGTTTATGTCAATTTTCTATACAGAGGAGTAATATTCAATATTTATTGTCATCACTATGAACGCTGGATACTGTGTTTTCAATTCATACTTGCAGCCGGAGGGCGCTCTGTACACCTTTAGTCCACAAATTCATCTAAAGAAGCAACCATGTGACTCTCCAGGAACTAACAGAGGCCAGAGATCACTATAACATCCAGATAAACACTTTTCAAGATAATAAATACACGATTGAGACGATGTATGCATGTATTGACTCAGAATTTGCGTCTGAATAGCGCTCGCTCCGTAGGCGTGGCCGCATTAGTGGGTAATGAGCTGAATCACGGACTTCTGACATGGCTCTCTTTTCATACAGATTACATAAACACAGAATTTTTGTTTTCGATTTGACTTACACGATTTCTGACATACACGAAAACCTGACATTTCAACGTTTCTTTAGACACAAGTCTAATTTTTTTGTCATTAGTATTCACTAAGTTACAGTTCATTTTCTGAGAACTATCAGATTGGAGTTCGTTCAGAGGGAGACGAGAGATCACGCATCATGTTAGTTTTCTTTATTTTACAAAAAGCACAACATTTTGTTTTTACTCTGAGTGTACACATATAAAAGAAGATATTCCACAGATTAAAATGGTGTATAGCTCATAATTGTATGTGCAACATTGATGGATTATTTTGAGTCTCTTTCACACTGGTTAGAAAAAAAAAGCAGTGATCACGCCGGCATGACCGCCGACCCGAGGGAGTTAAACATTAACTTATATCTCCATATGTTAATATTGTGCAAAAACACACAAAATAACACTTAATTTCAACAGTTATTTATATGGTCTGATGCAAAGCATGCTGGGAATTAGAAATCTGCTGCAGCTCAACTCAATCATATTAAGTTCAGCTTACTACAATGAAATTTTGAGTTCATGCAACTTTTTCCTATTAAGTACAATGAACTTTCATTATTATTTGAGTGAAACAAACTCATTTAATTTAATTAATTTCACTGTTCGGTTTTACAGTGCACCAAAGCAGGCGTGTGCTCTGTTTATCATTGAATGACAGCTAGCATAGCATGGAAAGTAAGCTGGAAGTAATGTGATTGGCTGTTGTCATTTTAAAAAAAGATTAATATACATTTCTAATGCTATACTTTGTGTTATATTACCTTGGCAGTTAATTACACAAAACCAATTAACACTACTGCAGGGGTGCTTCTAATATAACGGCTGAGGGAGTGACGACAATTTTCACATCATTCTCTCTGCTGTAATCAGTCTCTCTATATGTTCCCCTCTTTTGGAAGTCACGGAAATGCTATCATGATTGTTTTTTTCTTTTGCTATTGGAGCAAATGGGAGAACAAAAATTATATTTGCTGTTTTCGCCGCTATAGAAGTTTACTCAATATTACAGCACTTCTGAGAACCCTGGAAATGTAAAAAGGGTCCATTATATCGCACCCTTTGTATAATAAGCAATTCAAGATTTAAGATTTTAAAGAACTAACATGTAGTATATCTGTAGTAGCCTACTCTATAGTATTGCGTCATCATGATGTCTGAAAATGTCAGCTAGTTTGAGTTTAAAGTTCAGGTGTGTCACATAAGACACTAAGTCAATAAAAACCTGTTGACTTGGATCCACTCCCGTATTTGACGTCTTTATGTTTATATATATTATAAAATATAGCATCTGGGCATAAAGTAATCTTTAAACTGTAGACTCGCAGTGTGTTTAGTTAATTGAAAAACGTAAATCGGCTTCCAGTGTAATTGTGCGCTGTTTCTTTAACTGACCGTGCCTGGAGTAAACATTACCGTGCTCGCTACTATTTTACAAAGAGCGCGCCTACTGCCTCTACCAGAACTTCAAAGAGCCTTGGGCATTATCCATTACGCGGAAAGAGAGGAAATAACTCAGCAAAAGAACATTTCTTCACAGAAGACGTTAACAGCAGGACTCCCCGTGCGTTCACCTCAGTGTCCGATGGGCTTCCCCTGTCTGCGGTTCACACCAGGAAGTGAGCAGGTGAGACACACCTGTTCGGAAACGTAGACTGAAACTAAACATTTCTAACGGCTTGCAAACAGTTCGGTTATCTGTATGATATGCCAAAACGCACGTCACGTAATTACTCAAAACAGCTATTCGCTGATAAAAAGAAGACATGGCTTAGACCTGAACTGGGCTCCAAAGCCGGATTACGTGTTGCGTTTTTGAAATCCCGAACTATACAGGTGGGACGCGAAATTGTTCACACGAGTTTCGGACATTGTTATGGGGAATCAAGTGGAGAAACTTACCCATTTGAATTACAATGAATTACCCACGACTGACCCTAATGGATTCGACCCAGAGGACGACACTCCACGGATCGGTGTGTCTTACATTTTCTCCACGGATGACGACGAGCAAGAGGACAACATCGATGAGACAGAAAAAGAAGATGTCAAACATTACGACTGCCGCAATGAATTAGAATGCGCGGTATATTATCGCGACGAGTGTATATACGAAAGGAGTAGCAGGTTCGGCGAAGTGGGAACGCTGTCGTGTGAGAACTTACCGAATAAGTGCAACCCCGGTGACCTGGTGGAGTTTGTGGCTATCGGCCAGTACCCGCACTGGGCGGTATGTGTTGGCGACCTACAGGTAGTTCATTTGCACAGAAACGAGATTAAATGCGACTTTCTTTTTGACGCAAGTCAAGGTAAAAGGGGCAGAATTGTAAACGACCTGTATAAGTTCCGCGCGCTGAGCCCGGATGTTGTGGTGCAGAATGCCATGGAGCAAGTGGGGATGAAAGAGCGAGATATTTGCTGGAAGAACTCAGAATGCTTCGCTGCCTGGTGCAGGTTTGGCAAACGCGAATTTAAAATTGGAGGGGAGATTCGAATTGGAAAGCAGCCGTACAAAATGAAACTGCAACTGTCTGAAAAGAAAAGTCACGTTTTGGACTTTCAAAGTTTAGAGGATTTGATCATGGAAAAGAGGAGAAACGACCAAATGGGAAGGGAAGCCGTCATACAGGAACTGGAGAATCATTTAAATGGCACAGAAGACACTGAGAATGATTACAATTGTAACTGATGGATCAAACAGGGAGATTCTCTAGTGGGCAAACAGCCTCATCAAGGAGGATATGGGCTTTATTTGTAATCACCTCAAGTACTGCGGCAGTGTTGCAATTTCATTGGTTTCTCAAGAGTGTTTTCTGTCAGCAGCACTTTTATAAAATGGACAACTTCAGCTTGTTAGCAATGATAATCCTGGTGTTTTTGTATTAAGGACATGATCATTCCCTCACTTTGCTGTATTCACATCCAAGGGAACTCACAATGAAAGCCTTTCCATTTCACCTTCTAATGATCTCATTCATAGAATTTTATTTTGAGGACCTTGTATGTATTCTCTTGACAATATTCAATTATTCAATAAAGTCTGAGTATTTTTTACTTAAGCATGGTTTTGTTCTTCAACATAGGATTGTAATCACTAAAAACTTTGTTATTCAGCTTCATTTGCCTCAACATGTACATATAAACCTATATTTTTGCTACAGTATATTAAAGCCTCTGTTATTCATTCATACATACACAGAGAAGATATTTTCATTTTATATGTATTTCCACGTTCAGTTGAGATGAACTGTTCCATTTGATGGATGGAACTCTTTTTTTTTTTCCAGTCTGTTGATGGAGCTTTTTCTGTCCAGAGTTGATTTCTAATTCCATCATATTTATTTCATGAGTATCCAAACGTTTAATGATGAAAAACACCCCAAAGGGAAAAAGTAAACATTCATTTTATGAATATGATTAAAATTGCTTAAGTAATAACCAAGAGTTTAAAATGGTCAGAGGAAAGGACTTATAAAACTTATAAAATATATTTATAAGGACTTATAAATTATATTTTGCTTTCCCTGTGATTTTCATTATATTTTGCATATATCTTTTTGAATGATGCCGCATAATGAAGGTATAAACAGCATTACACTATGACAGTATTAGAAAACTGAATACTGGACATTGTGACCATCAAGTTTTGGGTTAGCAGAAACTAATCATTCTTACTCTCTTCTCTGACTTTTATGTTCATGGTGCTTGTGCCTTTTGTTGTCTCATTAGGGATTTCATATAAATCTGTTCAGTATGGAAAAAAGGGGGCATAACAAGAGAGAAATATGTGGTCTCTGAGTTTCTGATGTGTTTTTGTTTCATGATACCAGACTTTAGATGCCCCTGGTTAGCAGTATGCGAGATAATAATGCCTAAAGAAGGTTTTGTTTAGCCAAAGAAGAGAGGATTTGTACACATCTGCTGGAGAAGTTGACTGCGCTTTCAAGATAAGATGTACAGATGCTCAGAAAAGATAATGCTGCTTTTTGAAGTGTTTCAAACTAAAAGTCTTAATTAGATTTAAGTCTCAATTTAAACTAATTTCTCATCTAATTTAAGATACTGACTGATTACACTCAGATTTAAGCATAAAATCGCATGTTTGAACCCAACGTTGATCAAATAACAGTGCTGATTTAGACAAATAATTAGGCTGTGATCTTATCAGTATATTACTTGTGTTATCATTGGCTCAATATGCCTGTAAATGTGTGAGATGCTCCACAGGTCACACAAAAGAGGCTCAACTATAAAATAGCTTTTTTAAAAGAGTCTTTGCAGCTAGATTGACAATCATCTCCAAATCCTCTGAGAAGAGCCACATAACGCTGTCCTCCACAGTACATCAAACAGTACTGGGCCACACTGCTGTCTTCTGTGCAATGATTTTATGGACTACAAAATGTGAACAAACTGCCCTTCTTGTTCAGCAGGATAAGGTTTTCTGTACAAGACAGGACAGGATGCTAAATGATAACTGATTTTTCTTTATAAATGTTGTTTTCACATCATAGTACTGTTTATATTATATTTAGTAGTAAGTTACATATGCATTTACTGGTCAGAACGAGTCTATATCTTTACTCTGTTATAATGCGTTATCTTTCTAATCCGTTCTCTTTGCCAGGGTTTGTTGGGTAAGTCGGACTGTGGTTCTGACTCTCATACCACCCCTCACTTCCATGGAAACGTTGAGACTGTTTACACTAGAAGGTCTGGTGATAGTAAAAATTGTCTGAATTCCAGGGAGAGAAAAATAGAGCAATCCATTCACTAACCTGCTGCTCCTCTTCTAAACTGCTATAGCAAGAGGCAAACATGATCAAATATTTCATTTTTATAGTATAATAACAGCATTTCTGTATATATATATATATAAAATCTCACACACCTCTTTATTTCAATTGTTAATTCTATCCTATTTGTTGTATATAGCACACCTGTACATACAACATTTTGTTATATTCTGTATCTTATTCAGATATCTTTTTTTATTTCACTATCTGTGTACTGTTGTTGTCTCTGTGCACTGGAAGCTTCTTTTTCCACCAAAACAAATTCCTTTTGTGTGCAAACATACTTGGCAATAAATCTTTCCGATTCTGATTCTGCTATATTTTTAATAATATAATGGCCAATTTAACAACAGTCATAAAAATGATCTCCAAAGCTCCAGTGTTAAGATCTCCTCTCAAATGAGATAACTGGAGATACTTAAGACCACATAACTCACAATTATTTACAGCTCTTTGATTTGATAGCTATGAATTCTCTTGATACTAATCCAGTTTTAATTTGCTGCTCATTCTCTGAAGTTCAAATGGATAATGTGAATTTAAATCGCTGCATAGAATGAAAAGATCCATTTCAATAACATTATGCTAATTTGGTAAAAATGCCCCTTTCATGGAAAAAAAGGCTAATGAAGAGGAATAATAAGCTGTATTGTCCTGATGATTTTTTTCCCAATCTATAATTCCATTGCTGATGAGGGTTTAAACTCCTGTTTATGAAAGGAGTGTTTCAGGTTCACCTGACTAAAATTGCTGTAATCCTGCAGAATTTGGTGACCATGCAGATTAAGACTAAAGTAAACTTTTTCATCACATTATTGGCCTCACACAAGCAGGTGTGCACTACGCAAAATTTGCTGGGCTAACAACCAATGGAAATAAAGCATTTTTCTTAGAAATATATTTTATTTCCAAGAAAATATATTTTTATTTCCAAGGAAATATATTTTAAATACATTATTTCTTGGAAATATACTAATAATTCTATTAGTTCAGTAAAAAGTACACTTTGAATGTCAATCAATCATTTGTATTTAACATGATGTTAGTTCTGTTGGTATAAGGTAACTTTCAGATTTCAGTTTCGAATGATGATATTTCTCAGAAAGTGCTAAAACATGCAGCAGACACATGTAGGCCTAAATAAGTCTTTCATTTCCAGGGAAGGAGATTATTCCAGTGCAACAAAGCAACATCTCCCAGCTGTGCAACATGTTATTGCAATTTATTGTGAGACTAATTACATGGGATCATTACACTCCCAACAGCAATCAAAACTCTCTCCCTCAAGTAAAAGACAGATTAAAATCTTTATATATTTTATCATTGGCATGGTAAAGGAATAGTGAAATGGAAAGAATTATTTCCACTTAGCTAGTAAGGAATTGTGAGAGATGGTGGAATAAAATGATGGAATAAAATGCATCGAAGCACTGGTCTGAGGTATATTAACTAAAACTGAGAAAAAGCAGACTTGGCTTTTAGAAGAAATTAATAACTAAAAATAATAAAATAAACAGAAATTTGACCATTCTGGTTTTGGGTTCACATGGTTTACAAAATGGTAATTTTCCTCAGTACAGATAAGGATAGTCTGACTTTTATCTGGTTAGGTTGGGTACAATAAGAGGAACAAGAGGAAGTACAACACCCTTCCTGGTATCGTTCTGAGAATGCTTCAGGCATTTGTTGGGAATAGCTGGGAAAACACAGGGACACAGTAGAGACAACACCATAAAGCCCTACCTAAAAATAGGATTTATGTAAATAAGCCATTGTGTTGATTTCACTTTAATATGTTTTTTGCATAATTTAAATTCACAATCTCTATATATTTAAGTGAGCATTTAATTTTGGACAGGCTGTAAGGCCCACAAGAAGAATGGATTATGAAAAACAGTCATCAATCACAGCGACTCCATTCATATCATCATTAAAAAAAAAGAGATTACCTGGAGACACACAATCAATTATTTGTTAATGAACAGAACCAAGGCTCCTCCTTTATTCCAGCAAGCACAACATTCTGTTCCAGGAAACATCTTATCAGAAGAGCCGTACAGCTTCCAGGATTTCCTTGGCCAAAGAACACTTTCTGTACCAGTCAAAGCCATTCTCTCGAGAGCGTTCTGCCATAATGTATCTGGAGTTTTCAGAACGTCAAGGCCAGAGTAGAAAACACTTCATTATGTGTTCTACGAGTGCTTAAACTAACTTTTACTTCTAAAAATACAACACAATCCTATGACTTGCCATTGACGAAGGCCATCTGTCTGGGACTGACGCAATGCTGAGTCATGATGAAACCTCAGCTATTCTTTCATGACATGATATCCATGGCCTGCTGCACAAGCATCAGATGAAGTTTTAAATCCATCGCTCTTTTTTCTACTGCCACTGACATTCATCCTTCCCTTTTGTGTCATATCCTGAATCTTCTCTAATCCCATATTTGCCAGAGCACAGCCAGCCATTCAGCTCCTGTGCTTCTTGTCTGGCTAATTTGTGGCCAGTCACTGGTGAGCCATTGATGTGCCCCCATGATGTAGAGCAACAGAGGCAGTGAATGACGCTCATTATGACTAGGTCTTAATACCCTCAATGAAGGAGGGTGTCGGAACCATCCAGCGTGCTGAAGAACTCGGTCTCAGCCTCAGTTCACACAGTATACAGCAGAAAGAAGTATCAGGGGCAATGAATTTGTGCTTTTTTTATATTAAACTGCATCAGAAATAAGTGCAAACACAAATATGTACATTTAACGTACTGATGTTGGAGATTCAAGTCCTGGTGTTGCATCAAGGCTTCAAACAACTTGGAAAAGGAAAATGGGAGACCACTTTGAATATGCCCCTCAGGCCCTGTCAGTTTGCAAAGCTCCAATGTTCTGACAAGATAAGAGGATGACCCTGTTACTGACTATTTTCAGGCCAAGGATCATCAATGTGACATGTATTCGCCCAACTCACCCTGACTGGCACTTTAGTCACACAACACTCCTTTTACTCACTGCCAGTGAACAATGTAGTGCTCTCTACAAATACACACCCATACACACACTTACAGAGGCGGAAAATTACCAGGGCAAGTCAGAATCAAATTATCCAATCTATTTCCCAGCACTGGCTCAGGAAAAATCTAAATTGGGTCAGAAACTTTGATAGAGTGAACTATTTCTCTTGACCCTATGTACTGAAACTTCATCTTTCTTCATATGTAATTTTAATGAAAATCAAAAGTGTAATGACAAATTTACAAACAGAACTTTTCCTTATCTATTTGTATACGGTTTTTTAGGTTTTCTAGATTTGAAGCAACCTATACTCAAGTGTACTATACTAAAAAGTTATTAAAGTTTTATATATATACACACACATATATATATATATATATATATATATATATATATATATATATAAATAGAGAGAGAGAGAGAGAGAGAGAGAGAGAGCAATTAGTCACTGCTATTGGGGAGGGGCATTCTCATTCCAGAAAGCATTTGATTGGACAAAAATTGCAATAAAATATATATATATATATATATATATATATACACAGACACGCACACACATTTAATAAAAAGTACTGATGATGCTTTCTGTCCAATCAAATGCTTTCTAGAATGAGAATGCCCCTCCCCAATACCAGTGACTAATAGCTAATCATGGTTTATAGCTATGACATAACTAAAGCCTACTGGCTATAAAAAAAAGGGGGGGTGGAATCCTTCAATATGTCCCTCCCGAACTAATGAAATATATTACCATTTAAAAGTTTGGGGTCTGTAAGTTGTTGTTGTTGTTGTTGTTGTTGTTTTTTTAATGTTTTTGAGAGAAGTCTCTTATGCCCACCAAAGCAGTTATAATTTTAAAATAACTGTAATAATAATTTTCTAATTTATTCAGCATCATTACTCCAGTCTTCAGTGTCACATGATTTTTTAGAAATCATTCAATCATGCTCATTTGGTGCTCAAGAATAATTTATTATTATTATTATTAATGTTGAAAACAGTGCTTCTTTATATTTTTGGGAAACTGTGATGCATTTTTATCAGGATTCTTTGATTAATAGAAAGTTCAAAGGAAACAGCATTTTTTTTTTTCTAACAAAACAAGTTTTAAAAAGTCTTTATTGTAATTTTGATCGATTTATAGCATCCTTGCTGAATAAAACTTTTAATCTCGATCAATTGAGCCTAACCTTTTAAAAAGTAGTGTGATTTCATGCAATAAATAAATAAATAAATAAATAAACTGAATGAAGTTTTTTAGGCTACATAACCATTCTGTCCATCATCGGCAAAGCAGCGAAGATGTATTAGCACTACTTGCTGGTGTTGGTTCATGCGAATCCTTTCCTATGGGCATGATTTTTTTTTTTTTTTTTTATATCATCACCAGCCACCCGAGTGCTAACACAGAGAGAGTTTGTTTGATTTGACAGGGGACCCAATCTCCCTGTGAGGATAAGGCCTCATATTGTAGCAATGGGGAGGGCAGGATGATAACACGGCAGAAGCTAATTACAGCACAGCCTGACATCATCAGATTACTGAGAAATATTTGTCATTCTTCAGAACTGTGTGTTTCAAACAGTTGCACAATAAGAGTTCTTATGGATAACATGAGTGTGACTAGACCTCACAAGTTTACACAACTCCCACTGCATATTTGCCAAATTGCAGACACTAATATCAGGTGTCCACAATGAACTGAAGTGGCTACATCATGTTTACCACTGACAACATAGTTTCGGGAAACTGTGTGTTATGGTGGACAACATATTGTAGTGATCAGTGCCTGCCAGCTATGTGCTCTAACTGCATCTAGATGAAAAATGGGGAGCTAACAGCAGTTCAGTATCAACCCTGTTGGGTTATGCAGGGAGGGATTTACAAAGATTTAATTTTCTAACCTAACTAAGGCTTGTGTGCTCAGTAAAAGGTCACAGAATGATTCCATAATTCCAGCCAGTTGCACGAAAAAAAATTGACACTGCCTGTGTGTGTGTGTGTGTGTGTGTTTGGCTTGGCTATAAACACTTACCCCTGGGGGGTATTCCAGAAAGCAGGTTATGTGACATACCTGGGTATGTTTAAGAGTAAGTAAGCGGATAACCTCAACTTTCGGTTCCAAAAACGGAGGTAACTTTTAGGGTATGTAAGTAACCATAGCAACTTGCTCTCTGAACATAACCTGCTCCGGAGCAGGTTATGTCCAAGGGTTAGTTAGCTTAAGAGGAATTTAGATGTGTGTTATATTATCAATATGGTTATATTAATGTATCTAAATTTGTTATATAGTTACAGTTATCTACACAATGTTATATTATACAATATATAAATGTTTATTTAATTCTAATATATGAATTTTATTGTCATAGCACACATGGATCTACTTCTTAATCTTTATAACAGGACATTTTCTATGCTATAATTTCTATAATAAAATACATATCATATATGTGATATTTTATTAAATAATTAGCATCAAACAAACAATATTAAGATTAAAAATTATTGCACAACCACCCAATAGGTGGTGATGTGCACCAAGTAGGTTATGTAAATCGCCATTAAACAAAAGAAGAAGAATAAAGTAGAATGGCGCGCTTTTTCTTAGCGTCTGTTTCCATGGTGAATCATCGATTCGTCGCTCTGTTGAGAATGTCTTGTGTGTTAACCGGGAACATACTCTGGGTTGGCTGAACTTATTCCCGGATGCATTTTTGGAACCAGCATACCTCGAGTAAGCAAGGTTTGGGTTAATCAACCGAGAGTTCAGGGTATATGTGACAGTAAATTAACCCTGCTTTCTGGAATACACCCCTGGTTTCACAGACAAGGTTTAAGCCTAGTCCAAGACTAAAATGCATGTTTGAGCTGTTTTAACTGAAAGCAACTTGCACTGACATATCTTAAATTATGTCGGTGCCATAGTTTTCTGTCAAGATGCAAACCAGTTTTTTTTTCTTCTAAAGCACATTTAAAAAGCTACTTAAATGTCCTAATTGAACTAAGGCCTAATCCAGGCTTAATCTAAGACCTGTCTGTGAAACCAGGCCTTAATGCCTTCACTCATACAGTTGAATATGCTGAAAACTGGCTTGTAAGATCATTTAAGGTGGCCTCACTATCTTAAAGGGTGAAGATCATCCAAACTATGGTTTGTTTTATCTAATAATGTCAAAAGGTTCTGTGAGGGTTTGGTTTAGGGGCAGGGTATAGTAAAAATCACTAACGTGAAATCTAATGATGTACAAAATCGTTTATGAGAGGTCTTCACAAATATACACTATACATTTTGCTTCATATAATATAGATAACTCTTCCATTCTTGGACCATTTCAAGCCATGGATTAAAATTCCAACATGAATATATACCTCATATACATTTACCAGAACAAGCATTCAGAGCATTCACCACTTTACTCTAAGACCACATACACTTCTATCCTAAACCACATCCTTTGGTTCTGAGTCATAATAGAGTTTAGAATACCATAGATGAATCAACAAACAAAAAAGGGAATGCAGATTGACAAAAAAACAATATTAAAGGTTACCTGTAAAAACTCCATTTGTTGTGCTTGTGGGTTCAGTTAAGGAATGTATTTTGATAGTATGATAAATTATCAAGCTACATAAGCCTGAAGCTGATAACTGGCTGCCAAGGTCAGGATAGATGCCACACTCCTCCTCTATTTGTCCAGCCCGGCACATACCAACAGTGTGAACTATGGGTAGATGAAGACGAAGCGCTTGTCATTCCATATATTTCAAATAGAAAAGAATTCTGAAGTTAGAAAAGCAGGGATAAAGCACACTCAAATGTGAATCAAAAGTTAAAAACAGTATGTAAACACTCAAACATTTGTGGTAGATTTCCTCTCACACTGAGGAAAAAACTTAAACAAACAAACCAGACCAAAAAAATAATTGGTTTCTTTCTCTGAATAAGTTCCTGCTGTTTCTTTCTGAATAGTTCAAGCATGCCAGGCTTTGGGTAAATAGTGCACAGGAAGCAAAAGAAAGTGTTTGAAATCCTATTAAAAAACTGATGTAAGATTATTAAAAGATTAGCTTAACCTAGTTTCATCTGAACGCTCTCTTTGTTTGTCCATATGTCCTGCAAACAAATAGTTTTTAGTCAGAATCATGAAATATGCACTCAAATGCGCCACTGATTTCAAATTGTAATTATGAATATAATCCCAAATTCAAAAAGTTTAGTTTGTATTTGCCTTTACTTATTACATCGAACAGAACTGAGAATAACCATCTGCTGAATGACTTAACACATACAGTTGAAATGTAGGAGATAACTATAGTAAACACTTACCATTAGGGCCCGAATCATACTCAAGTAGGCCTACCTGACCAAAGATGCTCCTCGTAGCTATGCAAGATCGATTCATGCGTTACAATCTATGGTTGCAATAAAATAGTGTTCCGAAATATGACGTTACATTAAGGGGCGCTATAGGGGGAATAGTTTAAAGGCCCGTTCACCCCAAGAACGATAAGAGAACTATAACGATAGCGTCGACGCCAACCAACGATAACGTTCTGTTTATTTAATAAGCGCGCGCTGGTTATGTCGTCTGCCGCTATAAATGCTCGAGTTCTTAGCATAATGGATTCTGATTGGCTGTCAATGATGTTATCGTTTATCAGCTGGAAAAAAATCGTTCTGAAAGAGATTCCAAAGATATAATTCCTCTGTGTCGCTGTTATAGTAGTGTAAATAAATATTAATTAGAACGATTATTAAAACTCCATACTTCCTTTCTCTTTAGGTCACATTTGAAGGCTGTGTACGTCACCAAGGATGTCTTATTTAAGAAAAGTTACCGTAATAAAATTATTCCTTGTGAGGTGTAAAATACTGTAATTTCTTTCTAACTTTGCAATCTAACAGTTACTTTTCTTAAAGATGCAATATGTAATATTTTCTGTCCGCTAGAGGTCGCTAGAGGCCTATTCAAAACAAAGGTGTAGCTTGATGACGCCAAGTTTGAGCGCGGGATCTTGGGACATGAGGTCTTCACCTCACAGCTGGTCAAAAATAATCGGATAGGACTCGGGCAGAAATCATGTTCATGGATGCGATTATTAATGTTACTGTAGTATGAAGCAGAGCAGGACCGAGTGTTGTGGGAGCTGAACGAGGCCGCTGGAGCGACTTTACAACACACGCTGCGAGCAGCGGGACTTTTATTATGCCAGAGTCGCTGGTGCCGCTTGAGTCATGAGTATGAGGTAACACAGCTCTGTTTATCATATTAGATACATTTGAGTGTGTTGAAAATGATGTTATAACGTTACCCTGTGTGTTCGCTCGGTGGCTACCGTAAGACACTTGTTGCACACTGTAGTAAGCTAGATCGATTTTAGAATATCATATTAATAAATGTTGGGTGGCTTGTGTTGATAAATGGCATGCAATTAATTTTAAAACATATTGTATGATGGAGAAAATGCTGTATTACTGTTACTAAAAATAAAGCTGCATCTGCTACTTGACACAATAGTGTTTTTCTCAGAGGCATGGTAAAGCATGATACTCGCAAAAAAAAATCAAGAAAATTAGATTTAAACAATAAGACTAAATGTGTTGAGCTATATAACAATAATTCGTTTTCTGTCTATAAATATATCAAAACAGTTGTTCTCTTGTCTATTAAAACATGTATAATAAAGCGTCTTTGGTGTTTCCATGGTTTCTACAAAATAAAACCGGAAACCGAGGGTTAATGCGGGTATGATACAAGTGACAGGTGACTCCTCACATGTCCCGGAGCCTTGGTTAAAATTGCAATTTTCTCATGATTTCCAAGTAGTTGGAAACATTTGGGATATTGTAAGTACTCAAGTGAACAAAATATATAACACTGGCCTAGTGGTTTTTGGATATTTTACTGCAAAATTCTTTCATATTGCACCTTTAAATGAGACCACCTCGATGACGTACGCAGCCTTCAAATGCGACCTCCGGAGGACGCAGCCTCCGAAATGAGACGCAGCTATAGGCTAGTTTCAGGCCAACATGGCGGTGAAACAGTTTGCAAATTGCAATATCTAAAGCTGTAAAACAATATTGCAATCAACAATTTCTCATCTATTCCTACTTGAAAACCAACACAAGGCTGGCTTCACAGTTTGGGTTCAGTCAGTGTAATCTGGCATTTTATGTCAAAATCATGATTCAAATTTGGCAGTTTTTTTTTTAACAGCCTTGGCTGTTAGTTACTAACAGCCTAACAGCCTTGGCTGTTAGTCAGATGTGTCTTAGAACCATTGGAGAAATACATTTTATCTTATTGGTACTTCAAGGTTTCTCAGAATATTCACAAAAATGTCACATGCCTACAAAGACAAACGAAATATTGAATCTGTTGTAGATCAAGCACAAATTAGGGTAAAGTGCACACACAGAGAGGTACTTCAAATTAGGACATGAATTTTAAAGGGTTAGTTCACCCAAAAATGAAAATTCTGTCATTTATTATTCACCCTCATGCCGTTCCACACCCGTAAGTCCTTCGTTAATCTTCGGAACACAAATTAAGATATTTTAGTTGAAATCTGATGGCTCTGTGAGGCCTGCATAAGATCCATAGAGCAAGATCCATAAAGGTACTAAAAACATATTTAAATCAGTTCATGCGAGTACAGTGGTTCAATACTAATATTATAAAGCAACGAGAATATTTTTGGTGCGCCAAAAAAAAACAAAAAACCCCCGACTTATTTAGTGATGGCCGATTTCAAAACACTGCTTCATGAAGCATCGGAGCATAAAAAGTACTCAAAAATGTTACTCAAGTGAAAGTACAAGTACTGAGTGAAATTTTTACTCAATTAAAAGTAAAAGTATCTGGCCAGAATCATACTTGAGTAAAAGTAAAAAAGTACTACATTAAAATTGTACTTGAGTATTAAAAAAGTAAAAGTAACAGCAAGAATGAAAACTAGAGATTCTTGTTTAAGCTTTTAATCTCTAAAAACATGAAGTGAAAGAACCACATACAAAGTTTTATGCTCCTTTAGAACTGTTTGTGTTTAATTGTATTTAATTGTCAAACTATAAGACTACTACCTAATGCCAGTATGCAACATGCTACTCAAAGTTGCAAAATCTCGGATTTAACTTAAGCAGAAGCTGATTTTCAAAATTGTGAGTGTCAAGCCTAGCTCTTTTGGGGCTAAAAATCAATCCTGCAGTGCCTGAAACACAGGCCAGATATCCATCCAACTCTTTGCTGGCTTCATGTGTTGTCTGTTTAAAAGAAGCGAAAAAAAATCTTCATCAGGTGAACTGTTGGCCACAGGTGCTCTTGATTCTGTGGCTGATTTTTGACTTCCTCCATTTTCTTCCACTGATTGTTATAATTTCCAGGTCAACAAAGGCCCTGTCCCAAATGACGCACTTTATGTGGACTTTCGGTCTTGTGGACTTAAATTGCGCGTGCTCGCCGAGTCTACGAGTCTGTAGGCCGTCCCATTCAGCATTTTAAAGGTGCCCTTGATTCAAAAATTGAATTTATCTTGGCATAGTTAAATAACAAGAGTTCAGTACATGGAAATGACATACAGTGAGTCTCAAACTCCATTGTTTCCTCCTTCTTATATAAATCTCATTTGTTTAAAAGACCTCAGAAGAATAGGCGAATCTCAACATAATACCGACTGTTACGTAACAGTCGGGGTGTACGCCCCCAATATTTGCATATGCCTGCTTATGTTCCCAACATTATGAAAGGCATTAGACAAGGGTAGGCATTAACGTCTGGAGCAGCACAGCCGAATCATCAGACTAGGTAAGCAAGCAATAACAACAGCGAAAAATGGCAGATGGAGCAATAATAACTGACATGATTCATGATAACATGATATTTTTTGTAATATTTGTAAATTGTCTTTCTAAATGTTTCGTTAGCATGTTGCTAATGTACTGTTAAATGTGGTTAAAGTTACCATCATTCCTTACTGTATTCACGGAGACAAGAGCCGTTGCTATTTTCATTTTTAAACACTTGCAGTCTGTATAATGCATAAACACAACTTCATTCTTTATAAATATCTCCAACAGTGTGTAATGTTAGCCATTAGCCACGGAGAACAGCCTCAAACTCATTCAGAATCAAATGTAAACATTCAAATAAACACTGTACTTACGCGATTAGACATGCTGCATGACGAACACTTTGTAAAGATCCATTTTGAGGGTTATATTAGCTATTTGAACTTTTTTTATGTTGTTTAAGGCAAGCGCGAGCTCCGTGGGTGGGGAGCACGAGCAATTAAAGGGCCAGCAGCCCTGAATCGGCTCAAAATATGATTTCTCTGCATGGCAAGCCATCTCACAAACACAATGGTAAAAACAACAACAACAACAATAGGCAGTATATTCCCCGAACCTGCAGCTCCTGTCAAAAAACAACCAGACCGTTATTTCCGGCCTGATGATCGAGTCTGTCCCAAAAATACCTCTCAATGCGCCCTCGTGGACTCGCGCCAAGGGCCCTATAGATCTGCACTACATGACGTCACCAAAGTGTGGACTCTGAGGAAGTCCGCAAGTCCGGAGTGTGCCATTTGGGACAGGGCCAAAGAGTAAAGAACCCAAGAGGCGACACTCTGATACTTTTTAGGCAACAGTCACTAGATGGCGCTCCGGTAGTGCGGCCGCCATTATGGGGTGAAAATACTAACTGGAGCATTGAATCCCTCACATCTTACGCACCCAAAATCGGCGAATTTCACCGCCAAATCAGAAGCACAGTAGAACAGTTTTTTAAATTAAGTCACCAGTAAATTGTATTTCTCCCACAGTAAAGGTTGTATTGTCTTATATATGTTTTATTTTACCAGTTGTGGAATACAACCATTCAACCATCTGAGGTAACGTAGTTAGCCTACTTTATTGAGTATTTCCATTTTATGAAACTTTACACATTTATTAATAGTAAATTAATAATTAATACATTTAAGATCATCATGTTTTCAGTGAACAATATATTTCAGACCTAGTGGAGTAATAATAATAATATCTAGGTCTGAATTGAAATAAGCTATATTGTACGTTTTAATGGATCACTCTACAAACATAATGATCTTATAATACATGATGCGTTGCTGTGTCTGTTATTGCATAATTCCCACTTTTGGACACTTTTGCTTCAATGGACATTAGACAACACTGCAAAATCAAGCTGTTATGTTCATATATTTATTGTCTAACATTCCCAATTTTTCTGATGCATGACATAATTTAATTTCATATGTCAGTATTAATTCAGTGTTTATAAGTCTAATACTAATACTAGATCTTTTAAAGAGTTTTAACCCAAACTGACTGAGAGCAAAAAGTTTTTGTGAAAAAAGTTTTTTTTTTTTTTTTTTAACAAAGCAGCTGATAATGCCATAGAAACTAGTGGACTGCCAAGTCGCCTTCACCCCAAAATGGCAGAAATGCAAGGCCGCTGCTGGGCGCAGGTGTTGCAATGGAACATTCTGTTGAGTGTCGCTTCTTGTTAGTGTATATTCTTTGAGGTCAAGGTGCTGTGCATTGTGGTAATTGATGTGACATGACGTCACTTCCAAAGGACCAATGAACATGTCTGACCAATTTCATGGAATGTGAAAATGAATCTCATTGAATAAATAACCTTTAAATTAAACTGGTCATCAGCACAATTCAATTGGTTTGGTAATAGCAAAGGAAAATAGCAAAGGAAAATGAGGTGATCTCCAAAAAATAAGTACTTTTTGACTGTAAATAAAATTGTAAGGAGTAAAAAGTACTCTTTTTTCCTCAAAAAATGTAATCAAGTAAAAGTAAAAGTATTGATTTTTAAATGTACTCAAGTAAAGTAAAAATACCCAAAAATAATACTTAAGTACAATAATCAAGTAAAATTACTCAAGTATTTTACACCTCTGAGCATAAATGAATCAGTGTATCGAATCATGATTCAGATCGCGTGTCAAACTGCCAATGGCTGAAATCACGTGACTTTGACGCTCCGAACAGCAGATTCGATACACTGATTCATAATGCTCCGATGCTTCCTGAAGCATTGTTTTGAAATCGGACATCACTTTATAAGTTGTTATTTTGTTTTTTTGGTGCTCCAAAAATATTCTTGTCGCTTTATAATATTAATATTGAACCACTGTACTCACATGAACTGATTTAAATATGTTTTTAGTACCTTTATGGATCTTGAGAGAGGAAATGTCATTGCTCCCTATGAAGGCCTCACGGAGCCATCGGATTTCAACTAAAATATCTTAATTTGTGTTCCGAAGATTAACGAAGGTCTTACGGGTGTGGAACGGCATGAGGGTAAGTAATAAATGACAAAATTTTCATTTTTGGGTGAACTAACTTTAAGTCTGAAGACAGAGTACATAAAAACAAGAGTACATACAGTGGGCTTGACATATAGCACACTGAGATAATAGTGCACTCTTGTGGACGTTTGAAGTGGTCACACTTATTAGAAGAAATTAAATTGCTCTCTATGCCAAGTCAAGCACCCTTCAGTTTTATTTCCTTGATTTGTTTTGTCTTAATATAATCACACTTGACTTATATAGACATAAAGCAACAAATCTACAATAGTGAAAATGCTCATAAGTACTTAAAGTTCAGGATTTAAAATTGAGGACTCAAAAAAGAAAAAAATCATCATCATCATCATCAAAAAAAAAAAAAATTCCCTTTTGTCTGACTGACTCATTGCGGTCATGCGATTGCTAAACAGGTCAGCTACAGCGTCCATTTCCTTAGCCACTTGAAAAAAAAACTTGCATGATGTGGCTTCACCCATCTTTCTATACAATCAGACAAAAATGATCAAAGGCCACACAATCAAAATAAAACATTTATTTCTACATGAAGAGCAAGGGAATTATATTCGGATATAGTTTCTTAACAAAGATATATTATGAATAAATAAAAACATGACATAAAAATGAAAACAACTGTGACAGCTATATTAAAAAACGTGGAATACAAACTCTTTAAGATAATTTCATTTCCATGAACCATGAAAAAATATATTTATTTATTTATTTATATTCATGTTTTGTATGTACGCCACAACCAATCAAGAGGATTCAAGGAAAATGATTTGCATTAATCAGTTACTATAGCTTATTTAGGATAAATCCACAATTGTATGATACAGTTTGAAAACTTAATGAATGCAATCTCCAAATATTCTTGGGTGTGTACACAACCTATTGTTAACGTTAAATGACACATGGTCACCTCATTTACGATACTGCTGAAGATCACTGTATATATCTGATTGGACTCCATAAAGTTCCTGTCAAACAATTTTGAAAATTAGTACATGCATAAACAATTCAAGAAACCATTATGAAAAAAAAAAAAGAGATTAGATTTAGATAATTTGTGAAATTTAACCAAAAATGGTATTAAAACTCACAAATACTTTGTATGTATTATAAATACTGATTTATTTTTAGTTTTGTAGTACATTGATATGTACTACAATATAGTTTGTATTAATATAGTACATTAAATACACATAAGCTGATATTGCTCAGTTTACCTGATAAGGTGATTCCACTTCAATTGTCTTTGACCTCATTGAGGGCTGGTGAGTTTTTGCTTTGCCTTCAGACATCAGAAAAATGCGTCATTTTGACTGAAACTCATTGTCGTGATTCTCTTTTGATTTCTCTAACAAACAGGCATACCTGACCCACAGCATCTGGGCTGCAAATGTAAACTCTCTCTCCTTTTCTGGCGGGAAACAAAACAGTAGACCGAGAGAGCGATGAGGAGCGTGAGGATGATGTCACAAGTGATGATCCCAATAATCACTCCAGTGTCCAGCTGGTAACAAGAACTGCAGTCTGAGAATCAGAAAACGCATTGGCACACTAATGTTCTAATATGCAAATAGAAGAGATTCAGCTGAATTTCAGAGATTTTTGGAGGAATAATTACCTTGATTCCCCTCAACAAAGCCTGCTGATGAAAGTGAGAAGAGAAAATTTTATAATAGCATGTTCCCAAAATCAATCAACAGAATTGAAAATTCCCTTTCCTCTTGATTACTTACAATAATTACTGCAAGTACACATAAAAACACAAACAACCCCATGAAACCGATATTGCATTTATATTTATATTTACTGAAACACTTAAAAGGAAAAAAATATATGCCATAACAATCAGTTAATGATTATGAACAAGATATTAAATACAATTTATACTTAACATATTCAATGTAGAATATATACACATGTACACTAGTTAATACAATGTAAGTGCATTGAGTCTTTTTATTCTCTCTCTACAATGCTATTGAATTACAATATATGATCTTGTTGAATTTTGTAGTAAAAAGTAAGCCAAAAGTCTGTCTAAGTTTAACTATTGAAAATGTCCTAATTTGTGTCCGCCAAAGAGTTACTGAGAGTTACCCAGAGCACACTGATTATTTTGATGCGGATGATTTAAACTAAGAACAATATATATATATATATATATATATATATATATATATATATATATATATATATATAAACACTGTTTAGCTAAGTTCATTCAAATTTAAAACCCGTGAAAGTTTGTAAAATGTACTCACCAAATAGTCCATTCATGGGGACCATTGTGTATAGAATCCTCCTCATAATGAGCGCAGGTTTAGAATTACTCAAGGTTGGTGCAGCCCTCACTTTCTTTAAAAACGCACAAGAAGCCTTTCTGGCTGTGAGGTAAAACACCTTGAATATCAGAGTGAATTATATGGAAATTGCGTGTGAAAAATCACAGAGTGCGTGCTGATGACTTATCACCATCCATCAAAATAGAAACAAAGGATACTGGGGAGGAGCTACACGTGCTTGTACTTGCTATCTGAGGTAACATTAGTCTTTTTTCTCCCTTGCTCTCTCACCCATATCTCTCCCTCTCTCTCACACACACACACACACACACACACACACACACACACACACACACACACACACACAGTTCAGTATTTAATTTGTTTACATTTTATCTTGTCAATGTCTAGCCATAAGGTACCAAATTAAAATACACTGAAAACGAAATCTGAACATACAGTCAATGGAAATGATTGTATTTTCCGAATGTCCTTCCTAGTAAATGTAGTTTCACTTCACAGTAAGTTGTGTGCGAGCAAGTGGCTAGTGAGAGGGACCAGGGTGTTAATGCGGTTAAAAGTCTCACTGCACAGGATGTGACTACTAAAGCCAGTATCTGATCCTCTCAAACAGGTAGAAAGAAAAAGAACAAAAAACAAATATCCTGTTCCACTTACATTATTTATTTAATTAAAAAAGGATGTTGTTCTTAGCAAAGTGTGTTTCTGTGATATAGGAGGGTGTACTTTATCCTAAAGACCTGCCCTGTTGAGAAGACAAACTAATTGATGACGTACTGTTATAACCTGACAGCACCTCATCAATTAGTTTGTCTCCTCAGTGTTGCATCTCACTTCCTGAAGCTCAGTCTGACAGATATATGACCTTAAAGCACCTTAGAGATTAAAGATTATTATGCTTAGTTACATGCATAATATTTATTCATTGAGTGTATTTCAAATAATTTGATTTTAGATGCATTCCAATGGACATTGGGGGTATGATACATTATTATATGCTATTATTTTGTTGCTGTGTAAATATTGGATCCACATTTTTGTAAGCAAACAGGCAGCATAAAAGTGTCAAAAGTAATTAAGTTAAGAATTGAAACAATTTAACACTGTAAGGCCCACTGTTGTAATATTACAACATTAGTTTAAACTCAACTAAAATATCCCTGTACATGCTTTTCTCTTTAAGACCACCATTTACACAACTAATAAGTCCTATTGTTCAACTCTGTGATGCTTGTAAATGGGTCTGTTTACCTGGCCATGAACAACCTGCCTTGAACCACATCACTTTTTTTTTTTTTTTACTGGACTGAATAAATACATATTCATATTACACAAGTAAAATGCCTAAAATATTTTTGTGATTAGTAATATGTCTAGATTAGTAATATGTCTAGATGTCTGTGATTAGTAATATGTCTAGATCATGCAGGTATCAAGATACCGTTGAATGCTTTGATCATGTTAGATTTTGAGCTTATGTCATCAGTGTTGTAATTTTACAAAAGAGTATAGCAAAATTTGCCTGTGCACATTGCACATTACATGGATGAATTGTACTTCTACCAATTTACTTTTCTGATAATTTTATTTGTCAGCAATGAAACATAATATTGATTTTAAATGTCTTCTTTGATACCAAAAATCAAAATGTAATGATTATTAAATAAGTTCAAGTTTACTGAAGAAATAAATGATTTTTTTGAGAATTTGAAAGTATGCTATTTGTGTAGCAGTATTTGAAACTATCTGTATCTTATTATTTATAAAATAATGTTTTCTTTTCTGGGCTTTGCTTGTTTGCCTAAAAAACTACATGCTGCACGAGGGCCAGGTGATAATGTTCTGGAATGTGGGGGTTATAAGTTCTATTAGCATGATAAATAGAGCACAATATGCTAGCCAGACAGTATTGTGTGAATTCGGTGGAATGGGTTCATTCTTTGAAATGTGTAAGTATGTTTGAGATCGATTTTCATTGAGATTAATAAGCCTGGAATCAGTGTTTTTTTTTCCTATTTCAGAATTCTATCAGACAGGACTGTCTTATCTACAATGCGTATGATGTCATTTTTGCCATCCAAAATGGGAAGAGTGACATTGAGATGGGACTTTGTTACAGTGAAGATGAATGTGGAGATACCTGTTTATAACGGAGGAGAACTGGCCCCCCGACTGAGCCTGGTTTCTCCCAAGGGTTTTTTCTCCATTTTTGTCACCTGTTGGAGTTTGGGTTCCTTGCCACTGTCGCCTTTGGCTTGCTTAGTTGGGGACACTTGATATTCAACAATGTTTTTGATCTGCCTCCATTGACACCATTGTATGCCAACAGAACTAAGCTGGACGATGGCGTCACTGTTTTCTCCAGTGCTGATATATAGATAAATAACCTAAATTAATAACTATTGATTTTTACAACAGAATGAATCAATACTGAATTTAAGCTGGACAATGACACCATTTTCTTTAAGAGCTGCTGTGCAGCCAAAATTATTGGCCAGTTATCAATGTAAAGCTGCTTTGACACAATCTGCATTGTAAAAAGCGCTATACAGGGAGTGCAGAATTATTAGGCAAGTTGATTTTCTGATCATATTTTTTTCCCAAGCACATTTTACCAATTCCAATCCACATCAATCTTAATAACTACTATTAATATTGTTTTTAATCATTTATAAGTGATATATAATTGTTCATGAAGGCTGGAAATGAAAAATGCCTTATATTCAGGTGTGCAGAATTATTAGGCAAGTTTTCTTTTACAGGCAAAATGAGCCAAAAAAGAGATTTAACTCAGACTGAAAAGTCAAAATACTCATGAGAAGGACGCAACACTAATGCAATACTAGAAATTGCAAAGTTAAAGCATGACCAAGGGACAGCAAAATGCTCATTGGGTCAGCGGGGTCAGACAAAAACAGGTGGAAAAGAAAAGACACGTTAACTGCAAAATAATTAAGAATTATGTGTGAAACCATCAGGAACCCTTTAGTCTCCAGCGCCACCATTTTCCAGAACTGCAACCTACCTGGAGTCTCCAGAAGTGCAAGGTCTCAGGATCTCAGAGACTTAGGTTAGCTAAAGAATCCTAAAAAATGACCTGCACTTGATAAGAATCACAAGCTGAAGTGTTATAAAATACATGAAGACATTTTTATAGGCCTTATAAACAGACAGCTTGAGAGTGACTCCTGAAGGACCAGCACCACATCCTCTTGTACCACTGTTTGAAGAATTTATCTTCCAGAATCTGGCAGTAAGTTTTGGAAGATCATTTTTAGTCCATCTCTGCAAGACAGACATTTCAGGATAAGAGATGGACTAAAAGTGAACTCAAACACCTTACTGCCAGATTCTGGATAAATTCTTCAAACAGTGGTACAAGAGGATGTGGTGCTGGTCCATCAGGAGTCACTCTCAAGCTGTCTGTCTATAAGCCCTATTAAAACCCAGTCTTCATGTATTTTATAACACTTCAGCTTGTGATTCTTATCAAGTGCAGGTCATTTTTTAGGATTCTTTAGCTAACCTAAGTCTCTGAGATCCTAACACCTTGCACTTCTGGAGACTCCAGGTAGGTTGCAGCTCTGGAAAATGGTGGCGCTGGAGACTAAAGGGTTCCTGATGGTTTCACACTTAATTCTTCACCTTAATTCTTAATTATTTTGCAGTTAACATGTGTCTTTTCTTTTCCACCTGTTTTTGTCTGACCCCGCTGACCCAATGAGCATTTTGCTGTCCCTTGGTCATGCTTTAACTTTGCAATTTCTAGTATTGCATTAGTATTGCATCCTTCTCATGAGTATTTAATAATTTTTGACTTTTCAGTCTGAGTTAAATCTCTTTTTTGGCTCATTTTGCCTGTAAAAGAAAACTTGCCTAATAATTCTGCACACCTGAATATAAGGCATTTTTCATTTCCAGCCTTCATGAACAATTATATATCACTTATAAATGATTAAAAACAATATTAATAGTAGTTATTAAGATTGATGTGGATTGGAATTGGTAAAATGTGCTTGGGAAAAAAATATGATCAGAAAATCAACTTGCCTAATAATTCTGCACTCCCTGTATAAATAAAGGTGACTTGACTTAAATTGAAAATAAATAAATAAATAAACTATGACCGCCAATATGATGATTATATGGACAACACACCAACAAAACCAAGCTATTCAAGAACACAGACCATGTCCTGTGACAGGTTTCACTGGCTGAGAAATGATTTTATCAGTCTCCAAACTGATTTTCCTGGTAAGGATTTCACTAATAATGCCATCTCCTTCTATACACCACTGGAGTACTTCCAAATGTTTGTGTCAGAAGACATGATCACGGCTCTGACAGATAGTAGCAAAGAGTACAGTTTTCAAAAGAAAGGATTATCCATAGACAACAATATGGAACTACCATAACAGAACACGTATACCACAATATCAAAATTTTCATTCAGTTTATCAGGTTTTGTAAATACAATCTGAGCATATTTTTATAATAAATAATTTTTCATAAAAAATATGATTTGCCTGGTTATCATTATTGTGTGATTATTAGTGTATAGATATATATGCTATTGTTATTGGGCTACATAAGCTGTACACCCTGCAAGATGTTCTCTACATTTGTTCAGACATTGAGTAAAATCACTTGTTGTAGGAGGCCTCTAAAGCAGAAATGGTTTTTACATTTTTAGTAAGACATTTTAGTAAGTTTTAATGGAAATGTTGTAATATTGCAACGTTGGGCCTGTGGGGTATATTGCATTTCAAAAAAAGAGTTAAAAAAAACTAAACAAAATCACAGTATTTCTATATTTGGGTCTTTCAGGGTTAAATGATTCCAAATCATTCACAAACAGCTAAATCAAATAAGAGTGCTCTTCTACATTGGTGACAGAATTATTACGTATTATTGAATGCAAACTACAAATAAATTTAGAAATGTATGTGATGAAAAGTATTTGGTAAAGATTCATTTCTTTCTACTTCCTTTTTTTCCCCCCAGTGGAGGAGTCACAGTCTTGTGCTTGTTTTAGACAGGAATTTCTGGGAGATTCCAGTGCACAGTCATTTGAGACTTTTCATATTTAGAACAACACACAAAAAAGAACATGCTATCACTCTAAAAGCACACATATTCAATCAGGATATGTTTTTTTCTTTGCTGATAATTTGTGGGTTAACAGTCCGCAGAAATTAAGGCCCGTTCTTGTGCTCCATTATCAGCACAGAGCACATGTGATTGGAGAAGGTCAAGATCATTAGATAACAGAGAGCACAAAATAAATGTTATACTGCATATACAAATCTGCAATATACACCTGCAAAATAAATTTTGCATTGTGCTGAAGATCAAATAAATTCACAAATCCACTTTTTTAAAAATATCTGGGATTTATTTATTGTTAAATTATATGCATAGAAACTATACAGCATGCCAATACGGTGCAGAGGAATATAAGAACTCTGCACTTTTTGAATATTAAGCTATGATGCCATAGACTCGAATTATAACCTCTTACAAATCACCTAAAGCTGTTGCAAAGAAACTGAGATTGTATGTTTGCCTGTGTTATACAGCCGTTTCTCAATGACGCCTGTAGAAACAATGCATAATTGCATGTCTTTTTGAACAAAAAGAGGAAACTGAGGTTTTCTTTTTTAAGTTTCAGAAAGCTTGATGACATTACATTTTAAGTCACTTTTACTTCTAGAGGAAGAAAATAGTAGCGAGCCTGAACTATCCACTAGGTGGCAGTGTTTTTCCTTCATTGCACTGCAGTTATTGCTGTTAATAATTTTAGTTTTCAGTGAGCTTTTATGACAGATAACTTAATTTTGTCTTATTTACAAGGCAACTATCATATGACCACCTAAGAGTCCAGAGCCATGTATTCAAACTGTACTAAAATGTAGATAAATCATATATATTATCATACTGTGTCGTATGATGTTAAATGTCAGTGAGTCTTCCATAGTTCGTGTCAGTCTCGATCCTCATGTTTTGCAGTTTGCTCTGACATTCATGTAGACTTCGTCAGCTAAAGAAATACATGAGCACAAGCATGTTAAATGTGTTCTGTGCACTGATGTCACAATAACAGGATTGCTAGAGAAAAGGAAGCTGTGTGCGTATTACTGCGTAATTTCTTACCATTTTCTTTCTTTTGTCTGCGCTTGCTGGCATACCAGTAGGTGGTAGTAACAATGAGAACCGTCACTGCAACATCAGCTAATATAATACCTGCTATAGTGCCAGGGCCGACACCAAAGCATGTGCCTCTGTCTATGGGAAAGAAAAGCAATGTGGGTCAATGACGTTTTTTGTCCAAAGGCCTTAATAATAATGAAAAAAACAAAGATATGACATCCAAAGTATGTAAGGTAGTACAACTAGATCTCTTTTATTGAATCCAAAAGGTTTTAATTATATTTTGCTACATTAAAGATTTTGAAGTGTCAAAAGGTCATTCTGTTTAACCATCCAAAGGCCAATACAGCCATTTCATTTGTGATTAAAATATCTTAAAATGTAATAAATGCATATATTTTTTTATTCTTGCATGATTTTATTATCAACATAGTGCAACAAGGTATTAAAATTATGTGTAGAAGTCGTGCTTTGTTACGAGAAAGAGTGTCCGGAAAAAATTATTTCATTGATGTCATTTGGAGTAACCAATATAAAGGGATCATTTTGGATCATGCAGTCAGTATCATGTGACAGGATGAGACATCATTCAGACACCTGCAAAGGACCACATGGTCATGAAGCAAATTAAGTAACTAACTCTCTTTTAACTATTTGAAAAATTCATGTTTTCACTCGCTCATACACATGTCCCAAAACATCAGGTAATTCGGTTCAGCCACTATAAAACATGGAAAATGTTGTAATATTTAAAAAACTTGTACTAAATATAAAATGTTTGATTGTCCTTTTGCTAGCTAACTAGCTAGGTAGCTTGATATCAGCCTGTTAGCATTGTTTGAAAATATTGTCATTCGGTATAACCAAAAGTGTCATTCGGTAAAACCGAAATTTTGGTTAAAACAAATGACTGTTTTTGGTGACAAATTGTGTCTATCTTGCAAAAACAAATGACAAAAGCAGTGTTAAATGATTATAAAAAACACAATCACATTGTTAACACTTAAAGGAACACTCCACTTTTTTTTGTATTAAATATATAAAATATTTTTGTATTTTTATATTTTGTACCTGTTTACATTTCTTTGCATGAATGTATTAAACAGCGTGTACGGTATTTCACATACATGGGTCATTGACGAATAAGGTTTTAAAAGTGTAAAAAAAACAACAACAATGGAGATATAATACATTTTGAAGTTGTATTAAAGGAACACTCCACTTTTTTTTTTCTTTTTTTTAAATAGGCTCATTTTCCAACTCCATTAGAGTTAAACAGTTGAGTTTTACCGTTTTCGAATCCATTCAGCCGATCTCCTGGTCTGGCGGTACCACTTTTAGCATAGCTTAGTATAGTTCATTGAATCTGATTAGATCGTTAGCATCTCGCTCAAAAAATGGCTAGGAACTGTACTCTCATTCTGGCGTAAAATCAAGGAACTTTGCTGCCGTACCATGGGTGCAGCAGGCGTAATTTTGTGCAAGATGCTAACGGTCTAATCGGATTCAATGAACTATGCTAAGCTATGCTAAAAGTAGTACCGCCAGACCCGGAGATCGGCTGAATGGATTTGAAAACAGTAAAACTCAACTGTTTAACTCTAGGAGAGTTGGAAAATGAGCCTATTTTCAAAAAAAAAAAAAAAAAAAAGTGGAGTGTTCCTTTAATAAAGCTTCAAAATTAATTATATCTACATTGTTTTTTTTTTTTTTTACACTTTTAAAACCTTATTCGTCAATGACCAATGTATGTGAAATACCGTACACGCTGTTTAATACATTCATGCAAAGAAATGTAAACAGGTACAAAATATTGTGCAGGAGTCTGTCGAATATCTATAGGATTTATATGACTGATTTAAATGTAACAAATAATTAATATGCTGACAAAAACACAAAGCTCACAATATCAATTCTTACCTTCAGCAGCACTGGCCATAGCTTAAAAAAAAGGTTAGGGAGAGAAAGAAACACATGTAATGTGGATAGGTCTACTTTTTATGGTAATGTGAAAATATAGGTTAAATCAAAAGTTTACAAAATGCAGCAAGATGACAACGAATTATGGCAATTATCAATATTATGCTTAATGTGATCTAAAACACTAGACAGAAAATTGTGATGAGTGAAAAGACACACCCGCACAAAACACAAAAATGTATGTAAAATAATAACACCTCTGCTAATCTGCATCCTCAGCAAAGTGCCCACATCTAACAGGATGCTGCAAATTATGCATTGCACGGTGGTCTCAAACAACAGGAAAGAAAGAGAGGTGGGGAAAAGAAAAAAAAACAAAAAACGATTATCTCACCTACCTAACAGAGAGAGGAAAAAAAATGCAAAGCCTTTCTTTGTCATTTCCTGTTTTAAAACTTGTGAGGTCTTGTTCTTTCACCTAAACAAACAAATGAAGACGTCCACATATCAAAAATATGCAAAATCTCAAAGAATAACACCTATAATCAAACTAATATTCAAATAGAACATTAATACGTCTTATGTGCATTAACTAAAACGTGCATAAGTTATTCAATTTACGATAAAACTGTACATTTAACCTGCAAAGAATTCTGGTAAATCAAGTGTCAACAGTTAACTATCGTAATGTAAACGACTGTAACATAACATATTATTACAAAATTTAACATCACAAGCGTTAGCGTACAAGTCTCACAGAATTTAATAAAACACTCTTATTCAATAGTCAAGTTAAAAAAGACTTCAAGAGAACGTTTGAAACAACATTGCATTTGTAATGTTTCGACTCGCATTTCAAAACGAAAACTGAGGTTATTTAAGCACTTTAAAACAACGAAGAGAGTTTCGCTTACCAGTGAAGTGATGTGCAGCGATTCATTTGATCTTTGATGATGACATTTTGTTCATCGTCGGTTAGCCTGCTTCCGCCCATTCGGTTTTGTTTTTCCACCTAATGAGTCAGTTTAGCCAACCCCTTCCAAATAAATATAGGCTATACGAGACCTTTAGTGGTGAATCAAAGATCTGAGTACACCCATACAGCATTCTCTATTTTCCAAACAGTTTAATTTTACTCTCAGTAACGAGCCATGTGACCTTAATATTATTTTTATTTAATAAAACTATATTTCACTTTGAACTCTGTTGAAACAACGAAGCATCAATTCCAAAGAACCACTGAAACAGTACAAAATGACATCACGATTCTAGATTATTAATGTGATGACAGCTTCCCTTAACAAATGACTTGTTTCTGTTCCTTTTAATTGTCTCCTTGCAAAAAAGCAGAAATAAGAAAGACCAAAAAAGAAAACCAATAAAGCTTTATGTGCAAATGCTTATACATTCAGTAAACAGACATGGAGCCTAATATCCAACATCTTTGAAGTACAGAAATGCACCAAATATCAAATCATTTATCATCGTTTTTACCCTATACATTGTTTTTTACTGATAATCCATTATCTTACATTTTATTGAATTTGCAGTGAAAATGACTTTTAGTGGCCTAAAGTATTTGCATTTTTTTTATTATTTTTTTATTTTTTATTTTGTTAACAGATTTTTTTTTTTCCACTTTTGAAAATCAGAAACTCAACTACAGGAATGAGTAAAGAACAGAAGATACGGTACATGTCGTCACAATCAGAAGCGGAATCTTTAAACCAGCAGGACTTGTAAGATGTGCAGTCGCACACACACAAAAAAACTGAATTAAACTGCTGATCTAACACTACCTCAAATTCCCAAATTACCCTGAAATAAATATTAACCAAAAGAAAGCATTTCTTCCAATGTCCCAATCATCTACATTTATTGTATCTTACACGACAGTGTGGAAATGTAACAGGATACCGTGAAAGAAATGTCAAAAGTGGAACAAATTCAAAACACACTTGGTTTTAACATACACCAATCTTTCCCAAATTTCCATTGAGCCATTGTGATCCCTATTTCCTATGTAAATGGTATAATTAAAGATGGTGTAATATTAATAACCAGGCAAATCAATTTAAAACAATAATAATCATAAAAATAAAAAAAAGATAGTAAATACTCTTGAGCAAAATGTCACAACTCTGTACCAGATCGTAGTCTTTTTCTTGATGGGCTACATGGAGGGGATTGTTCTGTAGTGTGAGAGGGACAGTTAGTAGGAGAGCGCTCAGGACTGTCGGTGACGGCCGCATGCTTCATGTAGTGCTGGATCATATCTTTTTCAGGAAGGACTTGTCCACAAGTCACACATTCATGAAGCTCACCGTCCAACATATCCACTCCGCTGTCTTCATCACCAATCTCCACTTCCATACTGCTCAAATCCACATCTTCATTAATTTCCACCTCTACATCGAAACCAGATTCGTTTTGCCCCTGCGGACCATTTTCTGATTTGTCCCCCATCATGGTAAATTCCATTTGTGACTCTGCACACATCCTGTCAGATGGCTTGACTTCTTTGAAAAATCTCAGATCTCTACTGTCCTGCTTATCCAGCATTTGCTTCTCTGATTTCCTCATGAAAGGCACACTAACTTGTACGTCTGCCATAACAGACGAGTCGCCGTCATTCAAATTTGGAGACTTTTTCTTGATGTTGTCATCATCCTTCTCCTCATTGACCTTTATTAGGCGTAATGGTGTCACGGGGCGCGTGGGATTGAGAGATGCAGCATCTGATGAACACCCTGTTTTTTCATCCCTCAATGCATTAGGCTTCATATTTGATTGATTTTTCTGCTCATTCTCCACCCCGTTCATTCCCTGATTCGCTTCCGCTACACCTGCAGCCTGTTCACCTGCCTTTACATTTTCTGTACTAAAAACTTGAACAAAACCCTGATCTTCTACAATGGTCCACTTCTTCTTAGAGGAACAGTCAAGACTTTCCACTGGAATGAGTGTATTTGAAGGAATGTTGGTTCTGCAGGGCTCTACGTTGTCTTTCTCTGCCTCTTTGCTAATAACAGTGCCAGGCGGGACCACCGGCATGGAAATTACATGTGGAGCAGATGAAGGTGTTTCTAAGACCAGAGAGGATGGTAAAAAGTTTTGGGATGTCTTGGCAGGACCTGAGGTAGAGGAGTACTGTGTAGTGGAAACTGGCACAAGCATGACTAAAGGCATACCTGGAGGAGGCTCTTTATTTAAGGTAAGCTTCCACGTACCATCAGCAGACTTATTCTGGTCAGCTAACGGAACCATGCGGACCTCCTTCAAGCTATTGGAGAATGTGACAGGATTTGAGGCCTGAGCGATAGTTTGGAAGACTATGTTAGGTGCAATTGGTTTCATTATTTGTGGAGAGGGAGTTGGTTTCAGTTTGGGTTTCTTCACAGAAGCCTGTTAACAGAATTATATGATTATTATATGGAGACATTTTTTCAACACATTTATATAACTTGAGGCTCTTTAGAGAAGGGGTTCTCAACATTTTGATATTAAGCATGAAAAAAAAAAAAAAAAGCTGAATTAATTTTATATCATCATTGTATTTGTAAATAAAACCACTTATCTGGAAAATTAACCCAAAAATGTTTTATTTTTTAAGTTGACTGTGTATTTTTTTTTTTTTATGGACTATTAAGTACTGTTAAATGTGTAAACCAGAAGAGAAATTTATAGTTAAATTTATTTAAAGGGGTGTAAAGATATGGATTGATCAAACGACTAACGATATGACGCATCGATATATATATAAATAAAAAACTAATACAGACAACGTATTCTCTCTTGTCTGACTAGTCATGGCTGTTTTTTAGATTTGCACATTTTAGAGAGTTTTTTAATTTGTGTGGGCCCATTTTTATATCTGTGCATCTCTGAAGGGAAATGACTGTTCAGAAAAGTTGATGGAATTTCCTTTTTTTGATGTTAACGAAATATAATGTCTAATCAAGTAGTGTTTATTAGTGCGTACAGTGGTAACCTGTCGTCTGTCAAGACGAAGTTGTATTTTCATTCAGCCTGCCTGTCGATTTTCCTGACCCCCAGGGCAATGCGTGTTGTTTGGGATACAGGATTTGCAAATTTCAATTAAATGTTATATATTTTGGTTGCATTCATAAGTTAATAAAAAAAATCGAATCTAATCTAAATCTAAGAATCTAATCGCATCACAGCATGTTTTAAGGTATCTGTAAATATCATATTTCTGGCTTAGAGAATTGATGTTGGATGGTTAGCACTTTTTCAGAGAAGTTTATGGCAAAACAATTTTGAAAAACGTTCAACCAGTATTTATGCAGAATGAAACCATGTTAATTTGGTATTGTTTATATACTATTATAGGACTTATTAATATTTTAAGTAAGCTTTTATTTTTATATTTTGAGTTTTTATTTTAAAATTAGTTTAAGTTATAGTAATTTTGTCATGTGCTTTTGCCATTTTTATTAGTTTGGTTTTATTTCTACATAGCTTTAAAGGGTTAGTTCACCCAAAAATGAAAATTCTATCATTTATTACTCACCCTCATGTCGTTCCACACCCATAAGACCTTCGTTAATCTTCGGAACACAAATTAAGATATTTTAGTTGAAATTCGATGGCTCAGTGAGGGCTGCATAGGGAGCAATGACATTTCCTCTCTCAAGATCCATAAATGTACTAAAAACACATCTAAATCAGTTCATGTGAGTACAGTGGTTCAATATTAATATTATAAAGCGACGAGAATATTTTTGGTGTGCCAAAAAAAACAAAATAACAACTTATAAAGTGATGGCCGATTTCAAAACACTGCTTCATGAAGCATCAGAGCATAACAAATCAGCGTGTCGAATCAGCTGTTTGGAGCACCAAAGTCACGTGATTTCAGCAGTTTGCCCATAGGAGTTTGCTGGTTTGACACGCGATCCGAGTCATGATTTTTTTTTTTTTGCCGCACCAAAAATATTCTCGTCACTTTATAATATTAATATTGAACCACTGTACTCACATAAACTGATTTAGATGCGTTTTTAGTACCTTTATGGATCTTGAAAGAGGAAATGTCATTGCTCCCTATGCAGGCTTCACTGAGCCATCGGATTTCAACTAAAATATCTTATTTTGTGTTCTGAAGATTAACGAAGGTCTTTACAGGTGTGGAACGGCATGAGGGTAAGTAATAAGGTGAACTAACACTTTAATTTATTTTAGTAATTTTATTAGCAATATTCAGAAATATTAATATTTTATTTCAACTTTATTTCAAATACTGAAAATGATTTTTATTAGTTTTAGTTAACAATACTAGAAAGAAGCACTTGCTTCAAATGCAATGAATGTGAACTTTCACCATTTATAAATATTAACTTTTTTTATAAGTAAAAATCTCCCTAGCCCATTTGAAAACCCCTGTTTTAAAGTATAGGACACTTGGTATTCTCAGAATAAAAAAAATAAAATAAAAACTTACCACAGGTGGCGTTACTATTCCACACGTTTTTAGGTGGCTATCATAACCCTGTTGATGCGGGAAGCCCAGGCCACAGTCCTGGCAGAGACACGGCCGCTGTGCCGCATGCCCTCCCATGTGTGACATAAGCATGAGTGACGAGCGGAAACCCATCCCACATTCAGAACATTTTAGGACCCTCTGGTGAGTGCTCCCATGCTTCTTTAATTCCTCAATGCTTGCAAAGACTTGGCCACACTCCATGCAGCGGATCTCGTCTGTCTTGGTAGGCAAAGCCCCTTGATGACCCCAGCATCCTGTGTCCTTCTTATGCTTGTCAAAGTCCTCCTGACTCTGAAAGAAAACCAAACATGCCATGCACTGAATGCTCTCCGGCTTACACTCGTGGCCGTGGTAGAGAGAGGGCAAGCGGAAATGACGTTTGCACTTTAGACACGTATACGGCAAGACGCCCAAGTGAGAGAAACTGTGGCGTAACAGAGAAGCCTTGCTGGAGAAGGTCCGCTCACAGTCCGAGCAGGAGAAGATGCCTCTGCTGTGCCATTCCAAGTGACGGAGCAGCGAGTTACGAAGGCGAAAACTGGAGCCGCATTTGAGGCACAAATGTCGTTTCGCCTGTTGCCTGTGTGCTTCTACGTGACCCTTGCACACATCTAGGTCAGTGAAAATCTGCTTGCAAAAATCACACTGATAGAACTCTTTTTCAAAATGGTTCGTGTCCAAGTGTTGCTGGAGCTGTTCCTCGGTCTCAAAGATGGTTGAGCAAACACGACAGTGGATAGAGGCCTTTTGCGAGTGGGAGCGAAGGTGAGTGCGGTAATTGACTAACTGGCAGAACTGCTTGCCACATTCATCGCAGCGGTAGGGGCGAACACCCGTATGCATATTTAAATGTTCTCGGAGTAAGAAGAGAGAAGAGAAGGTAAGATCACACACATGGCAGCGATTCTCTTCATTCTCTGCACATCCATTTGTCTCTGAAATTGAAGAAAAACATGTATCAACAGATGCTGAAACAGGCCACTGGAATCATATTAAAATGTAGAGCTGAAGAATATAGTCATTTTTACAATGCATTGCAATGCTGATGTGAACAATTCTGCATCAATGCATAAAAATCGATTTAAAAAAAAATTTCATAGGCTTGTATTATATATTAATGTACTATTTTATTGTAAATAAAGAACTCTTATTACACACTTAAAGTTGAAAAGAGTTATTAAAGGGGGTCTAATGCTATTTCATGCATTCTGACTTTTTTTTTTTTACACAGTTGCATTCGCATGCTAAACATGGCCAAAGTTTCAAAATACGAGTTGGACGTATGGCGTATTTCTGTGCCAAATACACTACTTCTGGTTTCGGGGAGTTTTTTTAGATTATGGTCCTTTATGACGTAATAAAGGCTGGAATTCCTTGTATGGGCACTTCTTCCTGATAAGCCTGTACACGCACACATCACCCAAAGCGAGAGCACGCCCATCAATGCGCTTCGGAAGCCAAGAGATTTTTCAACAATGTCACCAAAGGAGTGTTTTTGGTTGTGAGGGAAAGATTACCTTTTACAACTTCCCAAAGAACCCAGCATTAAGGGAACAGTGGTCGAAGTTTGTTTTTCCGGGGCAGTAACGGAGTTATGTTCGTTTGTTCCCAGAATTTCGGTGCCAGATATTTTGTAAACAAGTCCCAGTTCTACGCTGGATTTGCAGATCGTGGGCCGTGAATAAAACTGCATCAAATGTCTGTGTTTTGTTGGCAAACGGGGCGCAAGTGAGTCAGACTCAGTACAGCATATCCATCTTTTATAAATATGATAAAACTAAAGATTTTTCAGAGATATGAAGGATGCAATACTACTCTATAGGTACTCAAGATTAACATGAGATTGGTAGAAACGGTGTGTGTTACCTACCCATTAAGCACAATAAGCTATGAAAAATATCTCAATGCGTTATTCGCGCTGACTGACACACACCTGAAGCACGCGCACAGGGGCCGTTCACATATCACGTCTTTTGCTCAAATTCGTTATTTCAAATGTAGGCGCGCGACAGACACGCTCATAATGGAAGCGACACGGTCGCAACGCGCATGCGGTGCGTTTTCCAGACGCATCAAGATACATTTTTTTTTTTACTTTTCAGAATGCTGCAAGCGCACCGTAGGTCATGTGACAAGAATCAACCAAGCGGCAACCTCCCCCTGTTTCTAGTGAAGCCAATACGGAAGTGAATTAAACTGCAATTCATCGACTGACCGCTAGGGACAGGCTGCAGAAGTGAGCAGAATCTCATTGACCATCATGTTAAATTAGCCAAGTTTAGAGCAGAAAAAAACATGTTTACAGTCTGGTTCATATTGTGGTTTTGGTCTATACTGCGAATTTGCCCTTCATGACAACTCTGAGGGGGGTGAATTTTTTTATAGCTCATCCGTTTAAATTATATTAAGCCTTAAAGTTCTGCATAATTAAGGGCGTGGTCACTTGAGTGACAGGTATGCCGCTGCTGTCTGTGAGCCGTCATGTTACCTCAGCAGCTCATTTCAGCCGCTGAATTTGGCATCTCACTCGTATTTGTGCTTTTTTCTGTATTATTTTATACAATATATGGCTTGCTGCATACTCGAGACAGATGTCAGTCTGTGTAGATGTGCTCGCATGCGGAACACACGTTGTTGGATCGTCGTGGCATTGGCTAAAAGTTTTGTTCCTGAGATTTACTACAATGACAATACCAGGAGGATAACTCCGACAGCACTGCTTGGATATAACTAAAACTGCTGCACTATTTTGAAAAATTATACTTTGGATACGTGCTCATTAGTTTGAGAGAACATTTGAGAGATATACATCTGGTACATATATATATATATATTTTACCCAAGTGCCACGGATTGGATTCATCTCGCGATCTCTATTTCATTATAAAGGTATGAAATCCCATTTGATTTGTGTTATTTGCACACCCCACACAAATTAATTAGCCTACTGGTGTTGGAGCATCTATAACGTTATCGTAAAAAAATCACCGTAGATTGACAGTAATCCTTTAGTACCTTCTAATGATATTGCTATAGATAGCTAGGGCGGGCGTGGTTTCAGCAACAAGTCGCATGGGCTCCAACTTCGTCCCGCCTCTTTGCCCATTTTCAGTTATCCGTGAGTGACGTGCGGTCACGTGCAGCTAAGATGGCCGCGGCCTCATTTGCGCGTCAAAACTGCTATTCAGAACTCTATGGGTGACGTCACGGGCACTACGTCCATATTTTTTTACAGTCTATGGAATCAACCGATCAGCTTCGGCCTTTCCGTAACAAAACATCGAAAGCTCAGCCGAACAGCTGATCATAGCTGTACAGGGTGTTTTTATATCTAATCTCCATAAATATATCTAGTAGTAAAGCTAATGCAAGGGCTAGAAATCAATTTATCCTTTGCTGAAACTTCCCCATCGGCGTGGAGAGCGAAGTTCATGGTTGCATAGCAATGACAGATGCCACAGGAGCGCAAGCGCTTTGGAAAGAAGGAGAAAGAGGCGCGGCACAATACGTGAACGGCACTTCAAACAGCATGTGATCTCGATTTCAGTTCTCTTTAAAGGCGTATTGCGCTTGAACGGTCAGACTCACACAATAATTTTAAGATATCTGTCTAGGTGCGTACTCACATAAATATAGATGGTTATGTCTCAAGTAAAAGTAAACAGTTGGGGGGGTAACATATTAGATCTATGCATTAGGTCTAAATTTAAAAATTTATGTAAATGTGTCAATGTAAATAAAAAAGAGAATCACTCACTGCTCTTGACTGAACAACTTTTGTAGCTTTAAAATAATAAATTTATTTGTAATTAATACACTAAAGATTGTGAGGTCATTATTTTTACATTTGATTATTCAATTTTTTTGTATGGTTTCTTACTTAAAACGGAAAAAAAAAGTAAAGCACTGTCAATTTCATTTCTTTCTTATATTGTACTTGTTGCATGTTTGCATATTTGTTCTTATTTTTAATAACAAACATAGAACAACAAAAAGAACAACATTGTGATTATCAATATAGTAACTATTATTAATAAAATAATTGGAGGAAAAAATGCATTGACAATCGTTTTATAATCGAATCGTTACCCTCTGATCCGTAATCGAATCATGAGGCAAGTGAAGATTCACACCTGTTTTAATGGGATGGAAATGACTAACCAATCAGTAATATTTTGCATCTTGTGGCATCATTCAAAAAGTGTGTTTATGAATTTATAGATATAAGGGAGTTACATTATAATTTCATATAAAAAACAGTATATTGTACTTGTAAACAAAACATTTAATGACAAGGATAAATATTTTGGACATATAATTGCTTAAGATAAAATTAGTGATATACCAATATTCTTTCTTACTATTTTCACTATTTTTCATAAATGAATTAAAAACAAAAATAAAAACTAAAACAAATTATTTACATTAAGTACAGTATGAAAAATAGATATTTTTAAATTTAAGATCACATTTTATTATTTTTGTTAGATTATTAGTGCTAAAGTTTTAAATGGCAAATTATTTGTTTATTTAAAGATTAATTTTAGACGACGACAAAGATAATTAAACGAAATGAGCAGGCCCACACATACACACACACCAACATATTGTGCATTTCAAATGGAAAGTAGATTTTTTTTTTTTTTTTTTTTTTTTTTTGAGGAGAGGAAAGTAAAAAAAAAAAAATGTCCCAGCAGTACAAAACTCTTACTTTTAACCTCTGCAAAATCTACAAAATAGTGTATTAATTAAATCACAATTCGTTATTCGGAAAATTATACAATACCTGGCCAGGAAACATCATCGTCATCTTCTTCTTCCTCCTCATCATCTTCCTCTTCTTCTTCTTCCTCCTCCTCCTCCTCAACATCATCATCAGTCAAAACAAATTCCACCTCCTCATCAGTCTTTTCTTCACCAGATATAACGTCATCCGTTGTAACACTGGAGGCTTCCTGGCTCACCTCTGAACAATTCTGTTCCTTTTCATTATTTTTCTTTTCCTCTTGTTCACTTTGCTCGTCGTTATTGTTTCTCTGTTCTGTCCCCTCTCTTCTTTCTCTTTTCCACGAAGTGCAAATGACTTTATCCTTCTTCTCTGTGGAAATGATTTTTGAATTACCTTGAGCAGTTTCCTCTTTAGATGAAGAGTCATGCTTGAAGGGAGAGGAATACTGATGGTCCAGCAGAAAGCTTTTTTCAGCCGATGCACTCGGGACAAGGCTGGCATCTTCATGACAGTCTACATGTATTTCAGTCTCAGGTGCTGGCTTTTCAATGCTGTTCGGGGTGGGCAAAAATGTCTCCTTAACACTCTGTGGCTCACAGAGAGGGAAATTCCAGCTTGAAAATCCCAACTCTGTCAGCTGGATATCGAGGGTAAACTCTGACATGGTGTCTTGGGGAAGAAATAAGAAATACTGTATTCATTTTGCTATCAAGGCAGTTATCTGGGTTTTAATTAACATTTTAAATGTTATTATTATTATTAAAGAGTCACATTTACCACCTAGAACTGATTTTGAGGTGAGAACAGATTATTAATTAAATTACAAATCAAAATAAACAAATTATTTTGTGATAGTACAAGAGAAAGATAAGTCTTAGATCTCAGACATAAACAGTGTCTACAATATCTATCATAAACTGCATTGCTGCATGCCACAGTAACATTTTATGCATTTGATCTGTCAATTCAACCTCTACAGTGAATGCAGTAGCAAGCTTACTTCATTCAGATTACCTAGGAGTCTTCAACGAACATTTGCAAGCACCTTCGCTCCAGGATCTACTGTTCAGTAATCAACAATGAACCTCTGATCATGCCGGGTTTATTAATTGCTCAACGACCATCTATAATGATAATGAACCACAACTGTATAATTTGCGATTGTAACTACCGCCAATGTGAAAACTATTTAATTACGACTATGACAAAGCTCAAATTAGGTTGCATGAGCATGCAGGAGCAATAAGGTAAAATAAGCCACTGTCCATCCGATACTTCCGGTATAAAATACCTGATTGGAATGTTGATGTCGCCATCTGTAGGAGGGGAGCGTAGTGCGGTCTTAACAAAAAGCCAATTAAAGTGGACATGTTGCCATTGCACTTTAGTTTTTTATATAGTAGTATGCGAAAATGCACATACACATATATAAACACACACATTATATATATTATATATACACATACCTATGACACATACATACACGAAAGTGCAGCGGCTGCTAAACGTGTCGTATTTGGAGGCGTGGTTTAGTTTCGGAACTGACTGAACTGTACCCGGTAGAACTTTGTTAATGTTGTCATGTCATTTCAATCCTGTGCTTTTCTCTGTCATCCTTTTTTGATCATACAAGAAATTTAACATATTGACTCGCTTAAACTTTATGGAAATCATCCTGTAAAAATGAAATATTCCTCATGTTGAGATCAGTTTGAGCTGTTCAGTAATTCATCAGTTCAGTAAAGACTATGTTTTACCTGTAGTAAAATGCAGCATACACGCGTTTAGATGTGGGATTCCTTTATCATCCTATTTTTTGGGTGCTCGCAGCTTCAACAGGCTTTTTTCCGAGTTGTTTTTCAACTGGATTGCTTAAAAAAAAAATCAGTTCTGGATTTTTTTCCCCCACCTGGTTGCTTGGGCAAAAATCCACACAACTTTTAGGCATTGTTATGCTTAATAAAAATGGCAAATAAGGGGGCATTTCTCTTAGTCTTGTTTCCATTTAAATGTATTGGTTACTTTGGTAACCAAAATGTTTAGCCTTTCCTATGTCACGGAAATCATACCCACCTTGCTCAATGCCTGATAATGAACGAAACAAGTTGAGCAGAAATCATGTTCTAGCTAATCAAACAAGCTTTTCTTAAACAGTGCACGTATGCAGAGCTTGCTAACCAAAGACTAACTGGAAATGCAACGAAAGGGAAAGGACAGTTGCAGTTTTAGATATATCCACTGTTCTACTTCATGATCAATCAATAGTATAACTTAAAAAGATCAGCTTTAACCATCGGTTTCACTAGTGCAAATGCTGTAGAGTGTGCAAATAATTGATAGCAACACAGAAAATAAATCAAAAGACACTGAAAAACATTTTCAATTAATTATTCAGACATTTACTTCACTCAGAGAACTGTCTTAGTTGTGGGTAACATTTAAGTTCAAGTCAAATGTCAAATCATACCTGTAGAAAATGGAAACATTTGAAATAAAATTTAGCCAGGTTTCATCAGAAAACAATCATTTAGTAAATCTTTCCACTCACCATTGTACACACTTCTAAAAATAATGTAAAAACAATAACACATATTTATAGAAAAGACTTTAAAATTTTCCAAAAAAGAAAGAAAACAACAATGTGAAGCCTTAGGCAATATAATAAGGCTTTCCCGTGGGTTTCTCTTGATGGTATTAGTTACAACATGGTTATCCCTACAAATGAGAATTCAGTCGTGGTATGAATCCTTTGTTACTTGCCATGCCAAAGCTATGTACAGATGTCAAGATACAATGAGGCACCCAAACATGGATACCATTAGTTAACTGTGAACAATACCCTTTGGGTTTCCAGTTTTCAAATAACATGTTCACATAGTGTTGATCTCGAGCGTCACACAGTTGAAGGATCCCCACTATGTTACAATTTCAATTCTAAAGTGAACCCTGTCCCCACCTACATTTCTATACACAAAAATTTTAAAAATTGAATTCGTCTTCTGTTAACACAGACCCTCAAAATTCTCCCAAAATGAATTATCTCTTTCCGACTGGCTTCTCTTCTTTTTCGTGGCTCTGTTGATGAGCCTTCAGGTTACTTTCTCTGCCAAAGCTTTTCCCGCAGGTGGCGCAGGTGTACCGACCAGCACTATGTGCCCTTGCCATGTGGGCCTCTAGCTGCGCAGGTCGGTTAAAACTCTCCTCACATTCTCCACAAGGATGAGGCTTCCGCTGCGTGTGCTTCTCTTTCTTATGTGCTCGAAGTTGCGTCAAGGTGGGAAAAGTGAGGTCACATTCAGTGCAAGGGATCTGCCGAGCCGGCTCAGGAACAGATTTCTTGTCATCATTTTCTACTTCGTCATCTGCTGCCTTGGGCTCCTGGGTAGACTTGGCTGGGCGTCCTCGTCTTCCTCCCGTCTTCGATTCAGTTGTGGCTGGTGTTGGAGAAGCGTCTTCTGAATGGTTGGTTTCCTCAGGCTCCTCTGCCTCTTCTTCCTTCTTCTTTCGCTTCAGTTTCTTTTCACCAGCAGCTGTGGCCTCAGTTTTCGGCGGTCTCCCTCGACGTTTGACGGCGGCGCCACCGTTGCAATGCCGGTCACCTGCGTGGTTCTCCTGATGTTGCAGGAGCTCTGCCTCTTCTTCAAATCCCTTACCGCATTTACCACACCGGTAGGTCTTTGTGGAATCCTCTGCTTCCTCTTCTTCCAGGGGCACGGGGTGCTGGGCCAAACGATGGTTGCGCAAAAGTCCAGGGCTTCGAAATGTCTCGTTGCATTCTTTGCACACAAACTGACGTTCAGGACATACCTGCCGTCGATGCGTTGTTAACTTGTGGAAAGAAAGTGACATGTTGAATTGTTATTAAACATAGGCTTACAATTATTAATTATATTATAATCACATTAAGCAGCATGGCATGTGTAAATCGACAGTACATAGTTGTCCATGCTCCAACACTACGATAACAATGGCATAACATTTCGCAAAAAAAGCAAAAGTAACTGTATATTGCCTATTACATTTTCTAAATTAATTAGAATAATATATTTTATAGAGTATTTAAGATATTTTAGAATCAAATCAAATCAAATGGTCACTATTTAATAAAAATATAATAATAAAAATGTATGTAAACCTCCTCTCACCTCTGAGAAAGTGCGGAAGCATTCTTGACAGTGCGCACATTTGAAGGGCTTGTCCTCCTTGTTATGGGTCGACTGATGCTGTGTCAGCTCCTCAGAAGAGGGGAAGGTTCGATCACACACGTAGCATGTGAACAGAGTATCACACTGTTGATGTATAGGCAACAGGTAAGTGAACATACATCCTTTTCAAAACAAAATAATTTCATACTTTGAATGCACATTCAAAAATGGATTCAGGTTTTTGCAGAAGTCTTATAATTTTTGATAAGAAGTCTTAAAGTTAAATATCTGTTCAGCACAATGTTTAGTTATATTTATTGCATTAGGTATAATAGATATATGGTGGCATAATTCTTTTGCGAATCAAACATCACTATTAGCATGGACTCAAGCAACAGTTCTAGCAATTATGGTGCATCCACTATGTTAAAAATAAAAGATAAGCACACTGCAAATAACTACTTCTTCTGAAAAAGCATCTCTTCCACCTGGTGGCAAACTCAGTTTGCAAAGTCTGTCAAATAAAGCTGACATCAAAATAGCTGAAACAAAACCACTTGATAATAATGGTACTTTCAGTTATTATAACATGAAAATCTGGTATCTGGTCTACTGATGAAAAAAAAACCTCAGAAACTTTTTTTTTTTTCCCCCTCAGAAACTATCAGCAGTAAATAAATAAAGTTTGACAAAATAAGAACATGAGCACTAAACAAGTGTAATGAAGTGTTAAAGAGTGTAGCCATGGGTGTTTATCAGCTTCATTGAGAATTTAAGATTTACATTCAATAAACAGACTGTTCTCTCTGCTTTTCTATATTATTAGTCATTTAATTTGAGTTAATGGACCCTCAACAAATACATTAACTCATCTATGCAGACTTATGTGCAAGTCAGTGAAACTAGAAGAATGCTCTAAGCAACACATACTCGCTCTAACTGACACTAGAAAAATGAATTTAAAAACAATTACGCCAATTTTGGAGTTTGCATCACAAGATTCATATTTTTAGAATAATGAATACATAATTTTTTTAGGATCATTTACATTTATTCGTTTCTGAGGTTTTTATCCAAATCGACTTACAAATGAGGAATAAAACAATTGATTAAACTTAAGCAAAAACAAGTAAAGTGCTAGCAATTCAAAGTTTCAAACATCGTCTAGAGTAGTTTGAATGGTGAACAGAAGTATGACCATACCTACTCAAATCAAACTGTTGATGTTGTAAATGAATGAATCGCAAATACTCAGAGATATGTGCTTCTGTGCTATCAAGGTAGTGCTTCAACTAACCTGCTGAAGTTGCTGTTTGTATTCTTCCCGATGACTCTTCTTCATGTGCCTTTCCTTGGCTTTTGAGTTGCAGAAAGTAATAAAACACTGGAAACACTGCAAGCTTTCATGCTGGTCTAAATACACACATAGAGAGAAGATGAGAAATTTAAACACTGCTATGGAAAACAATGCTAATTATTACAAGTTTATAATAAATGTATATACATAGTGTAACATAAAAACATCTAAAAGTATAACTTAGAAAAAGAAAGGATTTCGGAGCGTGATAAGCATAACAATATTAATCCAGTAATATCTGGATCCTGGGATATTTTAGGAATCCTGTTTAGTAATCTTACTTAAAAGTTTTACTTTAAAAGTTAATTATTTTATTCTAGGACACCATTCACCATTACACTATTTGAAAACTGGCATAACACTATGCAACAGGTGCCAATTAGAAACACATTTAAAAGCTTTCCATAACTGATTCCAGTACAAAATCAATGATTTTCCATCACACTCACATGACTGAATGATAGGAGGTGGTGCGCGGTTCTGAATGGATGGGGTGTAGGCATCCTCTGTCTTCTCAGGTGGCAGTTCAGCAGGGGCAGCAGCCTCTCCACCTCCCATTACTATCTCCTCTATCTTCAGTATGTCAGAGTCCATTATGAGGACTTAGGGATTCAATGTACACCTGCTGTAAATTTTACTGTAACGAAAAGAGGATAGACAATTTATATATACAAATATATTGGGTATAAACATATTAAGAGCGTCACAATCCCATCACCCATTTAAAAAGTGCCACTCAAATTAATAAACAACGTAAGAACACAATTGAACCTTTTCTACGTACTTCAGTGTTCAGAATGAAGTTTTTACAAGACAAGTCAATTGAGCCATTAAAACACAACATAGCTGACAAGCCTAAAGATATACTACCTACCTTTTTTACACGCACTAAGAGCTTAACATCACAACAGTCTCAGAATATTTGTCCATAACATAAAAATGTTAGGATACTAAACGTCTCCAATCGCGCGTTTTAGAGCCGCCTACCGTTTGTTCGCGTTAACTAAGCTATGCTACGCTACATGCTACCGGCTAACAAGGCCTACGGGGCCTTGAGCTTCTGCAAACTAAACCAATGCTATGTAGCTAACTAGCTCATTACTTCATGTATTGAAATTAGTCCCACTACCAATGTGCCGACACCGCTGTCAAAACGAAACTTTATCCGTCTGAACGGCGCAATGCTGTTGTTATTTATTAGGCTGCTACTACATTAGCTAGCTGCTGAGTTCGAGGTTAAACTTGGTGTAGAGTAAAAACCAAGTTCGCTGGCCAAAGCCGTTTCAAACAAAGCCCCAAAAGAGGGAAATATTTATATTTTACGTTAATTAAATCTGAGTCTTAAAAAAATATTCGGCAAAATTCTTACCTTAATGAGAATAGCCTTTTTGTCTGTAAGGAAAGGCATGAGCCAGACATACATTTGAAAATAAAGGGGGCGCAAACGTGTAGTCAGTGACCCGCTGTTAGACTGAAAAAAAAAAAAACCTGCATCACGTGCCAAGGCGTCCGCTGTACTTTCCATTGTGTTGATAGAAAAGCAGAACAGGTATCGAGATGCCTTGTTTGTAATGCAAAATAAGAAAACCATAACTAATTAAATAATAACTACTATAATCTATATATTAGGTTACATATAAATGCATTAAAGTGTTTATCACAAGAAGATTGAGCCCATACTATAAAATGTAAAAGCTTTTAATTCATACAAATAAACTGAAGATGATTTTGCAATGCACAATAAGCAAAAACCAATATAGGCATGAACTTATAAATGAAAACATCACATTCTAAACATGAACCTTTACTTTTTAGGAAATAAAAAGCAAACAATTCATAGGACATGTTCTACTGCTAGGTAAAATACAATAAAATACCATTTTCGGTGGAAACATAAAAATTAGATATAACAATCACTATATAACATTCATTATACACCCAAATAGGTTTAATTGTGTTATTTCCACACAACCTGGACAAGAAAAGATATGGGTGGCTCAGGGTTTGTCATGAGTCATGATGGTAAGCAATAACTTAACAATTAACCAGCTTATCTAAGTAAATGAGTAAATGTTTAAGTTTAAATGTTCACAGCATGTAATCCTCATGAAGACCCCCGACTGTGAAACTTCAGGAAACAGTTGTGGTTTCGAGAAATGCAGAGGAACACACAGCATTTGAGACAACGCACGCGTGATGTTCTCTCACAGCCTCCGAATCTACACCTCCTAGCCTCATCGCCCTCAGCCAGCTGCTCTGGCCAGTGGCCAAAGCCATCGTATCGTGTATGTTCATCTGGCAAAGGGGTCTCAAGAACCTGAGAAGGTCTTGAGTTTGTATCTGGGCCGTGTAGTTTGGGAGCAGGAGGGCAGGGTGGGGATGAGTCTTGTGCGTCAACGCCACTGGATAGAATCAGTGCTTTGGCCACCTCCAAACGAAATGCCATAAGTGATAACAGATCTGTAATATGACTGTAATCTTGCTTATACTGTATCCATGCATTTACCAACACCAGATCAATCAAGTCCCAGAGAACAGAATGTGGCCAAGCGCTGACTGCCGAGTTTGTGCATGGAGTACGATAAAGACTTCTCAAATCACGGTTAAGATTCGCAGCTTTAATCGCTCGCTCAAAGCCACTGACGAGAGATGTTGAGCGTGGCTTCTCCTTTACCACTGCTGAAAGGATAAAGCCATGATGACATCTGAAAAGTTTGAGTTTTCCATCTGAGCTCACAAACTCGTCACCTATTTGCCCTCTTGCCCCACCAACCTTGCCAGCGCTTTGCACACCCACCTCTAAAAGATGCTCTAGCATAGAAGGTGTGGAAAGCTCTGGTTTGCAAAGAAACACCATCCCTTCATTTCCGTCTTTACCCCTAGAGACCATTTTCTCAACTACATTTTCTCTATTGGAGTCATCTGCACTCAAGTTGAAGTCCACAACCAACCCTCCACCACTTACGACAATTGTGTGAAGTAAAGAATGGGTTGGGTGTCTTTGAAAAGGAAGGGGGTACTGGTCGACCCCATAGCTTCCATTTCGCTTCAATGCCCGACAACCGTCTTGAACTCTTCTAATCAATGGCATTACCTTCCACAAAGGATCTGTCTTTGAGTTTGCACAATTATGTGCATTCTCATTACTGTGCGCTTCATTACTCTGTCCTGGCTGGTCTCTATTACTTTCGTCAGATTGCTGATCGCTACTTGTCTCCGTGGAAGCTCCACCAGAACCGACCAGCTTCAATTTACGAGTGAGCTCGCAGAATCTTGAAGCCGACATGGCATCGGAGATCAGAGGTACTCGGGTGCAGTCTTCCCAGTAGAGCTTTGTGCTGGGAAACTTTGTAAGAGGAAAACAGGGACAGGGTGTCTCAGTTTAATTATATGAGCAGTTTATGAAAAAGTACAATAATAAGATGGTGACACCACTGATATGAATAAAATCTATTATCATTATTATATAATATATTATCAATATATTATTATTAGATATTTAAATTACATTTAAATGAACCATATGAAAAAAATTAATGTATTTTTAACTTTGATATTGGAAGTATATTTTCCAGATCTTTTTGTATTTTTTTTAAACATTAGACATGACAAATAAATAAAATCAAGAGACAAGCATTGTTTTAAAATAAATTATTAATTATTAAGACATCTGTGTATATATATAAAAAACTTGCTCACTTTTTAAACCTTGCACTGATGCTTAACCAAGAAAAAAAAAAAGAACAATAAATGTCAATAAAATGGTGTAGTGGCAAGGTTTTTGTTCAGGGCATTTGACAAATTCACATAATAGCAATAAAAATGTGCAAAACAATATAAAGTCAAATTTATATATTTAAATATATACGATTTATAAATCTTTTTTCCATGACTTAAATGTCAAGGAAAATGTTTGTCACCATCTACGACAATGACCCATTTTTCAAATGTTGTCATGCACTTATATTATGACTAACCTTCAGAGTTCCCATTGCAATGTGGATTCCCACATACTGTGCGACCTCTTTTTCTGTAACAGCTTTTGGCAGTTTTGATGTTTCTCTTGTGCAGACAGCAATTTCATTCCACGTGTCCAAACTAAAATACTGACTGAAATAGTTAATGGGCTTCCAGTTGAGCTGCCTCTCTGGTTCTTTGTGTCTTGTTGGAGAGGCACCCATGTTTCTAAAGAGGAGAGGAAAAAACAGCTTTTAAAGATTGTTGACAGTAATTTGGCATACCTGGTATCTTATTTTACCCCAACAATACTTACGTTCTGCCACTTGGACCACATCTCTCTATGCTCTTCCGATGTACTGTACCATTACTCTGTATTCCATGGTAACAGGACATCAGAATAGTTTCAGCTTCTGGTTCAGAATGGATACTATCGGCATCATCCGTGTCTGAATTCTCAGAGAGGAATTCTAGAAAGCCTTGAGTTCTTTGCTGTTCAGCACTAACATCACCTACAAAAACAATAAAGCACATTCTCAAACTGAGCTCATGGAACAGACCACACATCAAAGCAATAACCTGGCTATTCTTTTATTTACCCTCTTCAGAGTTTGTGTACAGATGTTGCATGTCCATTTGTACTGAACCCACCCTGATTTCCTCACATTCTTCAATTCTAGATGAAGCCCCTATGTGATATGAGTGGGACTGATTAGTGATAACATGCAAAACAAATGTATTTGATTCTGCAAAGAATTCCAAATTAAATTATTTAAATATATCTTATAAAATCCAGAAAGATGTCTCCCACCTGCAATCTCCCCCGAATCCAAGCATGTCTGTTCTGCATGAGGAGGCTCCACTAAATGTTCCCTCTCTTCCTCCTTAACAGGATAAAATATACATTGCTTGCTGTAGCTCTGCATGGGCACTACATGAGAGTCTGAAGAGGTGCCATCTCTGTTCTTATCTGAAAGATGAATAAAAAATAATTTTAATAGACAAAATGTTGCAGAAAGGGTTAAATAAAGAGCATATGAATAAATAAAAAGTGACAAAAGGTTTAAATAGACAAACATTTCCAGACAAGCTGCACCAGATGACATCTGGTTAAATATATTTTCTTGATACTGCTGCTGTATTAGAAAAGAGACTAAGAAATAATTAAAGTCTAATCATTTGGTTAAAACTGACCTTGGCATGCAACACGGTGAGGATCTGCAGGCTGGAGTGCCTGCAACATCTCATTCGTAGTCAAGTGGTCTTCTGCTTTCACAATAAACATCTGTACTCCACGCATGGAACAACTCTCAGAAGAAATCAGACTGTGGTGAGCCAAATTTGAAGAACGTTCTTCTATTTTCATGTCAGAAGATGTGTAAGCTGAAGTCACTTTACTGGTATCCAACTTGGAGTTTGCCTTTAATGAGAGCATTATGTAATTCCGATGCACAATACAATACTTTACATGACACAATTAATAATCAGTACCCTTCAAATGGGTTTAAAAGTTAATATTCAAATGTTGAAGGACAAAACATGCAGAAACACTCACCCGTCTAATCTGACTCTGGGTGTTTGGATTTTCCATATTTCTCTCACGTGCTGTCAAGAATTTTTCCAATATGATTCCAGGAGAGCTGCCGTCTCTAACTAGTTCTTCAGATGTCTCGAATGATCCATCTTCAGAGTTCACAATGTCCATTACACTCGTGGTAACAGAGTCTAACTCAAAAACTACCTGTTCCTCAGGAGCCTCCTCAGAAGACGATGGTTGACAAGTTTCAGAGGCATTAACTCCATTCTTATCTGTTTCTTTGTTCTTTCTCTCTGGAGTATCAAGTACACACATATGATAGAGCACTTGGCATTCCTGTGGATCCTTATTTCCTTCCATGTCCTTTTTACTTTTGTTTTCTGTGCTAGTTCTTCTTCCAACCGGTCTCTTGCCCTGGTTTCTTCCAACTCCTTTCTTACCTCTCTTCACAGAATGTCCTCCCATCACTCTTTTATGATCATCAACTCTTCGTACAAGTACCTCCTCTTCTTCTTGCTTTATCTCTGGCTCAGTAAGAACTTTATGAGTTAATACTTCAGCAGACTCTTGAGGTTGAGAACATGGATTGCTTACTTCATTTTCATTCTCTTGAGAGACACCAGAAATGTTATTTATCTGAGTGTTATGATTCTCGTCCTCATTTTGGTCTCCAACCATGACTAAATTAACCCCTAAGGGCAGTTCTTCTTTAATTTCTTCCTCCAATGCATCTTTGAGTTCAGTGCAAGAATTTTCTGTGATGGTCCCAACCTCATTGCTCTGTTCTTTTTTTGACACTCTCTCACTAGCATTTTCAATTAGCTCCTGTGGCATGATAGTTTTGACTAAGGCTGGGGTAGACATCTGTGAAGGGATCTTGCAAACTTCTAAAGGATTTTTCTCAGGAGGTTGCTCAGGTCCAGGAACAATTCCTTCAACATCTTTGTCTCCTTCCTGTTGCCTTCCTTCAACACCACCAGAAGCAAGTGTCAAAGAAGGAGATGGACTTAAAGCTGGGAATGATAGTCTTTCTCCCCCAATCTCCCCAACCTCAGTCTCCATATCCCAGTCTGTTGCAAGATGAATTTCAAATACATTAGGTGAAATACATTTTTCATTAGGACTAGAGCTCATGACTCGTTTTTTAGCAACAATTGTCTCATCTGGGAAGGCCACCTTTCCAGCGGAGTGCCAGGCTGCCATGTGTTCCTGTAAAGCAGACACTTCAGAGAATGTCTTCCCACAGTCCTGGCACCCAAGAGTAAGTTGAGAATATGGAGGGCTCAATGCAATTTCCTGGTCTATTTTTGTAGGAGCTTTGCGTTTTCGTACAATTTTGGGCTTTGTAGACGCAGAACCATGGTTGTTCTCAACAGAGGGCATTTCAAAAGAAAAGGGCTCTCCTTGATACTCCACCAATTTATTTTCAACTGATTTTGCTTTCTTCTGGTGTGCTACCTTCAATGATTTACTAGATGCTTTTTTTGTTTTTTGCAGTACCTTTTTATCACATTTGCTTGGTGGTGATTTCTCAAGTTCAGTAGCATCTAACTTGTGTACCTTCAGCTGAGGCTGCTTGTGACCTTTTAATAAGAGCAGAGCTTGCTTCTCTATTTGAGGCAGGTCTGGAACATCAGGTTTGGATTTTGTCTGTGTGACCTTATGCTTTGGTATTTTGTGGGTATTCTTCTTATAATTATCATTTTGGGTCTTTCTAACCTTGGGTTTCTTGGGACAATCATCTGCAGATGTTTTGCCCTGCTTCTTTTTCTTTTGCACAGGTACAAGTGTTTCATCTTGTTGAACCTCCTGGACAGACTGTGCCTTCTTGACCAAATTGCTCTTATTCTTCATTTTTCTCTTCTGAGGTTTCCCTTGTTGTGTTGCTTCTGGTGCCACCAAAACAGTGTCTGTTGCATTATTCATTTGACCTGTTGACTTCACCGTTACTCCCGAAGGACTTTCAACCCCCTTTACTTTATCTTTTTGCACTTTTTGGTTAAAATTCAATTTATTGTCATGCTGAGATAAAATATGCACTTGGTCTTGATCACTAATTTGCTGGTTCTGTTTTTGTTTCATTTTAGATGTTGCCTTCGGTTTAGAGGATTTTTTATTCTCGCTTGGTCCAAATCTGACAACAAGCTTTTTGTTCTTCGTCTTTTCTTTTTTCTTAGTAATCACTTTTGATGAAGTATTAACTTTTTTGGTTGATGCTACCTGGCCATCACATACTTTACTTGCTTCCTTAGTCTCAAGTTTGTTGGCCAATTGTTTCTTAGATCTTTTTTTCTTTGTTGGAAGTTTCTTCTTAACAAAAGGACAATCCTGTAAAATAGTCTGGTCTGGTTTTGGCACAGAGCTTTGTGGTAGGTCAATTAAGGTGTTGTTCTGCACACTGTTGAGGGAATCCGGTTGAGATTGTGGTTCCACAATGGATGGTTCTTTCTCTGACTCAACTTGGTCCTTTTGAGCTTGGATTTGCTGAAGTTCTTGAGGCTCACTTAATTTGCCTATATCACCCTGTTCACTTACCACCTGTGAGTCTGATTCCACCGACTGTTCTGTTGAATCTTGAATTTGTGTCTCTGCATTGGTAACGGTCTCCTCAGATGTTACTGTGTTGATCGGCACATTGTCCTCCTCCACATGATAAGAATTTGCCGTTTCAGGTTGAGGAATTAAAGGTGGTTCACTGTTTGTTTCCAAAGCTGCAATGCCTTGAGTGACTGGAATATGTTCCTCTGCTGTATGCGACAACTCATGAACCAAGTCATTTTGTGACGCTTCATCCTGTAAAGGTGTTTGATCCAGCAAAACCGAAGTTTCAGACTGTATTGGTATAAGTTCAAGGTGAATTTCATCCATTTGCATTTGAACCTCTGTTTGTGTCAGTTCAACAGGTGCTACTTGGGTCTCTGAGTTTTCTGGTGAAATAATGGTTTCCTCTTGTGACAAAACAGTTTCGTTTTGTTGCAAATCTCCCATCTCTGCTGACACGTGGAGGTTAATTTGCTCTGCTTTTGATGGGCCAGTGTCAGATTGCTCACATTGTGTTGGCTGAATGGTTGATTGAGTAAAATTCACATGTAATGGTTGCATTAATGGTTGAGGGTGGGGTAACCCAAAGCTTTGTGGCTGCAAAGGCAATATAACCAACTGATTGACTTTCTGTACATTTCCAAGTTTCTCAATTAGTCTTTTAATTTGCTCAGCATCCAGCTTGTCCATCTGCTGTGGTGCCGGTCCAACAGTTTCCATGAGCAGAGTCGGTGGTTGTCCATTTGCTGTCTGTGTTATAGTAAGTCCAGGTGGTTTTGGCTGTGGCACCAACACAGTACTACATTGTGACACTTGAGAGTGTTTATTTTTGATGTGAAGAAGATGCGATTTGGAAGTCTTGAAGACTGCACCACACTGTGAGCATGGGAATTTCCGCTCATTTGTTCCTGCAGAAAAACAAAAGTAAAAGTATAAATAAATCAAATGGTCATTGATCTCTAAAGTGAGTGATGAAAGCACAGTATAATATAGGGATGAACAATACATAGGTACCATATTGGTTATCAGCAGATATTAGAGTTTGAGTTATATATTGTATTGTATATATCAGCAGATATTGGATATTGGATATTAGGTTACCTTCACTTTAAACTGTTTTATTTTTAATTTATTTTGAAAAAATAGCAGAGAAATGTAATATCAGCCTTCAGCAATAACATGAAACTGACTATGGGCTTCTCAGTATCATCCAGAATTGTAATATCAGTCCATCTCTACAATATAAAAAGTCTGTAATCTCAAATAAAACTCTCAGCAATCTCATTTTTAACATCTAATCAAACTAAATAAAAAGCAAGATTTTGGTCATTTACCTTTAGTTCTCTTTTTCTTTGAGGTGGTTGAAGTATTTGTCTGGTCACCCTTAGTATCTTCTTTTTGATGTTTTTCTAAGTGGTTCTGAAGAGACTTGGATGCAGAAAACTTTCTACCACAGTGTTTGTGTGAGCAAACATACGGCTTTTCCGCTGAGTGTACCCGTTGGTGGTATCTGAGCAAAGTAAAGGTTTTAAAAGGCTTGTCACACTCTGAGCAGGTGTATCCATGTTTGCTGTAGTGAACTTTTTTTTTGTGACTTGTTAGCTCACAGGATTGGTAGAAGGCCTCACTACAGAACGGGCACTTGAACCGCTCATTACCAGTGTGTGTGCGCTGATGGGCCATGAGCTCTGTGGAGGAGGTGAAATGCTGATCACAAACATAGCAAGTAAAGAGGACATCTCCCAGAATGCACTGCTGATACTCTTCAGGGTGGCTCATTTTAAGGTGCCGATCTTTGCTTTTGGAGTCACTGAAGATGATGTGACATTCTAGGCATTGCAGTGAGAGCTGGGATGCTAGAAATCAGTGTGAAAAACAAAACAATGCATATTAGAAAATAAGTAGAGCAAAACCGAAATTATGAAATTTTCCAGGTAAAATGGCTATTGTGTAAAAATATATTTAAAAAATAATTAAAAAATTGTTGAGTGAGACTTGATTTTATCCGTTGGTTTTTGACCATATTGTGAAAAGCAAGCATTGCATACTGGAATGTAAAGATCTGTAAATGGTTGGGTTAATTTCAGCAGAGTGAAGTGAATCACAGAAAGAGCTAGTTATGACATTTTGATTAAAGATTACAGTCAAAAATAAATAAATAAATGCACAAATGAACTCTTCAAAATACGACCAGTAACATGCATTAAGGAAATTAAATCAATTTTGATTTCAAACATTTATAAATATATGAGGACCATAATAATGGCTCTTCTAGGAATACGCACATAAGCATAGAAGAACTTACAGGTGAGAGGTATTACTTTGGCCATGTCAAGTTTCAGAGGGTTAAATTTGTCCTTCTTTGGAGGGATGTTCTTTCTGTCGGCATTGTGTACTGTACCTCCAGTTGATGATTTAATGTTGGCACACATTTTTGGTGTTTCACTGGAGCTTACAGTCTCTTCAAGCACACAACTTGCAGCGTTACAGTCTGATGAGCCCGATTCATTGGATGCATGCTCACATTCCACTTCTGTCACAGTATCTGTACTCGACTCAGCCAGACTTGACTGATTTTCACAATGTAAGCCTTCAACATCAGCAGTTTGATCTGTTTCCTCTGTAACGGCTTCAGGTTGTGTGCTGTCCTCTTGTGTTGCCACAGGAAAAGCACAGTGCTCCACTGTTTCCTCTACAGGGGTTATGGGTTCTATTATTGGTGGTGCTGGGACATAGAGGTCCAGTTTCAACTCAAGACCACTGGCTTGATCTGTACTTTCTGTAGCCTCTATTCCATGTACAATTCTATCTAATGGTGCTTCCAAAGGAGACAGTTGGTCTGAAAGTGAAAGGTGCTCGTTGTGCAGATTTGCCTCAGGAGCAGATGGCTCACTGAGTGGGTCATTAGCATGTTCCATGATGCTTAACTTCTGATGTGAAACTCAATGTACATCTGAACTCAGATCTCTAAAATTCTCCTAAAAGAGAAAGAAATTATGCAGGTTAACTAACAAAGGTAAGAGGAACACACTAAAACATAAAAGCACATCCCATGTCACAATGCACCATACAATTTTGAACCAAAATGGTATGATTGTACCATGTAAATATCATTAATCATTGGCAGCATGGTAGAAGAAGTCTATTAAGCCCAGTCATAACTAAGCTTCTTAAAGATATTTGAACTGCCTTCCAATAAAATGGGTCTTTAATATTAATCTTTCATCTAAATATCATAAAGCGACCAAATTAAATTGCTTTAATTTAATAAGATAATTTAAGACCACCTGTTTTCTAAATAAGTCCACTACATATTTAAATGTAAATGTAAAATGGTTGCATTTTATATATTAATCATGACAAGCAATTGTAGCTATGCTGATATTTAGAACATCAGTATGATACTGGTTTTATAAGACATATAAATAAACAACAAGTTAACATTAAGTAACGTAGATTTTGCAGACATATTGCAATTTAGCTCAGCTGTTTTCCACAGGCATCTTTACACAGCTGAGTTAAGGCTGCACTGTGCCTGCTTGTAACGCTGCATAAAAGTCAGAATAAATTATGCCTGCTCTGAGCCACCTCAGGGCCTTTAAAAGTAACCTATACTATATTGTTGAAATTGCTGTGTAAATGTATTTACGCCACCGTTGAGCAGCATTAAACTGTCAGTGCCAGTTCAGAAGTGCATCTGTTCCACTTTTGCAATGTAAATTTGGCATATTTTACTCCACTAACAAAGATAGTTCTGAAAAAAGCAGAAGCAAAAGCAGAATCTAACCGTTGTGTCTACAATCAACTTCTGAATTATTCAGTGTTTTTGATCGAATCAGTTGAATAAATTTAAGGGTTAGTTCATCCAAAATTTTTCTAAACCCGTAAGACATTCGTTCATCCTCAGAACTCAAATGAAGATCTTTTTAATGAAATCTGAGAGCTTTCTGACCCTCCATTGACAGCCTACGCAACTACCACATTAAAGGCCCAGAAAGGTAGTTAAGTCATTATAAAAGTAATCCATGAGACTCCAGTGGTTTAACCTCAATTTTATGATGCAAGTGCTTTGTTTGTGCAAATAATAATAATAATAATTGATCACTTTATTTACAAAATATTAATCTACTGTACTGGCGTATCAATGTCACCTACAGAAAGAGTCAATGAACAGTCCCCACCACTAATTACCCCGACTGACAGCCTATCTGGTACACATACAACACATTCAAGCAGAGGGACAACAGTGAAAAGTGATTTTGGACTATACTAGCACTCTCAGCCTTCAATCAATCAAACTATAACAAATGAATGTAGCAGTCGTCTAGGTATGGTCGGTGTATGATACAAAGAACCCAGTGAGTGCAAGTGGTTACTGATGTCACAAGTCTGCTATCTATGAAGCTGCATCACCACTAGGTTTTGAGACACAGGACACAGCCCACTGTGGAGGGTCAAAATAAGCTGAACAAGGAAGGAAAGAGAAGTCGAAATGAACATGACTACAAGAATATAGCTGTGTACTCTCACTCGTGCAGTGGTTAGATCCTTCAATGTTTCGCTAATATGAGGATTTGCTGTTCTAACCCATTGTGTGTAAAACTGCCTGTTATATGGCGCGTGTCTTTGCGTGGTTGTGTGCACAGCCATAAAGGCATGACTGCATAGCGCTGTATTAACTAATATAAGCCCAAACTCACCGATTTTGTTTTTTCTTCCTCCCAGCATCTTTTCTACTCAGTATTTTCTTGATAACCCATTGGTTGCGCCTTTATCAAATGGCTTTATGCGAGATCGCCATATCACAACACTGGGATGCAGGCTGTGTGACGTCACGCACAGACTCTATGTGGGAGTTGTAGTTCAGAAAAATAGAATGTTGTAGTCCTTAAAGGGGTAGTTCACCCAAAAATGAAAATTATGCCATTATTTACTGATTATTTTCCCATGATTTACAGTGATGGTTTTTAAAAAAAAAAAAAAAAAAAAAAAAAAAAAAAAAAAAAAACATTGCTTGGCTTTTTTATTAATCCCATGGATTACTTTTATGATGGATGGATGCTTTTTTGGACTTTAAAATCAAAAGCACCATTCTCTACCATTATAAAGCTTGGAAGAGCAAGGATATTTTTTAATATAACTCTGATTGTGTCATCTGAAAGAAGATCATACACATCTAAGCTTGAGTAAATAATGGGATAATTTTAATTTTTGGGTGAACTATCCATTTAAAATAAATATTAGTTTATTTCAGGGATCACATGGGGATAACCTGTCACTTACATGACATCAACCAATAGCAAACCACAATGATCCAATAAATTCCCAATGGACAAAATCAAGTTCAGCCCTACATTTTTTTCTTGTTCGAGAAGCCATTTCATGAAAAGACTATCATAACTTCTGTTTCATGTTGACTGTCCATTTAGAAATAAAACACAGAGACACCTATGCATGTTTCAAGCTGAATTTAATTGTAGATATTTCAGGAAAAAAGGAAAATGATTCTGTCAGCCATGCAGGCTAAACAAACAGTTAATTGTTGTCTATGGTGGACTTGACCCAGTCAGTGTAGCGACACACCTCAACATAAACCCCAGGATAGCCACGCTGAGCACAGCCATAGCCCCATGAAACAACTCCTCGCAGTTCCCCATTGCACACCACAGGACTGCCAGAATCTCCCTAAGAATAGTTTGGAAAAGGAAAAAAAGAAAAGTGTGATTTTGTATGAAACTATTTAACAGGCATAAAAAAACGAAGACTGACAATGACATACCTGACATGAGTCTTTGCCTCCCTCCAGGAATCCAGCACAGAACATGTTTTCAGTTATTATGCTACCATATGCACCCTCACACTGTGACCTTGACAGTACAGGCAAATTCAAACACTGCAGCACAGAAGCATAGTCAACTGGAAGAAAAAAAAAATTTATGAAAAAGATTAAAGCTTTTTAACTTTTACATATCTTATTAAAACTAATAAGGAAAAGTTTTATCACTTGACATCTCACCCCCAGTGGTGATCTGATCGCCCCATCCAGAAACCAAGCACTGCTCCCCTGCAGAAGAGCAATTGGTGGCCAAAGGGGTTGGCTTGACATATTCATTAAAGATGGCAGGCTCCTTCAGCTTGATCAGCATGAAATCATTGTTTAATGGCAGATCATTATAGTCCGGGTGAGAAATAATTTTCTCTGCCCCGATCCGCTGCTCTGTGCCTTCTTCAGTGGTTATGTTGTGCTCTCCCAGGTGGACAGTAAGATTAGAAGCTCTGTTTGACAAGGAACTCATATATACTGGGCTCTAATACAACTTTTATCAGCAATATTGCCTGCCTACATATGGCTAGTCTTAAATGGGTTTTATACATAATCTCAGAGACATTCTGATTATGTCAAGACAATTACAGGTAATAAATAATCCTACAGTAGTGTGTTAAATGATAAAGAAAAATGTTTGATTACTTATTGAATCCAAAAAAAAAAAAAAAAAAACTGTACACTATACATTTCAAATAATATACAAAACTAGATCTACAAGCTGCACTGGATGCCAGTGATGGGTTGGCTAATGAACCATCATCCTTAAAATTAAATCAATAAATAAAAGTGAAGATATAATATATACTCACGGAATCTGGCAGTGAGCAGCAGAAACAACCCATCTTTCATTAATCAGAGATCCTCCACACCAGCGTTCGCCATTATCAGTAAGGTAGGCTTGCCAGGGCTGGGAGTTGGCCGAACATTCATAACCTCCAATGATTTTATCATCTGTGCAACAAGCTGGAAAAAAATATTTTTAAAAAATATATTAAATGTAATTTTTCACAAAGTGCATGTTTCTGATATTTGTTTGTCTGTAATATTTCATTTAATATTTATCATTTATCATGTATGAATCAGTAACATGTTGTATGTATCATATTAAGATTAAAGACTATCTAAGCCAGTAGGCTATGTTAGTGTAAAACTATAACAACTGAAAATAATAAATAAGAAGAGAGATGTACATACCCACAGCCACTGCTAGCAAAGCAAACACAATAGTCTTCATTGTAGTAGAGGAAAGGAGAAGTGCTCACATTCAGACAAAAGAAAGATTCTGCAAATTTCAGAAACAGCATTAATGTTTTTTAAGTGATAATGCACAGGAAACTCAAGGGGTTCAAAAGAAAACATCATTTATTTTAACATCATTATTTTAAAGATCTAATTGTCTTGGGTGTCATCAAGACTGACTTTGGTCACTGAAAAATGTAGTTATTATCATACAAATATATCTTACAAAAGGAAAACTGCCAAGCGATCACAATATATCACTGAGCTGTGCACAATATGAACACAACCCAACCAATAACACACAATGAAAAAGCAAACATTGACGCCGTTGTCTGCCATAGCCTTGTTTTTTTAAATGTATTAATCTCAGGTGTTAACGAATACCTTGCTATATCTTGCAGTCAGCTGAATCTTCAATGGCCTTGTCCAAACGTAGTGTGAAAGAGCATATAAAATAAGTATATATGAATCTTTTCCACTTGCATGGCTTATATAATGAAGCCCAGACTCCCATTTTCAAAAACCTCCCATTTCCCCTTAATTTCCTGTTGTAAATTCTTTTTCTGTGTGCTAAATGCTTGTTTTTCATCTGATGACTTGGAGTCACTAGAGTCAGATGATTCCCTGTCAGATGAAGAGGAGGTATAGTTGTCATCCATCTTTCTTATCACCATTTTCCTCTGGATCCTTCTTGATCAAAACCATTACTCGCCCCTAAACTAATTTTCTGATACTTGATTTTTTCCCTTAAAATGATTGACCTTTCTCCCAAGTTGAACATTCATCCTTCTTTAAAGCCTCTTTAATGTTTTTTTCCCAATAGTTATTAGTTTTTTTTTTTTTTTTTTTTTTTAAGGATTCCTAAGTTGTGTGAATCCAAAAAAAAAAAAAAAAAAAAAAAAAAAAAAAATTTTCACTGCATAATAACATTTTTTGGTTCTCCGAATGGACAACCTAACATTTCCTGTTTTCTTTCTTTGTTTCTTTCTTTGTTTCTTTCTTTCTTTCTTTCTTTCTTTCTTTCTTTCTTTCTTTCTTTCTTTCTTTCGAAAACAAAATGTGGTTAAGTTAGGAGAACAACATCTATTCTGATATCCTTTAACCTTCTGCATGTCAATAATCAATAAACATCTTTAAACCCATGTTTTGTTTTGTTCCATTGTTGATGTAATTATTAAAATGATCCAGTCACACGATCACACAATTATCAATATGGAGGATTAATATATTAAATTAACATGCACAATGATTTTTTTTCCCATTAATATTTAAATAATATATCTTCCGTTCAGTGGTATTTTACTTTTTGAGTGAAGCACAACTTCAGACAGTGAAAATCTTTATTATGTATGTTTAACTGTTCAATCAGCACAAGAAAAATATATCTAAATAATAGTTAGCTCATTTAAAGCAGTGATAGATGTTAATATCAGATATTAATGCCTAAATCAAGGCCAAGGTCTCAACTATACAGTAAACACATGGGGTCCAAAGGAAAGCCAAATCAGGCAATCCAGTGATTAAACAAAAATAATTCAAGTGCCAAAAATTAGAAAGGGAAAATATATTAATATCCAATAGTCATGTGTCATCAAGACTGTGGGAGTAAGTAATTAATTACACAAAAGGAGACCATGCAGGAAGTCATCATGATACATCCCTGAATATTGCACTACATGATGCTTAGTATTTTAGGCACATGATATCTGAGCATTTATCAAGCTTCCTCACCAGCATGCTTCATCCATTGATTGTGAAGCTCAAACTCCCCAGTGAAATGGCACTCCCAGCTCCCCCTCCACTAACTCATTCTATGTTTTATCTAAATGTTCTTGTTCTTCATCTGATAAGGAGCCACTCGTGTCCGGTGAATCGCTCTCAGATGAGTTGTTTCAAGTGCATCACTTACACTGTAGAGCTCTAATGACATTTAAAGGAAATATACACATTTACAATTTTTAAGTGTGATTTAAAAAAACAGTTTTGTTTAGAGTATAACTGTAACATTACTCTAATTTCATCAGCAATGTTTCTTTCTCTCTACAACAATTTCAGAAAAGAAATTGAATTTAAAAGTCACTGAGGCATTTTACTTTAAAATACTTTGTTACTCGTACATTCAAGGGTAAAAAGAAAAGTTCTTTAAGGACATAATGAGACAGTATGTTCTCGAGTGTGTAACAAAAAAAAAATTAAATGTTCAAAGTCTATAGCAGATGCTTTCCTCACACTGAATAAATAAACATACCCCAAATGTCAAATTTTTCATTCATTCATTCATTCATTCATTCATTCATTCATGCTCAGTTTCAACTACTTGACACAGCTGTTTGTTTCATGTTGCATCTGCAGCCAATGAGCTTGCTGCTCACAACATTTAAATGCATTCACTACAGAGGGTATGCACGTGACCACTGTCGGCCATTATGACTGCAGTTACGCCCACTGAGTGGCAAAAAGACTGAGTGGCATTGGTTTTCAGCGTGAATGCCGCGATAAACACACAAAACACATCCAAAACGGGAAAGAGCTTTGCGATTGACTGTACAAATAGATTTGACAAGAAATCTGAGGTATATTTTTACAGACTGCCGAAAGCTGTAGAGAAACATGGATTTGCATTTATCATTTTGGTTCAAAATGTTGGATTTTGGGGTAAAATCATACCGTATATATTGTAATGTTATATATTGTGTTGACAACTCATCAATTAAATATTTACCATCTTATATTCTGCATACTTTTTAAATAAACACTGACAAAAACTATACAAGTTTTAGGGCTGGACGATATGACGATATATATAACATTGAAATAAGTGATCACTCCAATTTAGACCTACCTATAATGTAGTTATATAAAGTGTTCACAGGCAGATTTGCTTTATATATTTCCCTGATGTCGAAATCAGGTAAATATAAATGTCAGGAAACACGATTCCTGGCTGCATGTAAATATCCATGGATTAGGTTTCTTTGACATGTTATAAGGAACACTTTCGAGCCCAACCTTTAGTGTAGTCATTTGTTTTACTCGCGTTTTCCCCTATTAAATCCAGTCATGCAGCAGATTCTTTTGCCACTCAGTTCAGCTGAGGGAGCGCGTTCCGGCAGGAAAGTGATGTCAATGCATACCACACTTTCAGAGTTCCTCTGAAACCCTCCATCTTCCCCAGCTCCACCTGTATAGATCTGCTATGGATCATTTTTATATATCCTATTTGTGCAGCAGCAGTATGTCTTGTCTTGCATACACACAGCAGTATATCAGCGTATGTATTGGCAGTAGCAAGTTCCTGTACTTGCTCTGCAGCAGCAATAATCAACAGCAGCTGCAATTCAGCAGCAGCAGCAGCATAGCAGATCTGTTCCGCCAAGACCAAATATATTAACATTGTCATATCCATTATTATGCTAAAAATCATGATAGAAATACTATATCCATATAAAACAAATAGACAGAAGCACTTTCATTTGTTCAAAGCTGAATTTAATCAGATATTTTAGAGAAACAAATTTGTAATCCAAAGGTCCAACTTGACTGAACAAACTAACAATTAATTGTTAGCTATGGTGGACTCGACCCAGTCATTGTAGCGGCAAACCTCAGCATAAACCCCAGGATAGCCACGTTGAGCACAGCCATAACCCCAGGAAACAACTCCCCGCAGTTCCCCATTGCACACCACAGGACCGCCAGAATCACCCTAAAAATAATTTAGAAAAGGAAAAGAAGAAAAGTGTGATTTTGTACAAACCCAATTCCAAAAAAGTTGGGACACTGTACAAATTGTGAATAAAAAAGGAATGCAATAATTTTCAAATCTCATAAACTTATATTTCATTCACAATAGAATATAGATAACATATCAAATGTTGAAAGTGAGACATTTTGAAATGTCATGCCAAATATTGGCTCATTTTGGATTTCATGAGAGCTATACAATCCAAAAAAGTTGGGACAGGTAGCAATAAGAGGCCAGAAAAGTTAAATGTACATATAAGGAACAGCTGGAGGACCAATTTGCAACTTATTAGGTCAATTGGCAACATGATTGGGTATAAAAAGAACCTTTCAGAGAGGCAGTGTCTCTCAGAAGTCAAGATGGGCAGAGGATCACCAATTCCCCCAATGCTGCGGCGGAAAATAGTGGAGCAATATCAGAAAGGAGTTTCTCAGAGAAAAATTGCAAAGAGTTTGAAGTTATCATCATCTACAGTGCATAATATCATCCAAAGATTCAGAGAATCTGGAACAATCTCTGTGCGTAAGGGTCAAGGCCGGAAAACCATACTGGATGCCCGTGATCTTCGGGCCCTTAGACGGCACTGCATCACATACAGGAATGCTATTGTAATGGAAATCACAACACGGGCTCAGGAATACTTTCAGAAAACACTGTCGGTGAACACAATCCACTGTGCCATTCGCCGTTGCTGGCTAAAACACTATAGGTCAAAAAAGAAGCCATATCTAAACATGATCCAGAAGTGCAGGCATTTTCTTTGGGCCAAGGCTCATTTAAAATGGACTGTGGCAAAGTGGAAAACTGTTCTGTGGTCAGACGAATCAAAATTTGAAGTTCTTTTTGGAAAACTGGGACGCCATGTCATCTGGACTAAAGAGGACAAGGACAACCCAAGTTGTTATCAGCACTCAGTTCAGAAGCCTGCATCTCTGATGGTATGGGATTGCATGAGTGCGTGTGGCATGGGCAGCTTACACATCTGGAAAGGCACCATCAATGCTGAAAGGTATATCCAAGTTCTAGAACAACATATGCTCCCATCCAGACATAGTCTCTTTCAGGGAAGACCTTGCATTTTACAACATGACAATGCCAGACCATATACTGCATCAATTACAACATCATGGCTGTGTAGAAGAAGGTTCCGGGTACTGAAATGGCCAGCCTGCAGTTCAGATCTTTCACCAATAGAAAACATTTGGTGCATCATAACGAGGAAGATGCGACAAAGAAGACCTAAGACAGTTGAGCAACTAGAAGCCTGTATTAGACAAGAATGGGACAACATTCCTATTCCTAAACTTGAGCAACTTGTCTCTTCAGTCCCCAGACATTTGCAGACTGTTATAAAAAGAAGAGGGGATGCCACACAGTGGTAAACATGGCCTTGTCCCAACTTTTTTGAGATGTGTTGATGCCATGAAATTTAAAATCAACAAATTTTTCCCTTAAAATGATACATTTTTTCAGTTTAAACATTTGATATGTCATCTATGTTGTATTCTGAATAAAATATTGAATTGCATTCTGTTTTTATTAACAATTTGTTCAATGTCCCAACTTTTTTGGAATCGGGTTTGTATTAAACTATTTAACAGACATAAAAAAGAAGACTGTCAATGACATACCTGACACGAGTCTTTGCCTCCCTCCATGAATCCAGCACAGAACATGTTTTCAGTTATTTGCCATCCATATGCACCCTCACACTGTGACCTTGACAGTACAGGCAAATTCAAACACTGCAGCACAGCAGCATAGTCAACTGGAAAAGAGTATAAGAACAGAAAGAGTCATACACAGACCAACAGTCTGTCTGGAACACAAAACAGAGTGATACAATAGTTCCAGCTATGATGGACGACATATCATTGCCTTTGGATCAAATATCATATACTGCCACTCAATCAATCGAATTTAAAGATTGGAACTGTTTTATAACACAAAAGATATTCATTACTAAGCCATCTCACCTCCAGTGGTGATCTGATTGCCCCATCCAGAAACCAAGCACTGCTCCCCTGCAGAAGAGCAACTGGTCGCCAGAGAGATTGGCTGCACATACTGGTTAAAGATGGCAGGCTCCTTCAGCTTGATCAGCATGAAATCGTTGTTATATGTAAAATCATTGTATTTCGGGTGAGGAATCACTTTCTCTGCCCCAATCCTCTGCTCTGTGCCTTCTTCAGTGTACACATTGTGCTCTCCCAGGTGGACAGTAAGACGAGAAGGTCTATTTGACAAGGAACTCATATATTACTGGGCTCTAATACAAGTTTTTATTAGCAAAATTGATTAATGTACTCTCATCTTTATTACAGAATTAAATGTGTAACTTTTTTTTTCTCAGAAATCTGCATCTGTTACATTTACCATCATCATTTTCAGTGTATACATTCATAATGCACATATTAACATGCAACTGCTATTAGTTGTTATTAAAAAGTTGCTCATGAGGTTCAACATAAAAAGTTGTGTTGGGTTAGTTACTCTAAAAGAAGTAATTAATCATTAGCTAATTACATCTTCGACACTGTAATTAGATAACTGTACTAATTACTCTCTTTAAAAAAAGTATTGCATGCGGGATTTAAAAAAAATAATTCATACTAATTACTCCAAATCCAATATCAAACTTGACCAGTTCAACAATACAAAGACATGAAAGATAACGATAGACAAGATAACGATAGTGAAGTTTACATTAGATTTTGACATTAGACAATAACTGTATATTCAATACAGATGTTGCATTGTTTTATATAGAATTGTTCTAGTCTATATTTAATGCAATTACATCATAAGTAACTGTACAAAAACATTAAGAGTAATTCCTTGCTTTTTCAAGGGAAAAGTTTTTAAATTATAGTAATTAATTACTTAGTAATGCATTACACCCAACACTGAAAAAGTATGATATACTCACGAAACGTAGCAATGAGCAGCAGAAACAACCCATCTTTCATTAATCAGAGATGCTCCACACCAGCGTTCGCCATTATCATAAGTAAGATAGACTTGCCAAGGCTGGGAGTTGGGTGAACATTCATAACCTCCAATGATTTTATCATCTGCACTGCAAGCTTCATAAAAAGAGTTTTATTGTTCACAAAGTGCCCAAAATAAAGCAATCCAAAACACTGTTTAAAGCTTGTTGTGTCTTTTGTAACTGATTGCTTGAAATGAGGTTTCAAGCAATCATATTAGCTGTAAGTAATTTTACAGGTCATTGTGTAGGCAGAAACTAACAAATAACATAAAAAGAGAGTTCTACATACCCACAGCCACAGCCAGCAAAGCAAACACAATAGACTTCATTGCAGAGGAATAAATCACAACTTTAGAGAGCAAACTTCAGCAATGTTCAAGAATGGCTCAATCTTTCAAGAATCATTTTAAGGGATTTATTTAACATTGATATCTACAGAACAACCAATAAGATCAGAGCAAATGATTCATAAGTGAAAATAAGCACCTGGGACAACAGTTGTAACAGTTCTTATCACACTGTTTTCCATGAGCATGATAAAACCAAGGTAAATGCAAGTACAAAAATGCTTTTACATCTTCAGTGAAGCACAACTTAAGACTGCAAGTTATGATTTACTTAACTGTTTATTCAACACAAGAGAAATTCTATGATTAATAGCATATGGTCTGTTGACATGAACAGCTTGAAAAGCTAAACCAGTAACAAGTAACAATTCTTAACAAGTTAACAGCAATAAAATAACTTTTTTTTAACAAAATATAAAGACCACTTTCAACAAACCAAGATTCTCAATTCACTCTGCGAAAAAGACATGAACATGTCAAGATTGCAAAAACAGTGATAAATGTTAGTGTCAAATTCAATTTCTTACTAAATTAAGGACTCACAGATATCAGTGTCTAAAATACACCATTTTCAGATTAAGCAATAAAGTACAAGGTCTCCAAAGGAAAATAAGGCAAATCAGTAAATCATCACAGCCCCCAAAGATTATTCTATTGCATTTTAAAGCCATCTAATAGACTTGGGTGTCATCAAGACTGACTTTGGTCACTGAAACATTAAGTCTTGCAAGTCACACAAAATGCCATTAATAATAAGCATACTGTGTATCAAACTTCCCCACTTGCATGCTTCATATAATGCATGTGAAGCTCAGACTCCCCAATGAAATGTGCACCACATTCAACACACTCCCAGTCCCCCTCAACTTCCTGTACTTGCAAATCGTCTTCCTGTGCCTCATTTAAATGTTTTTGCTTTTCACCCGATGAGAAGTCAGATGAATCACTCTCAGGTAAAGTACCATTGTTGGCACTGATTTTCTCATCACTGTCTTCTACGACTGGATCCTTTTTCTCTCGATTGAAGACATTCATTTCTCCTAAAATGACTTTTTCCATAACTGACACTCTATTCTTTCCTCTAAAACCAGTGTCCTTCCTCCCGAGGGGAACATCTTCTCCTTCTTTAAAGACCTCCAGGTGTTTCTTCTGGTGGATAATTAGATTTCCTAATTGCGAGAACCTCTTGTGGCAAAGATCACATCTGTAAGGCCTAGAACCAGTGTGAATGTTGTAATGGTACCGAAGTTCGGCTGGAACCCGAAAGGACTTCTGGCAGATGTTGCATGTGTGTTTTTTGTTGTCATGGCCACGTAAGTGTCTTTTCAATCCCTCTGAACTTCTGAAACCTTTAGTACATGAATCACACCAGAGGGGCCTCTGCTTGTGCATTTCCTGATGGTTCACAAATGCCACAGCAGAGGCAAAAGATTTATCACACTGTTCACAGAGAAGAACGGAAGGCTCTTCAGGAACACACTTCTTGCTTAATTTTAGATGAAGTGTGAGAGAGAACGGACGTTTGAATGTTTTCTTACATGTTTTACTGCAGATTTCAGGCTGTTGGTCTTTTGAAGTTATTTGCAGTTTCTGGTGATTTCTGAAAGACAAGGTAGGAATAGACCTTCCCGCAGACAGCGCAGGCGTAGACCTTGTTTGCCTTTGCAAATACAGGCTTTTCTTCCTCTGACACAATAGCAACATCAGAACAGGAGAAGATCTCAGATGGTTTTAACTGACAAGAACCATCAAGGGATTCATCTTTGTCTGTTTCTTTTACTTTTATCTTTTTTGTAACATATCCCAGGCCATTGTCATTTCCATTAGAGACAGATTGCACCTGTCTTTTCTTGTTTCGTCTCTTTTGTTTTACATGTTCACTAAGATGAATTCTGAAGGTTTCCCAGCGAGTGAACTGCTGCCCACAGTCCTGACATCTCATGCTGTGATTCACTGGAGAAGAGAGAAAGTTTCATGTCAGTAAAACATGACATTGATATCAATAAAAGAGAAAAACTAAATTTCAAAGTCTACTCCAACATTTACTCATGTTTCATGATTTGTTGTAATCTTATTACAAGGGTCACTGAAACACTAGCATACCTTTTACTGCATGTATAATACTGCCTGGTATACAACCCGAATTCCAGAAATCTTGGGACGTTTTTAAAATTTTAATGAAATGAAAATAAAGACTTTCAAATCACATGAGCCAATATTTTATTCTCAATAGAACATAGATAACATAACAAATGTTTAAAGGGAGAAATTTTACACTTTTATCCAGTAAATGAGCTCATTTCAAATTTGATGCCTGCTACAGGTCTCAAAAAAATTGGCACGGGGGCAACAAATGGCTGAAAAAGAAAATTCAGAAAAAAATCAGCTGGGAGAACATCTAGCAACTAATTAAGTTCATTGATATCAGGTCTGTAACATGACTAGCAATAAAAGGAATGTCGAGAGGCAGAGTCTCTCAGAAGTAAAGAGCTGTGAAAGAGTGTAAAAAGATTGTGGAATACTTTAAAAACAATGTTCCTCAATGTCAAATTGCATAACATCATCAAAAGATTCAGAGAAACTGGAGAAATCTCTGTGCGTAAGGGACAAGGACAAAGACCTTTATTGGATGCCCATGGTCTTTCGGGCCCTCAGACGACACCACATCACGCATCAGCATGATTGTGTCAATGACTTTACTAAATGGGCCCAGGAATACTTCCAGAAACCACTGTTGGTAAACACAATCCGCTGTGCCATCTGCAGATGCCAACTAAAGCTCTATCATGCAAAAAGGAAGCCATATGTAAACATGGTCCAGAAGCGCCGTCATGTCCTGTGGGCCAAGGTTAATTTAAAATGGACTGTTTCAAAGTGGAAAAGTGTTCTATGGTCAGACGAGCCCAAATTTGACATTCTTGTCTGAAATCACGGACGCCGACCTTCCAGCATGTTATCAGCGTTCAGTTCAAAAGCCAGCATCTCTGATGGTATGGGGGTGCATAAGACATGGGCAGCTTGCATGTTTTGGAAGGCACTATGAATGCTGAAAGGTATATAAAGGTTTTAGAGCAACATATGCTCCCCTCCAAATGATGTCTATTTCAGGGAAGGCCTTGTGTATTTCATCAGGACAATGCAAAACCACATACTGCAGCTATTACAACAGCATGGCTTCATCGTAGAAGAGTCCGGGTGTTGAATGGGCCTGCCTGCAGTCCAGATTTTTCACCTACAGAGAATATTTGGTGCATCATTAAACAAAAAATACGTCAAAGACGACCACAAACTCTTCAGCAGCTGGAAACCTATATTAGGCAAGAATGGGACCAAATTCCAACACCAAAGCTTCAGAAACTCATAACCTCGATGCCCAGACGTCTTCACAGTGTTTTGAAAAGAAGAGGAAATGATACACCATGGTAAACATGCCCCTGTCCCAACTCTTTTGAGACCTGTAGCAGGCATCAAATTTGAAATGAGCTCATTTTGTGCATAAAATTGTAAAATTTCTCAGTTTAAACAGTTGTTGTTATCTATGTTCTATTGTGAATAAAATAATGGCTAATGTGATTTGAAAGTCTTTTAGCTTTCATTTTATTCAAATTTAAAAAAACGTCCCAACAATATAAAAATACAACAGTATACAAAGTGTATTTCAGCATGTGGCTTCTAGTTATCCCACAAATACATTAACATTTTTGGATTTAGTTGTTGTAAAAATGGCAGTCAGATCAAGTTAAGAATTTGTTACACTGGAAGTGGAAAGTCAATTTGAATACAATGTAGAATACACTATTACATGCAGTGTTCTTTTAGAAAACAGCATATTTGGCAAAATGTTTAAGGGTCATCCAGGTGTCTCAAAACTGGTACTAGTATAGTAGGACGTTTTTAGAATCACACACTACATAGTACACACATTAGGGTTTTTATTAGCCAGCTACAGCAAATAGTTGCATCATAAATTCCATTCAATAAAACTGCTGGTGAAAGAAACTACTCATGTTAATATCTATCAGTATACTTTTCCAGTGACATCATTCAAAGAGTACTTCTTCCCCCCCAAAACAAGCCACCTCAAGGACAAAAAGCAGGATAAATGCAAAAATTTGTCATACCATTCAATGATACTGTACCACCAAATCGATCCATTTAATAACCACGGCACCACTGTAAAGTTAATAGCAGCCAACATATCTGATATGTATTATTAAAAGTTGGAGAAGAGAGATTAAACAGGCAATGGCTACTTGAGCATCTAAAAAGGCAAAAATAAGACAGTTTTCACAGAAATTATGATCAATGAATCAAATTTATAAGGAAATTACAGGAGGTTCTTTATTATTAACAAACAAACCATAAACCTTCACACTCACCATCCAGTCAAGACAACAAAATGGAATGTTAATATATTTGTTCATTTTAACATCACAAGGTGATTCAGTTGTTTAAATAATTTGTCATTAGGGCCCAAGCGAAAATTCGCGCAGGGCCCTCTTGTTTTTCTAAGGATTATTAGGGCCCAAGCGAAAATTCGCGCAGGGCCCTCTTGTTCTTCTAAGGATTATTATTATTTTTAGGGCCCAAGCGAAAATTCGCGCAGGGCCCTCTTGTTTTTCTAAGGATTATTATTAGGGCCCAAGCGAAAATTCGCGCAGGGCCCTCTTGTTTTTCTAAGGATTATTATTATTATTTTTTTTTTTTTTAGGGCCCAAGCGAAAATTCGCGCAGGGCCCTCTTGTTTTTCTAAGGATTATTATTATTAGGGCCCAAGCGAAAATTCGCGCAGGGCCCTCTTGTTTTTCTAAGGATTATTATTATTATTTTTTTTTTTTTTTTTATTATTTTTTTTTTTTT